>NC_050483.2:3852142-4193571 GCF_012460135.2 Molothrus ater | reverse complement strand
GTCCCTTCTGTGCTGCAAACCTCTCCTTGTGGGTCAAGTTCCCTGGTGGACTCTGCAGCCTCCTGTCCAGCCTGCCCTGCTGACCTTCTGGAGCAGCTCCATAAAAGTGGATTGGGCTCCCTGTTCCCCTGCTTGTCCCTCCTTGCCATATGTGGCCCTGTGTCTCCCTCCCTTTGCTTTTCTCCAGATCAGCTGTGTACAAGTTAACCTGTGTCAAGTGGAAGGTCTGGGGACTTTGGTTGCTTGGAGGGCAGAGCTCTGTTCTGTTGCCCATCCTGGAGCTGCTTCTCTAAACCAAATTGTTTCTGGAGACTATAAGTATTCTTGCATCTCAGTGAAGGAGATAGTAATGGCTGTTTTTCACCATGGCTTAATAAAATTCTTAAATACAGGGATAAAATGGGAGATCTCGCATTGTTTTGAGATCTTTTGAGAAAAAAGACAAAAGATTGTCTTTTTTTTTTTTTTTAGAGAGAGAAAATGCTGAACATAATTCCAGCACATTCCTGTGGAATGCACACGGGAGCCTGAAGGAGCTGGTTTCTAATCATCTGCTGTGGCCTGTGCATATGGAGGATGGTGGTGTAAAAACTTAGGAGGAAAGAAAACTCTAGAAAGAAAGAAACTTAGCTTTAAATAGGTGCAGCATGACCCATTCTCCTCCCTTGTGCTATAAGGTCTCCTGCTGCTGGCTCCTGTCCATGTGGGCTGATCTCAGTTGGTGCTGTTGGGTCTGCTGACCCTTGGGTTCGTGGGTGGCTGGAGCCAGTGTCCAGCCCATTTTATGTGTCTCAAGATCTGCTCTGCTTGCTTTTCCACACCATTATGTTGAGTTATTCACGGGGCTGTGGAGGAGGTTGGCATCCCCTGTGTCTGATCCAGATGTGCTGCAGCTGGAGGGCAGGATTTAGCTCCATGTTTTCCCTCTGCTTGGCTATGCAAGGGGACACAGATTGGCATGGTACCAAGTGCCACGACTGAGGTTTGATCTATTGTTTTGATGTGGGGGAAGGGAAAAAGAAACCCCACCACCTTAAATTTTACCCTTGAGTGAATCTTAATCTTTGAATTAGTACAAATGTGAGTGTTCCCATTCTGTGATTTTAGGATAACTGTAATCATTTCAAGAAAACAAAGCCTAGGAACATTATGGTGTTGAATGCAGAGTAAACTGGTACTTGAAATGATATGTTGAGCATCTGCACATGTCAAAAAAAAAAGTGTTTAATGTCCTATTTTGTTTTGGATCTTGCCCCCCTCTCCTCTTGTTCATCCCTGTTTTATTTTCTTCCTTTTGTGCCTGTAATTGCGCGCGTTATTAGAGCTGGCAGGATGAGCACCTCCAGATGCATCCTGCAGGAACACAGCCAGTGCTGACTCTATTCCCATGTCAGACTGCATGCCAAAGCAGTGAAGCTTGCTTGTCAAAACCCATTCCCTTTCTGTACTGCTTCTAAACCCATCTTCTCATGCAGTGTTTTGACATAGGGTGACTCATGATAACCTCAAGAATTGTCCCAGGCTTAAGGATGTGTCTTTTAGTATGTTGAGACATCCCTGGTAAAAGTAGGATTTTGGAATAGCATGGCCAAGGCAGCTTTCCTTATTCTTCTGTCAGATGAAACAAGTTGAGGGGTTTAAAATCTGTTGTGTTGAACCTTTCACTAGGTTTCATGTTTGTGTTGTTATTTTTTTTTTGTAAATCTTCTCTGAATTTTTATGCACTCTGAAAAAAACAACAACAAAAAAAATTAATTTGTTTTACCAAACTTAATGCATTTTGTGTTGGGATTTGTAGCAACAAGATAACAACTCTTCATTTGGGGGAAGAATATGCTCATTTTACTTATTATTTTACAGGTGTCAGGCAACAGCATGTCAATGATGCTCCTTCTACAGGATCTTTTCCTAACTGGAGATCTATACTATCACCAACACGGCCTTCCACAGAAACCAAGACTCCCTCAGTAGCTGATCTTTCCCTGGGACAGACTTTGGAGAACGCAGACTTGCTTCAGATGATCAGAACAACGCTGACTGGCGCCCGTGCCAGGACTTTGGATCAGATGCACCTGTCACCCTCCCTGTACCAGGGCAGCGGGAGCAGTGCACCCCAGGAACCCGCTGAGGTCTCAGCTGAGTCGCCTCTGAGGCCGTCGTCTCACGATGCAGATGACACAGCTGCTCTAACAGGTTTGCCTCAGCTTGGTATGTTTGCCACACTGCCCACCACACCACCAGTGACACATTTGGGTACAGCTGTGCCATCTCAGCCAGTGCCATTAGAAACCACCCTCCATTTCCAGAGAAAGCACAACAGGATCAGACATGCTTGCCGCTGTTCCATCACCATCATTCTCCTCATTGGTAATCCAGTCACCTCATGCCATTAACTTTTCTAAACCAGTTGTACTGCCCATCCAAGTGCCTTTGTCTGCAGATCCTGAAGGTTTCCTCAGCACAGATTCAGCTAGCTCGCAGGTTAGTGAAAGCAGGAATAGTGCTCTAAGCATGGTGCATTCCAGTGTGGTGAATCACAGAAGGGTCCCAACTTGTTTATGAGGGCCATGCTTTTCATTGGATCAACAACAGTGCATTTCACAGAGTTAGTGGGAAAGGACCTCTTTGTCATCTGCATATTCTGATATTCCTGGGTAAAAATGCATCAGTCTTCCCTGACAGTAATTTTCAAAAGTTTGTCATGGTTCCTTGATGAGAGTATGTAAAATGTCTAATTTCCAAAAATTTGTCATGGTTCCTTGATGAGAGTATGTAAAATGTCTCTTCTACTGGGGCCATTTAGGGCAGCACTGACTGGCAGAATTAGTGGTACCACTCTTCTGTCATCATCAGTTTTTCAGGATAAAGCAGCTGTTCCCACATCAGTCTTCCATGCTGCGGGTACTCCACATCTAACACCGCCAATGAATCACTCTCAGTCTTTCACAGCACTGACTAATTCCACTACAGCCTCTCACCCTGCACCTTTCATGTCATCAGCCTCCAAGAGCTCGGCTGAGGTCTCCAGCTCAGCACAGAGCACAGAGTCCTCCCTTTTGCTGCCAATATCACTTTTTCCAGATGCAAAGCACGCTCGCAGTGCAGTGCTGCCAGTAGGAGAATTTAGAAGCAAAACAGATTTTCTCTTTAGAAATGCAGCACACTCCTCTCCAACAAACCCAAGGTCTCCCTTGCTAATGGAGACAAACGAGGTGTTTACTGGGGCAGCACGCACAGTCAGTCCCAGGGTGGCAGCAGCCAACCAGGACAGGCTGCAGATCCCTCCCTCTGCTGCCTCTGAATCAGAATTTTGCAGAAATTGGACTGATGGAACTTAACAGGCAAATAGCATGAGACTCCCAGCTGCTTCAGCCCTGATCTCCCATATCCTGGTGGCTTTCCTGTGGCAAGGACAGCTCAAGAGCCTTTCACAAGAGGAGTGACAGCAAAGATGTCCATGAACTTTAATGCTAATAATGTTCTGCATTATGGAACTCAGCTTCACAAAGTTTCTCCAGGTATCCAAACTTGTGCACTCCTCACAGGATCAAGGATACTAGACACTTTTGGAGATGGCCATGATGACTCTTGATCTAGCTGCAGTGCCATTAATTACTTCCCCTGTATGCCTTTCCAAACCTGAACCTGCTACCACAAATACTTCTGCCACCACTGCTTTTGTGACTACCCATCTTCCACCCATCTTCTCTTTGGAGATGCAGAATGTTCAGATGTAACTGCAAATGAAGACAGAAGGATGAGAGTACCCACTCATGTGACCCCACGTGCAGAATATTAATCTCCAAGAGCTTGAAATCATTTAACCTCTGGTCAGGCTTTGCATTCAGTTGATAAAAAGCCACTCGCCTCTGTCATGCCTCCAGCATGGGGTATGCTGCCATCACTTGTTTCCATGACAACAGTGATGGGCAGCCACAGTTCTGGCTCTTCCAGGATTTTGAATGCAGACTCTGAAAGCAATTTAGATCCTGTCAGCCTTCCCAAAGTTGTAACTTCAGTTTCTACGTGGACCAATAAAGCATTGCTGTCTGCAGCTGGCATTAGTATTCCTTTGGTAAAAACTTCAGTCCAAATGGAATAAAGGGAAGTTACTCCAAGTACTTTTCCATTGGAAGATGAGTGCTATGCACCATACTCAGTAGTGTCAAGTCTGCAAAACAAAATTAATACAAATCACCAGCCTCTCTTCTCCACCTCTTCAGCAAACGGTACATATACATCCTATAGTCAAAACATTTCAAATTTACCCTTTCCTGAAAAGAATAACTTTTCAGAATTTGATGTAGATGCTCTTGCACTGAAAACATCTCCCGTTCAGTATTCATCCATTGCTACTGCATTGACAATGCCTGACACTCTGCAAAAAAAAGCAAGGAAACATGGCTGAAAACAGTGCTGATTTCTTCTGTGTTGGAGACGTTCCTATCAGTATACATGAGGAAGTACCTCTCCCTTTCCATGTGCCTCCTGTTAATGCTGCAGGTGCTTTCCCTAATTCTCTAGAATCCCAAACAAGTGATGCTGGAAAGATTACTGATGGTAACATTAGGCACAGCACCGATGTTGGTTTTTCAGCTCACTGACAGCTTGGCTGCTTCAGCCCCAAACAGAAGCAGTGTCACCCTCAGCACATTGCCAGCCCAGTCCCCCTTCCCTCTCACCAAGCCTTCTGGTTAAGAAGGCTGAACTCTCTCTCAACTCTCTTGAATGTTTTATCTGAGAAGACAGTGGTTCTGGGAATTTTCCAGAATTTGCAGATAACCAGTTGAGTCCCGTGGTTATTTGTTTATGGCTGATAAATATCCAGCCACATTCAGTGAGGAGGAGTGGGACACAAGTGCTACAAGTCATAGTCTAGCTCCCAGTAACATATCTAATAGGGCTACCAAGGGCATCCCATTGCAAACCCCTACCACCAGTGCTCTGCAGTCAAGTCATCATAACTTCTGTCCATGCATCACCAACACAGATAGAGTCTCCTTTTTTGTCAACAACCAACTTTACCCATTCTGTTCTTGCAGTGTTATCTGGAGTATCTTCTGGTGCAATACCTACAGTAGAAACTTCAGAAGCAAAACCACTAACAAGAAAATCATCTCCAGCTTCACCAGTGCCAGCTTCTTCCTTCTTTTCTCTAGGCACTGAAAACAGCCCTTTGCCATCCGTGATGGCTTTAAGCACACCGATCCTGACACTAACAAAAAATAACACTGCCACAAAACTGGCACCGGATCTGAGCTCAGTAGGAACACAGGCAGATTTTCCTTTTGCAACAAGAAATGTGACTGCCTCACCTCTGGACACGCCAGCTCTGCTCATAACCCCCAAGAGCAGCACGGCCACAGCTTCCACACTCGCACCCGCAGCCCACGTACCAAGGCAGATAGAAACAACAGTAACTGACACCCAGAAGTTCCCGAGCTCAGACATCACCAAAAGGCCAACCCCATCCCCACTGACAATGACAGCAGCTTTGACATCTATTACAGCATCAGCGAAAACAACTAGGCTCCCCCCTCCTGCCGTGGAACTCAGCCCTGCTCCTCCCGGCACCACGGCAGCCGCCGCTTTCGCTAACATGACGGCAGCTCCCTCCCTGGATTGCCGGCTCTCTGCCAACATGATGGTGAAAACAGGTACGTGCAGCCCCTGCTGAAGGGCTCCCCCGTGTCTGTGAGGTGTGAGACACACACCCCAGTGTCCAGGAATGTGGGGCAGCAGTGATTGATCTGCTGTGCTGACGAATGAGATGGGTATGGACAGTGTTGTTAGTTGGAAATGGTGTTGGCTTTGCTTGGGTTTTGACATGAAAGTGTCAAATGAAGTGGTGAGATCAGGGGTCACTGCAGGACCACCTGCAGTGGAGGGACAGCCCTGTAAGCCGGGATGGTTTGGTGCCAGCTTCACAGTGAGGAGTCTGTGCTGCTGGAGAGGACAGTGCAGTGACCTGCCTTGGTCCTCAGCCCTGCTTATGCACAAAAACCTAATTCTGTTCTAATATGAACTCCTTATTCTATCAGTACAGATCCGTGTGAAAATTATGTTTAGCATTTAGAGTTGCACACTTCAAAATGGGAGGATTTTGAGTTTTCCATGTGCCACTTCTGGCTCTGGCTTTTTTTCATGGGCAGCTTCTCCTTAGCTGAAAGAACTCTGAACTAAAGGGGCCTGGAGAGGTACCTTGCCCAGGCTTCTCATGGACTCCTTGTGGCAGCACAGCACCAGAAGATGTGTGTGTCTGGGAGATCTCAGCAAGGAATAGGTGCAGAAAAGAGTTTGTGACCTTGCATGATGCAGGCTACAGTGAAATAAGCAGCTTTTAGACCTGATGTGTGTTTGTTAGCTGCTAAATATCCCGATTTAGTGTGATGAGTACAACAGCTCTTTCTAAAGATAAAGGTAGCTTGTGTACAGTATATGATTGAAAGTACTCAAGCACAGCTAAAAAACTCTTCCTGAAAACGATAAGAGAAAAATAAGAAGATAGTGATAGGTTTATTAAAGAAAGCATAGAGATGCTTTCTAAATAGAAAATAATTGCAGCAGTGGAGCAGCAGATTTCTTTTACGTAACTGTGGCCATGAAGACGTGAAGCCTGCCTGTGCAGCTCTGGCTCAGTCCCCTGGGAATGCTGTGCCAGTCTGTCCTCAGGCAGTGAGTGGCCTCATGCCTCCTTGGAGAGGCAGCATGGCAAAGACTTGTTGTTGCTGCTAATGAAATTGCATTTGTTAGACCTTGCTCTGGAAACGTGGAAACAATGGGCTATTGCCATGGGATGAATAGGGAACTCAGGAGCTGCTGAGCCCCTGCAGTTCTTGTCTTTGGAGCTGCTGCTAATCCCGGCTGCTTTGATGATCCCTGCACAGCCAGCCCAATGAAAAACAATTAAAGAAAGCAAACAAGAGTGTGATGATGTCTCAAACCACTCTGTGGCTTTTGTTGCTCCACAGTTCTGTTTCTGAACACAAGGAGGATGATGATCAGCAATGCCTTCAGGGACAGTGTGAGAAAAGGCCTCAACCAAGTGCTGAGACAAGCTTTCAACCAGAATGTCAGTGCTCAGGTAAGCGTGCTTGGCTTTCCCTGCTTGATTTCACCAAAACAGCTCTCCCACCAAGGAACCACAGCTGCCTGCAGCCCCAGTGGGGTCCCTGGATGCAGGAAGCCTCTTGAGGGGAGCTCTGATATTTTCCTATGGAGAGCAGGCAGAGGTGGCGCCCATTCTGGTCTCTAAAAATATGAGGAATACTCCAAAGCTTTTAGCAGTTTATTTGATGAAGAAGAAGAGAGAAATGCAAACTTCTTTTTAGTGTGCTCTGGGAAATGACTACTGACAGCAGTTTCCTCTTCCCCCTGCAGCTCAGGAGTGACTTCTGCTCAGGGGCAGCCAGCTGCTGCTGTGCTCAGCCTGGATCAATGGCAAGAGCATGGCTGGTAAATGGGATGTCAGTGCTGTCAGTCCACTCTCTGCTCTGCAAACCCAGTACCTGACAGGTGCAATTTCACAGGAACAAGAATCCCAAGCAGGGAGAAAGCATGTTTTATTGAAAATAAATGGAGGTGATGTGTTCATCACTTTGCAGCTAAATTGCATGGACCTCTGCACTGCTGTGTGTGGGAGCAGCATCGGGTGGGCTGCCAGGGCCCTTTTCCTTGGGACACAGCTTCCTGTGCACTCAGGCTGGGCTTTGTGTGGGGTCCAAGCCTCTGGGAAGGAAAAAAGTAATTTTTCTCAAAACAGAGGTTATCAAGTTGGCTTTGGTCCTCACGCTTTATTGCTGCAAGTGCGGAGGATGTCAGTTGCTTTGGGCATTGTGTGCTCCTTGGCAGCAGCAATAAACACTGCCAGGTTTAGTCTCCTACCTTTTTATAAATTGAGAGAAGCTGCCACCTTCTAACAGAGGAAACCATCTAAAACTTAGTAAGGAGGACCAGTTCCAGGGCTAAAGCTTTTTGGAAAATACTGAATTTTGAAGTAAAACTCAGCTCATGTTTTGAGTTTTGACACACAGTGTGTCCATTCTTGTGGTTTGGCATTTCCACTCATATAGGTCTGCTCATAGACTTAACCATCTGGGACAGTACAGAAGAACAGGAGATAAGAGACAACCCAACCAAATATTGGAAACTTTTTTCTTTTAAAAAGTCAGTGAACTTCAGGCACAGAGTAGGAGCTGAAAGCTCTCTGTGTTTTTCCATGTATATGTAAAATGTCCCTGTATCTGTGCATGGATGAAGGGCCAGCCTAACCTGGAGCTTTGCAGCTGTGGTAGCAGTTCTGCACTCCTTTAATTCGGAGCCCATGCTGCGTGGGCTGAGCCTAAAACTCTTTGAGCAGCTCTGCTAATATTGTGTCTGTCGCTATTGTATTGAGGATGGATGAATAAGGTGACACATGGACTCCAAAATCTCAGAAGGCAAAAAGCTATTTTATTAAAAACCACACACTTTTTGTAGGCAGCTACAATACAGGTGGACCTGATTGGTCCTCAATCAATATCCCTCATACCATTGGCTAATTAGGCACACCACCCTCTTGTAAATATCTTATGAGAAAACAACACCAGCTGCAAAATCAAGAATTGTTTTAATTCCTTCTCTGGACTTTCCCAAAACTTCAAAGAGCGATTCCTGGGTAAGTTTATCTGAATTTCTTCTCTGACTGGTTCTCAGCATCCACACCATGTCTGATATGACACTAACTGATCCCACAGGGTTTATAGGGATTGCAGGATAAAAACTCTGCAAGGGACACATATTCAGGGTGAGAAACTCCATCAGACAGCTGTCACTGTTTAGTAAGAAATGACACAGAGTCGTCAGAAGGCTGAGTGGCATAAAGCACTCATCTTTACTTCTTTTATATGCTCTTTTATACACTGTTCTGATACAGGTGGACCTGCTTGGTCATTCAATCAATGCATTTCACTTGATTGGCTAATTAACAAGACACCCATCTATATAGACAATTTTATGAGAATAACAAGAAAACAGACATTAGGAAAACAACACCTGTAGGTTGTTTTTAATAATTGGATATCATTGTTTATCTTCAACTCCCTAAAGTCTCCCAGGCCGATTCTGGGGAATCTTATATAGTTTTCTTGCTCTCTGACCAGGCTGTCACATCCACAAAAACCATCTGAACTGCTGTTGGTTTCTCTGGGTCTGGATTGAAGGCACTTGAGACTATAATTCATGTTTGGACTCAGGTGTTTATTATTTCTTATCAGTAAAACAGTCTCATTAGTGTGAGTTCAGCAGCTTTTCATTAGAAGGCACAAAATGGGCAACAATCTCTTGTTGCAAGGTCTTTTAAGATTAACTATCCAATTAAGAAAGGACACCTAGATTATTTTCCCTTTTAATGCAATAACTGATCCCAAAGAGATCATGTTCCTGCCCATTTACAGAATGCCACCCAAACCCATGAAGAAGAAGAAGCATGAAGAAGAAACCCAGGATGACACCCTGTGCCTTTCATCTTGCTTCCATCCACAACATACTAAAAATACCAAAACCTAAACTTCTCACTCAGTGATACACCTACACTACTCTCTATAATCTATTTCACACTTTTGTGGATTCCAGTCTATCTTGAAGTCTGGGAAGCTTTCTCCATGAATGAGGGTCAAAGTCAGTGCTGCCCTGGGGGTCAGGCCACCAAATATTCCCGGCACCTTGGCTTTCTGCAAACAGCGAGCAAAATAATAATAATAAAAAAAAAATTCAAAAACCATGCTGCCCTGTGTGTTTTAGGTTGAAATCCTGGAGCAGTCGAGTAACCTGACCGTGGGTTACTACGTCACGCGGGGCAGGCTGGTTTACACGCCGGCTGCCGTCGCCGAGAAGCTGCTGGCCTACGGCCTGGGCAACGCCACAGCCGACATGAAGCAGCACGTGCCACACCTGCAGGCCCTGGTGGCCCTGGCCCTGCCCTGGCAGCCCCTGCCTGCCTACCACTTCCAGCTGAAGACAGGTGAGTGAGGGAAACCTGCCTGGGCTGGGTGTGTGCCCGTGGTGCCTTTTCTGGGCAGTGGGGTGGCAGCAGGACAGGCTCTGCTGTGGGGTCAGGTGTCTGTGGGCACCCCTGGGCTCTGCTGCCAGGGCATTGCTGTGAGGATGGTGCCTTAGGGTATTAACTTTTATATTTTTCATATATTTGTAATATATGCAATTCTTTAGTGCGTAACTCTAAACTCCATATGAAGTGTTAGCTACTGTTCTTCCAGTTGGGTCAGGCAGAGCAATTCCTCTCCAGGCCTGGGAATTAAGGATACCCCGGTGGGCACCCCTATCCTCTGCTCTGCTGCCAGGGCCACAAGCCCTGCTGTGAGGATGATGCCTTAGGGTATTAGCTTTTGTATTTTTCATAAATTTGTAACCCTACAATTATTTAGTGTGTAACTCTAAACTCCATATAAAGTGTTAACTACTATTCTCCCAGTTGGGTCAGGCAGAGCAATTCCTTTCCAGGCCTGGGAATCAAGACACCCCTGTGGGCACCCCTGGGCTCTGCTGTCAGGGCACTGCTGTGAGGGTGATGCCTTAGGGTTTTAGCTTTTAAATTTTCATATATTTGTAACCCTACAATTCTTTAGTGTGTAACTCTAAACTCCATATAGAGTGTTAGCTATTGTTCTCCCAGTTTGGTGAGGCAGAACAATTCCTCTCCAGGCCTGGGAATCAAGGACATCTCACTGTCTCAGACCCCAAGAGTGAGTTGGGGGCAGCAAACTGGGGGGAAATGACTTCATTACCTGAAGCTGTAATTGGAAAATTAACCCCCAATATGCAAATGGACCCATCTTATAAAAGTATAAAACCCAAGACCTGTCATCCATTTTTTTTGGGTGTAGCCCCTGAGGGGGGCATTGTCTGCCAGAAATGTACCTGAAGGCCCTTCAATAAATACAACTGCATTTTTTCCTTTAATTTTGTCTGGCCTTTGTTTTTAGGTAGTCCCAAAAAGGCATCAAGGGGATGTGGCAGTGCAGAGTAATTGTGGGGCACTGTAAGATTAGAAGAGGGCAGAATGCTCTGAAATGATACATTAAATGATAAAAAATATTTCCTACACGTGTGCTTACAATGTTTGTATACACATACTTATGGCAGTTACAAGTACATTTTTCCTAGAGTGAAAATAAAACAGAATGAGAATCAATATTATGATTGATTATATTTTGCAGGACCAGATGACCTGCAAGATTTAAGATTATAACTTGGTTTTTAGAATGACTTTGCTTATTGCCTGGCTCTGAGCAAGTATATGCACAGTGAACAGGCCTTACCATCTTCTACATCATTGCAGAAGCAATCTCCATTTGTTTTTGGAGAGTGTCAGGTCTAATAATGCAATTTAATTCTTACATTTTGTCTTAATTAAGGCTAATTTAGTGCAGTTCCTGAAGTGGCATTATCTTCACCTGCTTAATGTGTAAATTGATCATTTTGTTTTTGGTGCTGCAACAAGAATACTTTGTCCACGTGCTAATGCCTTCCTTTTTTCCAGAGCTGCAGTTTGTGGGTCAAACAGACAACATTCAGTCATGCAAATTTGTTCAGACCATGGAACAGCGGCTCCAGAGAGCATTCCAGGATGCTGAAAGAAAGGTCCTAAACACCAGCAACAACTTAACTGTTCAGGTACAGTTGTGTACTTTGCCTGTTGCCAATCTCTTCTGGTTATTCTTTGCCAGGTGTATGCTTTTATTCCAGCACAGTGCCTTTGCTAGCCACTGTGGAAGGAAATTTATGTTTTCATCTGCAATAAGATCGTTTATGCATTGCAGGAAAACTTACAAGTGCATGATTTATAGAAGGCTTTTCATGAATTGGAGTTTTACCGCTTGCACTTCAGTCATATAAATGAAATTCCAAGTATAAAAACACAGTCTTCCAAATTTATGTTTTTACTGAACATGTTATTCTGACACATTAGTTGCTTTCAGTGAAGCTATTCAGGTATAAAGATGGTGCTAGGCACAATTGTTTTTGAGATCTGAAATAATGGAATAGATTTCTTTCTCTTGGTATACATTTCAGTTTCATACTCACAGAGCACAAATTCACCACAAATTTTTACACACATATGTATAGTGGGTCAACACTCTTACATTCTGTGCCACACTTCAGGACTAGAGAAATTATCTTCTGGGCAATATTATATATGTTTTTGATTTTTTTAATATGTTTTTATTTTTGATAAAACTCTGTGTATGGATTGTGCTCCTCAGAAGGAGAAAATTTTGTCATCAGCGCTCTGCTAATTATTTTGGTGCTGTCTCTTGTGAGCTTGAGCTCAAAGTGGTGGAGCTCAGAGAGGCAGCAAAGCACAGGGCAAGAGAGGGCCTACCACAATAGGTACAGGGATTATCAAGTTTTTCAACAGCTGGACCTGTGGCATTGAGGTGAACTTCATGGTGCCTGATTTGCTTGTGGTGGAAGTGGCAGATCTCACAAAACACCTAAGCAATTTTGGAAAGAGTCCTAGGAGAAGGTAGTGGCTGTTTTTGTGGATATTGCCAATTTAAGGAGAGATAGGATGGAGTCCTGGTGGCAACATATAGGCTGGGAAGTAAGAGGCTCGAGGGTGTGATCTTCATGATCAATTTTTTTGAAGTTATTCCAGTATCATGCAAAAGACTAAGTCCATGCGACAAAACACTGTATGAGAGTTTTAGATTAATTGAAAACTAGGGAACAGTTCTGGAGCAGACAGAGCCAGTTCAGAAAAGGTATTGCTGCCCTAGGAGAGTAGAGGGAAGGTGGGTAAAAGGCATGAAGCATCTTCCATGCAAGGAGAAATGAAATTGGCCGTGGCTCTCCAGCCAGTAGGGAATCAGGAGTTGCCACTTGGAGTTTCCCATAACAGAACTACTCAAATTTAAATAAAAAGAAGCATCCTTTCACACACTGTGCATAAAGATATCTAGACGTAACTGGAGAAAAAAATATGGAAATTACAAAAAACATTTGGCTAAAGAGATAGAATAAAAAGTTATCAACCCTTTTTAAACCCAGGCATATGATTTATGGCTCTGACACAGCTGTGGGATAATCTTACACTGTTGAGAGCCATTTATTCCTCTTGTCCTGTGCTAATTCTCCAACCCTCTGCTCCAGCCATTTGTAGGTGGACATTGGCTAGGCAGACTTTTAGTTTGACCTTGGGCTCTTCTGATGCTTCTTTTTTGTATCATGGATTTTCTTTTAACTTGGTGATCCAAACCATAAAAATGGGGTATTTAAATAACATTCATGAATGCTGTCAGGCCTACCTATCAGTAGCCAAATAACCCCATCCCTCTTGCCCTTGGGGATAAGTTTTTCAAGAAAAGATGTGAGTTTTATTCCTGGTGTTTGAGAATCTTGTCCAGTACTTGCTGAATAGAATTGGTCCTCAAAATGTAGTAATCAGATTTGGGCTCAGCAGGAGACTGGCACTGAGCTAGAGTGGGGAGGAGTACAGAGATTCATATGATATTAGGAACACAAAGACATGATATCCCTTAATTTCATATGGAAAATGTGTGGGTCTATAAACCAGCAGTAGGAAGGCAGGAAAGACAGCAAGATAAACAGCACAATTTATCTGCATCAAGCACTGGATGGTTTTTCTGATAAGCGTCCTCTCCCTCATCCCACATTCCCTGGTAAAAAGACAGGAAAACATTTTCAGTCCTGGTTGCACCTTTTCTGCCTGCTGCTGTCCTCCAGGAACCCTTCAAGTGCTAAAGCAGGGATTAAAGTATCACACAGGTAAAGTTGGATGAGATGTAGCTAATCCATTCTTCAGGTTAACATTTTCCCAGTTTCTTTGCATTGCCTTGGTGGTTTGTTTTTTTTTTTTTGTAATGAGCTGAACCACAGCAACACATTATTTTTTGCCTCTGTTTCAGATTTTGAACACCTCCAATGTCTCCCAAGCTGTCACTCTGTTTTATGTAGTGAAAAATCAAAGCACAACTCTAAATGGCACTATTTCCAGCAACCTTCTTAATCAGCTGTCAGCTGAGCTGGTGGGTTTCTACCTCACCTACCCACCTCTCACCATTGCTGAATGTAAGTATGTGCTTCCCACCATCAAGATTAGCCAGCACCAGAATTTGGCCTTGTTGTCAAGATCAGGGATTGTAGGCAGCTTTTCTGCTAACTTTTTAAACTGTATTTTGTTACAAAAAAAAAGCAGGGGTGGGGGGAGAATTAGATTATTTTTTTCCCCTGGGTTCAGTGTTTATTTTGGCTGCTAGCAACACTGGCAAAAAACTAAGGAAAAAACATAAAAACTAAGGAAAAAACATATAAACTCTGTCATTAACAAAACAAATTCCTGTGCTAGGTTACAAACAAAATAAAATTGTAGTTTTGTGAAAAGCAAAGCACAAAAGGTCCCAAAGCCTTCATTTCAGAGTGCTTAGCACAGCACTGATTGAGCTTCAGCTTCAGCAAAGCCCTTTGCTTCAGGGGAATCCTCAGGCCTGGTGGTTGCTCCAGGGGCTGGGCTGGGATCAGGCTGGGACTGTGTCTTTGGGTAGTGGGATGAGCTCCACCTGTGCTTCTATTTTAAAAAGCTCTTGGTGCATTTGCTGAGAACTGCATCCTCAGTTTGCACGTGGTCTGAGCACTTTGGCATCAATGGTTTTCTTGAGTTCCAGCTGCTATGAAGGCTCTGAGGTACAAAGAGCTGGAGACAATTGTGTGGGCAGCCTGTGTGGTGCATGTGCTCTCTGACTGCCTGCTGATTTCTTTAAAATGATTAAAGGGACAAGACACTTGATTATGGGGATTTCTGTTTAATCTGCTTGTTAATGTGATGTGTGAAATTAACCTTGCTGTAGACTGGAGTTCTCTGTTTGCTGGGAGTGAGAAGAGACATGCTGGGTACATGCAGAAGCAGACTGTTGGAAAGTGAGCACTGAGGAAAACACAAATTACTTTTTTTTTTTGCAGTCCATTTTGTTTGCAAACAGCCCAACAGCTGAGAAATTACATGGTGCAGTTCACCAGTGACTTGCAGGATGAGCTTTCTGTGGGATAAGTGGTTTCTCTCTGCTGTGAGGCAGTCAGGAATCACAGCTAACTTAGGTGGGGAAAGGAGGTTTGTTTGTCCTTCTTGGGGCATTACCTATCATATTACAATGTTTGCCAACAAATAGGTGAAACTGCCCTATAAGTTCTTGCACTGTGTTGGTACACTTTTGAATCAGAGTTTGCATCACAGGGTAAGAGACACATACCATCTTCTAAAACCTTAAACTCTAAGTTTTTCACCACATGATATTACACACTTCCAATCAAGCTACACACCCATAATCCCAGTTCTGTCATTCCATTTTGGAAGCCTTCTCCACAGCCTCAGGTCAAATACAGTGCTCTCCTGAGGGTCAGAGTCTGTCAGCACAGAAAGTCTGAAATTCTCAGCATCCAGAGTTCCAACAGTGGGCTTGTGTTTTCATAAAGTCTTTCCATAGGCAAGGAGAGGCAGAGGGAGGGAGGCTGTTGGTAGAGGGTGTGGTCATGGACCTAGAAGGGATGTCCCCCATTCCTCAATAGACAGGCTCCTTTTTGATGGCTGGTGTTCAGGATGTGTCTTTATGGGCCATCCAGGAGCTCAAGGAGACAGCTGGAGGAAGTTTTGGTGCTGGCTGTGCTCAGTTCAAGTGTTTAGCCTCCAAAATAGGCCTGTTGCATAGGAGGGGGATTGTGGTGCTTCTCACAAAGGCAATACAAGCACATGCTTGGTAGTCCGGGGCTGTGCAAGCCATTTGTCGCACAGCAAGTCTTGTGTGGTACTGCAGTTGTCTGCTGATCCCCACACATGATGAACAGACCTGATAAAGTCTTTAGCTAGTGTTTCTTTAACAACTAATGGCTTATATTTCATTTTGGAGCTCTTGGTTTTATTCCCAGTGCAGCAGCTGTACTGCAAACTCATGAACTTAATGCACGCGCAGTGTTTACGGCTCCACACTGAGAGCGTGTCTGGAAAATGTTTCCTTTGAAGAGTGTTTGATGCTTATTCATGTGGCAGTGTAGTTGTCTCAGTTTATCAAACAAAAATTGAGGTTGTTCTCTGAGCATGTTATTTCCCAGTAGGCTCCAGTGGCTCCTCCAGAGCCTTTGCAGTCTGTCCTGGAAATGCACAGCTCAGGGCACGCTGTGAAATCCTCCTCAAAAGCAGCTACTGTGTGTAATCAAATCCTTTACAATGTTTACTATTCTGAGCCACTTTGGGGTTTAAAAATCAAGGTGACTCGGTAGCAGCCTATCAATGTGCAGAGCATGGATGTTTTCTGAATTAAGTTCCTGGTATTCATCAATTGAACAAACGCTGAGCTGTGGAATGAATTAGCAGCATATTGAGCTTTACAGCCTAGTGCACTTTGGAGATGGAGGAGCTAACAAAAGGCATCACAACAGCAAATATCAGTTTCTCACAGATGCAGACACATATGGTAGTAATGCCTTAAGTGATGCACAGTGAGGGAGCACCACAATCCAAGGTGTGCTCACAGTTTTGTTAGTCTTGTTTGCAGTCTGTGTGGAGTCTGATCCTGGTATATCTTCATGTTATTTTAGGCTGAAACTATATTCTGGGCTACATAAGGATTAATCACAGAATCATCATGGAATCTCATCTGGTTTTCTGCAGGGGAGAAAGCAGCAGAGATGAATACAACACCTATTACCTATCCTTCTTGGTTCTGGGCATTCCTGGGCTTCATCCCAGACTACTGTCCCAGCCAGTATTTTGGCAACAGGAGATATATGTTCTACTTTGTATGGCAGTGCTTCTTCTGTTTACACTTGATGTTCTTTCTCAGACAGAAAAGAAATTGTAACCCTGAAAATTATGCTCTAGATCTCCTCTTAGGCCATAGTTCAATTTTATTTATTGTTGTCAGGGTAGCCAGTTTTGGGAGGCATAATGTGTAGGATGTTGGAATATTATGACATAATTTAATCTTCTGTTTTTAAAGCTTTGGAGTATCCAAACCTTGATGTCTCGGAATCAACCTAGAGACTACTGGGTGATAACAGGTACTTTCTAATGTCCTTCCCTCCTCCAGGCACTCCAGGTAATAATTTGTAGTGCTCATTTATATCAACACAGAAGTGCAGTAATTTTACACAGAATAAGTGGCTACCCACTGAACCTGCCTTCAGCTGGGCAAATGCACTTACAGTCACTCTGTGGCATAAGTGATAGATCATCTTCAACAGTGACATCTCCAGCAAGCAACACCCACCTCAGTATTTATAGCACTTTGGTTGAAACAATTCTGGGAGGAGCACTATCTTCTGAGAGTTTTGAGACACAAACAGACCATTTATTTATTTTTTATTTATTTATTATACCCTGGGACATGGAGTTAAATCTGAAATCAAAAGAGACACGTAGACATAACCGAGCAGCAGAGTTGAGGCTGTTACACCAAGGAGCTTTGTTATGATTTGCTGACTATCTGGGTGCAGGGATCTTTTGCATCTTTCACTTTAAGCTCTTAGGCTTCAAAACACTTCTTTTATCAAGTCATTTCACAGGTGCCACCTTCTCATGCATAATCATTTTGACTTGAGAAATGATAACTGGGCAAGAAAGAGACCCTTTCCCTCAGACATCTTTGAGTGATACCAAAGCCTTTCTAGTTGGTGTGTCTGTACCTGCAATTGTTTAATGCTCAGGAGAGCAAGAGCAAAGGGCTCTGACATGAAATAGACTTGGTACCAGTTCCATCTTTTCATAAATTTAAAATAAAACATAAGTTTATGCAGAGATGATAATCTTCTGAAAGGAGTGGTGCAGCTCTTCCCAGTATGGACCCTGTGAACCTGATACTCCATTTCTTGCCTCTGCACACTTGCTGTGATGGATTATTATTGATATTACAATGGAAACTCTGTTTTCAAAAAGATCCTGTTGGTCTCAGAAGAATTTTTTGAAATAATGCTAAAAAAACCCATACATATGTATGAATTGAATCTGCTTGTCATATCACTTTTTTTGAACTTTAGAATCCAGTGTCTTTTAAATCTTGCATTGATTTATACTTCAGATGCCTTCATTTAAACTTCAGAAATGTTTATTCAGGTTTCAGTGCTCTCAGACAGGATATTTTGTTTGAGACTGTACAAAATCCAAACTTCAGGCCTCAAATCCTCAGGATAGAAACTGGTTAACAGGAGCATCTGGCAATAAGCATAAACCCAGCAGCTCTCAAATAGGCTTGAACCTAATTTTTACATTGAAGATCACAGAGTAGTAAACTGAAGGTAAACTGAAGGCCTAGAAATGGTGTTTTGAGATTTTATGAAGCATCATTGATATTCTCTGAGATGAGCTGCACAGGGACTGAAGCAGAAGTGTGTTATATCCTCACAGGGAATTGCTGAGAGGGGATAACAGCGTCCAGGTGTTTAATTTCCAAGTTAGTCTGCACCTCCCTGTCCCAAACTGTCCCACAAACCATGTGTTACTTCACCTGTGGGTGCATGAAGTGCTGATCTGTGTTTTTTCTGTGTTCCCACAGTGATCCAAGGGGTGGATATTGCTTTGCTGGGGCTGAACAACCAGAGCTTTGCCAGGCTGATGGAGCAGCGCTTGGCCCCGCTGTTCATGATGTCCCACCAGCAAGGAAGGCGCTTCAGACGTGCCACCACCGTGGGCAGCTACACTGTGCAGGTGCTCAGTGTGTGAAAAAAAGTCCTTGGCTTGCTCTGTCCTGCTTCAGTTCCTGTAAAAGATATGCCTAGCTGAATTTCTAGGCTGAGATTTCCTGTATTTCTCATGGGTATCAAAGCAGCGAGGGCAGAATGCCTGGCACTGCTGATGGTGCCTTTTTTTGCAGCCAGCCATGTTGGCATGCCTGTCATCCTCGAGAAATCATCATTAGTTAATCAGTGTTCATAAATATTTTCTCTCTGGTTGCTATGAGGATTGGTACAAAGTACATATTTTAGCATATTCAGCATAATGAAGAGTTCCAGATTTTTTCTTCTTGATAAAAGTTTCCTAGGTAACTCAAAGCCAGAACTTCTTTTTTTTCCTCTTTTTGTTGGAAAAAAAAATGTACAAAGCAGCCTTTATTTATACAGGGTTAGTCATCAAATCATGTGGCCCCAGATCATGTTATGAAGTAGAGACTTGAGACCTGAGTAATTTATTAATCATCTTTCTCTTATTTACAGCATTTTTCATTCAGTATTTTGAACTGATCATGTTTTGTTCTCTCACCAATTAAGCCAAATGATGCTGTGGGCAATTAAAAGATTTCTTCTTCAATCTTCAAAAATCAGTTATTTAAAAAAGTAATTAAATTGTTTTTCAGGAATTGTTTATTGTAAGGTATAAACCCAAGTAATTGCATTTCCCATTTGCTCACACAATTCTTTATATTGTTCCACTGGAAGGATTTAAAAGAAGGAACACATTTTACTTGCCAAAGTGAGAACCTTTGTAAAATTTTAGTCCATAACATAATGGAGAAGAATCATAAAACTCCTTTTTCTTCTCATCATTAGAAATATTTGACATTTTCTCCACTCTCAGGAAAGGTAGAGGTACAATGGAAAAATTCTGCCAGTGTTCTACAGAATAAAATGGGAAAAGCATGATTCCTTTGTTATCAACCTGGGACAAAAATATAATAAGTATGGAAGGAAAATGGGAGGCTGTTTTTCAACTGCAATATGCCAGCAAAGTGGAGTTTTCAGTATTAGAACAGATTATAAGAATTCCCCCTTTACAGAGGACTGTAATGTCTAAAAATTTGATCCTTTCCTCTTTGCTGCATGCTTTTCTTAGTGTATGGTTTTACCTTAGGATTATGTTTAATTTCTTTTTCAAGAAGAATTTTAGTTATTTTTCTGGCTGACTGATTTAATAGCCTGGGCTCTGAAGGGGAGAAGCTCTGATCCTATGAGGATATTTGCATGGAGCTTATGCTTGTAGGTGGTCTTGAAGGAGCTCCCTGTGGACACTGCCTCCAAATAGCTCCTGGCAAGTTTTGCAGTGGTATTGCACAAACAGTTTATTTCTCTTTCTCTCCTCATTTATTCATTTATTTATTTTGTTTCCCTTAAAGATGGTCAAAATTCAACGTATTCCAGGACCCAAGGAGCCAGCTGAACTGACATATTACACTTTATACAACGGGAAGCCTTTGCTGGGCACTGCAGCTGCCAAAATTCTGAGTACAGTTGACTCACAGAGGATGGCCTTGACCCTGGGCTATGTCATCCAAGTTCAAGCTGATCGTAAGAGTCCTTTCAAAAATTCCATACTTAACCATTGCTTTATTCCATCATCTGAACACTATGGAAAGTCACAATTAATTCTAATGCTGACAAAACCATGACACCACACACTAATGATGACTGGGGCAAAGTTGCTGTTCATATAACTTGGCCAAAAAATGTAAAATGTTGTGGCTGTTAAGATGTCCCTTATTTTTGACTTCATCAAAATAGTATAGATTCTTTCTATCTCAAAGGGATTATTATTTTTTAAATAACAATTTTCACCAAGAAAACTACATGGTTGTTAAAGATATTATTCAGACACAAATCAGAAAACTGAAGTGGAAAAGAGCTACTTGTGCACACGTGCAGTTTTCAGATTCAAGATATGATAGTATCATTCAGAATAACATGGCCAAAAATACTCCATTCTTGAAAAGTAAAATGTTTTCAAATTTCTCTTTCAAGACCTTCATCAGTTACTGAGTGATTGTGAACACAGGTTTCTTTAAATGTTTTTTTAGATATTCCTATATACTTGGCCCATAGTCATAAACCTATGGTGAAGCCTGGAGTGTTTTTTCATGCAGTTAAGATAATGTATAATTATGCTTCATGCAGTGTACAAACCCATGCCTTTTGCTAACTGGATTTCTCCAACTTGCCAAAGTATTTCTTTAGAAGGAATCAAAATTATGCAGTGGACTCCTGCACTGGATCTCCTTACTGGTGAAAGAGCACCTCCCTGGTGCAATTATATCTGCCTGGAGGAGTGGTGGTACTGAAATAATTTCGTAAAATGGTGACAGGAAAAGAAGAGACCACTATAATAAGTAGTTTGTGTATAATCCATAAACATAGGATTGAGTAAGAAGACTGAAATATGATACAATTTCCAGAGAATGCACCACGTACTGTATCTGATCCTTGATTTGATCATGGTCTGCTTCTGGCTTTAATTCAGCTGAACCCAAGGATCTCCATTCCATAAATTCCAGCATTTAAATTCCAAGTAATTTTGTTTTCCATGAGAATATTTCTTTAATGTATTTTTTTACTATAGAAGATATAGATATAGCAGTTTCCTGGCTCTTTGTGCAATCATGTGATTTATATTTATGTGGGTATTTAGGCAATTATGGAAGCTAATGCTCATCATCTAACTTTGTATTTCCATGGTCTGATAAGGCAGCCTCATTCATCTGTAGATTTTCATACCAGCCACGTATGCACAGAACACTGCAAAAATAGAAAAGACAGGAACTGAAATTGTGATTTGAGGTACCTGAGATTCTGAAGGTAGAGTATTTGAAATGTAGGAAGCAATTCCATCTTTATACCTTATTATGGAAAAAACACCATTTCTTTCCTTTTGGGCATGGTTATTTGTAGTCTGTATCGCCACAGAAAATACTTTGTGTGGATTTCATTTTTGCTCATTATAATTTCTATTCTAGCAGAATGAAAATTCTGTCCCAAAATACTGTGAGAAAAGACGGGTACCCTCGGGAGCTCATAGCTGGGTTAGATGATACAGACGAATAATAACACAAAAAAATGGATGTTCCTGTGTTATGAGCCAGAGACTGAGTTACAACAGAATGAAAGGCTTGTTTCAAATTCCACTGAAGTCTTACTGAGTTGAATGAACCATGGATTGACTGTAGGTCACGTTGGAGTCTGGTAACTGAATTAAAGATGTAAATTAGGACTCCTAAATGTCTATGCTACTAGCCATAAGGTCATAATTTCCTCTGCATCCCTTAGAAGGCATAAATATATTTTTTCAACCATTGTTTGCTGCTTCCACAGCAGCAGTCTATAATTAAAATTTCTGTTATTTGTTAAAATTCAGATTCCGTTTCCTTCCCCACAGCCCTTTCATCCCCAAACTAAATGTCAAAGTCAATAATTAAGAATTCTGCAAGTCTGTTGAAAAGTGAACCTTGAAAGTCTCCAACCTGGCCTTTTTGCAGTCTTATGCTCAAGCTCTGAGCCTAATGGGGCTGTTCCTACGTCACCCAACAAACTTCACCAGCTTTGCAAAACACTGCAAATCTACAAAGAGAACAGGCTCAGACTCCAGCCAGGCTTTCAGCTGGAGAACTGTAAAGTTCCCAATGCCTGCTGCAGAAGAAGCTGGTTTGCACTTAAGTCTGATCCTGAGAGATGCTGAGTGCCTCTGACAGCTCATAAGCTCAATGACATTTGAAAGCGCCGGTCCCCCAGGAAAGGGGAATGGCTGCTTTGTGCTGGTGTTCTCGCAATTGCCTGCCCACGCCAGCAACCAGTGCCACAGCAAAATAAACAGGGATAGCATGGGGAAGTCCACTAAATATTTCACTACAACTAAGTTCAGCACTATAAAGAGGTTGTCTGATTGTTTTTCCAGAAAGAAATGAAATGAGAGAACTGGGAATGTGTCACAGGAGGATCTCGTATGTGTGAACAAGTTGAAGGTTCATATCTAAGAGAGATTATTCTGATGAAATGGAGTCTAAAATGTTTTTGCATTGCTGCATTTCTGAAATGTACCCTTTTCCTGGTGCCATCATTTATGTATCTGCAAGTAACTCTTTTCAGCCTCATTATTTCTACTCCTTCAGAAATAATGAATTCTTTTTGACCTTAACTATGATAAATTATTTCTAGAGCACAAGAGAAGCATCTTCTTATTGCCTTATTGATATTGATAGTAACTATTCCAGCTAGTTTCATTGTTTTTTAAAAAGCTCTGCCAGTTTGCTCCTGCTGAGCCAGTCAGTCTTTGACACCATGTATGGACTCCATGTGTGTTCTTTTAACACACATGATATGCTACTTTGCTCTAAGCTGGGCTTGTGTTTGAAAAATAGTTAAGGATGCATTATTTGCACCTTTTAATTGTTTGTTTATTGTGTGAATGAACCATTGGAGTGATATCTCATATGGTATCTCTTTTGACTTTGGAGTGGATGTCTGCTTTTGCATATAACCAGGTAACATAAAACTAAGAAAAGAGAGGCAAGGGGTCTGTGAATTCAACAAATCAAATTCAAATTCAACAAAAAGTGTTGCTGATTTTCCCCTTTTTATTCCTACTAAAGTAATACAAGAGGTATTCCCTTGTACAGAAAGCTAGATTACTTAACACTACTTTTTATACTAATTTCTACATGGAGGCAATTGAAGGCTGGAAGCAGCAGGAGCCTTGCCCAGTGAAGCTCACCACTGCTGGTTTGCCTTTTTCTGCAGCTGTGGTGAAGAACCCCCCAAACAACCTGTGGATCATTGCAGCCGTGCTGGCTCCCATCGCAGTGGTCACCGTCATCATCATCATCATCACCGCGGTGCTGTGCAGGAAGAACAAGAACGACTTCAAACCAGACACCATGATGAACCTGCCTCAGAGAGCCAAGGTCAGTGGCCCAGCCCCAGATCCAAAGGTCCGTTTGCCTGCTGAGGTTGTGGCTCTTGGATAGATGCAGTTGAAGGATGTCTGGAACTGAAAGGATTGGTACTCACAGCTTGGATTGGCACATCTCCTGTAGGACCTCAAACCTGACCTGTTCCTGCCTGCTGAAGGGGGAAATGTCTGAAGTTTGGTAGCAGTTCAGACCTGGCCCTAACCAAAGTTCTCCTCCCAAATTGCTAGAAGGTCCCCTTCCAGACTACATTTCCCCTTTCCGGTTTATTTTGGGACTCCATAAAATCCAGAATAGACATTCTTTGATTTTTTTTTTTTCTCCTACTGCTATTTTTCTTTTAGGTGTTTTGGACTTTATAATATATGTATATTGCTGGTCAGGTTCAAGCAATTATGACTTTTTTAAAGTTACTAATCCATATCAATTACAATATTTTTTTCCCAAATCAAATGCACTTCCAGTTTGATCCTCTGACAGGAAAAAAAAAAAAGTCACACAGTACTGTTTTATCTCTGTAGTGAGAAAGTCTGCCCTCTCAATGTTGCTATTCAATGGCTCTTGATCAGGTCCACCCAAAGATAGGAGTTTTTAGCCTATGGAGGCTGTGTGTAAGTCAGGCTGTTCCTTTGCCCTTTTAGCTGGCTTTGTTCTTCTCTGCTGGCATGGGCTTGAGATGATGAATTTCTTCTTTGGTTTCTTAATGCTACAGACAGCAGGATTAGTGAGATTTCAGCTCCGTTGCTTCTGCTGAAAAATGTAGATTGGAAGAAGAGTTGAAGGAAGGCATGAGGCATTTGACAGCTCTTTTCTCCTTATCTTAGGTTCGTTGCAGATGGGTGCAGCTGGTGCCAGTTGGAAACCAGACATTTGTATCAAAAATGATTCAGAAAAGACATTTCCATTTTGGTTCCAGTGTGCTCATCTATTTATCCACTATTATCCATCCAGTGTTAAGACTAGATCTGTAAAAGTGCAACATACAATATCACAAACACAGACAGGAATTAATATCACTGCAGTGCTATTTGACGCCCCATTGAAGCCCCTAAAAATGCAAATTATGCTTTATTAGGGGTTGTTGCCACTGCTATGCACCATTTGATTGCTTTTATGTGTAATCTTGGTCTCAGCTAAAGGAAAAAAAATTGAGCTAAACCTTGTACATTGTTTTGAACTGCCCATCAATATGGGATGCTTACCAGCTGAAGAAAGTTGTTATGTAAAAAAAAAATCAAAACAACCTACTGCTGGTTGAAATTACAGCACAGGAAAAACTTGAACATATTTTCATATTTTAATCCATTGTTTTCATTCCAAAAAGAAATACAAAATTGGATTTTTACTGTTCCTGAGAAAACAGATTTAATCAGGCTGTAAGATACGCACTCAGGTTAAAGCCTGTTCAGCCAGGTTACATTTGCATCAGCCTTCAATGCATCAGATGGGAGCTGGATCTGCAATTGCTGGAATGAAACAATTGGTGCTGAGCTCCCAGCACCCACACCACAGCCCTTTTTCCTGCAGGTTTGTTTTCCAGCTTTTCCTGCAGGTTTGTTCTCATTGCAGCTGGCGTGCAGAAGGTCCCCTTCCAGAGTGCATTTCCCCTTTCCGGTTTATTTTGAGACTCCATAAAATTTAATTTAATTAATTATCTGAAAAGTGGTGCATTTCTAAATGAAAGCTAAATTGCTTTCCATTTAGTTTCACAATGATGGCTCCATCAGAAAGGTTCTGCCAGGTCTAGTTTCGAGTTTATGCTGCTATATGGACTGTGGAAGATAAATCCTGCAGTGGGACTGGGAATGGACTGGTTTGGTCATTCCTGATTTCAGCATCTTTAATTAAAATAAGGCTAAGAAACATATTTTGAGAAGATAAGGAAAGAAGGTAATTTTGAAAAGAAGAGTTTTATTTTTAATTCCAGTGTTAGGGCTAGTGGTAATTGTTTGAACATGCAGTTTGGGAGTACAAATGAGCACATATCCGTGTCACATTTAAAATGAGTCTGTTGTATTTCATGGCTGAGGAAAGTGCCCGAGACTGCTGATTAATGCTGACTCTGCTCGAAGTGGAGTCACAGTGGAGTGATTTGTAGTTTAAGCAGCCGTTTTGGTATTTTGCCTCCGTGCATCCGAGATCGGCTGTAGAATCACCGGAGCACTTTTGTGACCCCTTTTGAGCAGCCGGCAAGCCGCGTAGGGAGCAGAGGAGGATCCGATGTGCCACCTGCCTGCTGGGATGCCAGGTGCGTGTGCTGGCTCCAGCAGCCCTGCTCCAAGGGGACCGGCAGGGCAGAGCTGCTCGGTGCTGCAGTCCTGCGGGAGGGAGGGATGGAGGGAGGGATGGAGGCTGCGGGTCCTGCCGGAGCGCAGCTGCCACATCCCCGCATCCTGCGGCGGGACAGCGCCCAGGGTAACGACACATTTCCCATCAAATACCCGTGTGCGGCAGCGGGAGGGGATCAGGGCACGGAGCAGAGCAGCGGGGCTGCTGCCGGAGCCTGGGAGTGAACGCGTGACTTCTGTGTTGTGGCAGACTGAAGGGTAAATAAATGAAGTTTGCAGAATGACCTCTCGTACGCAGCGTAGTTTGTAGGAGCTCTCCTGGGAATTGTGGTGCTGTTCTGAATTGCCTCAGCAGTCGGGGACATCTGGATGCAGTTGCAGGGAAAAGGAAGATTGAAAAATAGCATTTTTTCCAATTTTCTCTCTAGCTGTAAGATGAAAGAAGTATAAATTCAAATTGGTGAAATTCTGATGGGATTTTATTTTAATGTTTTTATTTCAATGCTGTTTTTATCTTAAGCAACTGTTTTTGCTTTGAGGTTTTGCATAAATGTTAACTTTTGCCTTCCTTGCTTTCTAATTCACAGCATGCTTTTTTAAAGTCTAGAATCTCATTTGTCCCCTCATTTTTTTTTTTAGACCATGAAAGAATAAGTTTGCAGGTAAAGTGAGATAAGATCTGTAGGTAAGACCCACAAGCAAAAGCAAGTGCTGCATGCCGTGGGAAAACAAGCCTTATCAGTTTGATAAAGGGCACAGAAAAAAGTCAGTCAGACTGTACCTCGGTATACCAAGAGAGGGGAGGGGCTGATTCCTTTTCCTTTTCCTTTTCCTTTTCCTTTTCCTTTTCCTTTTCCTTTTCCTTTTCCTTTTCCTTTTCCTTTTCCTTTTCCTTTTCCTTTTCCTTTTCCTTTTCCTTTTCCTTTTCCTTTTCCTTTTCCTTTTCCTTTTCCTTTTCCTTTTCCTTTCCTTCTTCTCTTCTCTTCTCTTCTCTTCTCTTCTCTTCTCTTCTCTTCTCTTCTCTTCTCTTCTCTTCTCTTCTCTTCTCTTCTCTTCTCTTCTCTTCTCTTCTCTTCTCTTCTCTTCTCTTCTCTTCTCTTCTCTTCTCTTCTCTTCTCTTCTCTTCTCTTCTCTTCTCTTCTCTTCCTCTCCCCTTCCTCTCCCCTTCCTCTCCCCTTCCTCTCTCTTATTTCTTTCTTTTCTTTCTTTCTTCTTTCTCTTCCTTCTTCCCTCCCCCCCTTTCTTTCTCTCTCTTTCTCTCCCTCCCTCACTTCCTTCCTTCCTCCTTTCCTTCCCTTTTTTGACATATTTTTTTTAAACATCTTTAGTGTCTTTTTCACAATCATTACAAGGAAAAAGAGTCCCAGAAACAACTGTATTCAGTCTGCCCTTTGCCAGGCAGTGTAATCTAGTGGTCTCTGTCTATCCATTTATTATTTCAAAAGCAATATTAGAATCTCAGTCTTCAGTCCTTGTCAGTACTTCGGATGTATTGGACATCTACATTTGCAGTACTTCAGCTGTGCCTGGTTGTGATTTAGCCTTGCCAGTTCCCTCCAGGGGTGGCAGAACCATCTGCTCCTGTGGGCTTTTACAGAGCTGGAATCCAAGAACAAATTTTATTTAATGCAATATGTCTGCTGATGAGGATGACTTTCTCAGCTCTCCTTTTATTGCAGTTTGTTACTGGACATGGTGGTAAGTAGAACTCTGATGATTAAAATAATCCTTCATTTTCTTCCTGTGGCAGATCTGAGCTGGGACACTGCAGAATTCTTTAGTAATTCTCATGTCCTGCAGTTTCTGGTTTGGTTTGTTTTTTGTTTGGAGAGGTGGGGTTTTTTGTTTTTTTTTTTTTTGGTTTTTTTGGGTTTTTTTACTAAGAGATGAAGTTGAAATGATTTGACTCTTTCAAAGGCATGGAGGGACAAATAACTGATTTAATCGCCTCTTTTCTCTTGTTACCTTTTTCTCAGAATATCTAGGGGTGTCTTAACTGACACTTAATATTTATAATGAGGTTGAAAAGCAATATTTTAATTAACAATATTATTATTATGTAGGATGTTGTGCAGAATTTCTTCCTAACTGTCCTTCACACAGCTTCTGCTTCCCTTCCTTCATTTGCTGATGGCTGTTTTGTGATACCCTGCTTGCCATGGAGGGGTGATGGTGAATTAGCATTTCTCTGATATATTGCAAGTTCCATGGGGGTGATTTGTGGAGTTGTCTGCTCTCCCTTATCAGCATTAGCCTGCTCCTTAATGCACTGAAGCTTCTTATCAGAGGAATGCTGAAGGATGGGAACACATTAGGAACCATTACCCTCAGTCTGAGCAGGAGTTTGGGAATGCCATGCAGGTCCACACAAAGACAAAGCATTTTTTATGTTTTGAAAAGTGAAAAACAGCCCCATTCTTTTCAGACTGAGATCACCTGCAAAATGTATCAGAATTTAGAGCTGCAGCCCAGATTTAGTAAGGATACAACAAGAGAAAATGCCTTTCAGTGCTTGTCCTTTTTCTGTGCCAATAGCAAATTTTTTTCTCATGCTGAAATATTCAATGATGACATGACAGGAACCTGGAGTAATCAGTCATGAACTAATTCCAAAGTATGTGTGAGGTTTAAAACCTCCATTTTCTCAGCTTTGAAGTGTTTTGTGGTCCTTTCTTAGCATTTTGTCAATACTCTTTTTAATTCAGGAAGACCAACCTTCCCATTTTTGGTAAGTTAGTTTTTATTAGTGTAGTAAGAACACATTTTCTAGAGGTGGTCATGAATTTCTTTGAGTGATTTATTTTTCATATTTATTTTCACAACAGATAATGCGGGTTGGTTTAGTTGTTGTTGATGGGTTTTTTTTTCTTTTTTTTTTCCCCATTCTCTTTTCCTTCCAACTGAAAATGAAGTCAAGTTTTGTCTAAATGTTTAATTTTTCCATTGAGAGAATCTACCTTTCCTTGGCTGCTTTGCCCAGAAGGCATATGTTAGTTCTGCTGGGCAGGAACTGCCTTGCTGCAAGGCTCTGGTGAAATGCCACTTCCCAAGAGAAACAAGTGAAGTCAGTAATATCCTTCCCAGTAGGCAACTGGCAAGCCAGGGGAAATCTAATTTCACTGATCTGAAAAAGAGTATTTTCTGGAAAATGTTGCCCATGAAACTTTCTGATGTGTGCCTTTTTTACTTTGGCTTGACTGAGAATAAATTACTCCCACCCTCTTTGGAAGCACAAGGGTTTTGTCAAAGAAAGTTTTCTGTAGAGTTTTATTTTTTTTACTCCTAATTTTTTCTTCCACATCCTCGTTCTCCCACTGTTTGTCAAAGTAATTTCTGGGGGTGTTACAGCAGGGTAAGAAAGGTTAGCCAAGGTCAATTTTATACTAACTATTCATGTTTAAAATGTGTGGAATGGAGATCTCATGAAAAAATTGGTTTCCTGTTGGGTATTCACATTGTAATCTATGTATTTTTACCTGTCACTTATGTAATTAAAAAAGTTAAGGAGTAGTAAAAAATTTTACATGGAATTTGAAAAATTTACATTAAATCTAATACATGTTGGAAATTTCTTTTATTTCCCTTTTTTTTTTTTTTGCAGCCAGTACAAGGCTTTGACTATGCCAAGCAACACTTGGGCCAGCAGGGAGCAGAGGATGAGGTTTTACCTGTGACTCAGGAGACTGTCATCCTTCCACTTCCAGTCAGAGATGCTCCTGCCTCCCAGGAGAGGGAGACGACTCAGGATGGGAGCACCATCAAAACTGCCAAATCCAATGAAACAAGGAAAAGGTATGGGCTGGCAGCTGGTGCCTTTCCACACAGGAGTTAAACAGGATATGTGCTGCTGGTTGCTGAGAGGTTTGGCACTGTGTGTGGCAGGTGGCTCCTCTCCATGATGCATCCTTGGCATGACACTGCTCTGTGCTGGGTGTGTAAGGTTGCTGTAAAATTTGAGATAAAACCAAGTGAACTGTTACCGAGGAGGTGAAAGGGCTTTTGTGTGCATGTAGGTGCTCCATAGAGATGAGCCCAAATGACACATGTAACATGAGCACTGGTAATTTCTCAAGGAGCCAAGAGACAGGTCCTCAGCCACTGTAAATTGCTGTCACTCCACTGGCAGGCTCTGCCACTTCAAAATTGGACCCAAAGCCTTCACCAGAAGAAGGGGAAACCCCAAACACCCACTAAATTATGGAAGACCTCCAGATCCAAAGCATCTACAGCAGGACAAAACTTCAGAAGTGTAAGAATAGCCTAGATAATGTCAGTGTCTAGGGTGAAGTGTCCCAGGTTTGCACTCTCTTCATATCAAGTCTCTAGGCTTGTAGGATCATGGATTCAAGATTCCCAGGGAGCTGTATGGCTCTTCTTCTCTGCTGCAGGGTCCAACACCCCCCTAACTCAACTTTATCTACCTTATTTTAAAGTCTTCCACTGGTGGGATGATCACAACCTCCTCCAGCAATCTGTTCTCTCCTGCCTTTCCTGTTAGGAAGTTTTACCTCATGTCTGCCCTCACCCATCAACAGAATAGCTGAATATTCCTTGTCTTGGTCCTTGCAGGCAAGGAAAACAGATTATCCCTTTATCCCAGCTGTTTTGCATGCTTTGAAGCCAGTTTTTCCTTGATCCACTCTCCTTGGCATTAAATGAGAGTGGAGCTGAGGATGGATACTGAAGGGAAGAGAGGAAAACAAACCTGTTAGGCAAACAGCCTGAATAGAGGTAACTGTTGTTGTGTGGCTCACAGGCATTCCACGGGCCTGGCCTCTTGAAGGGATTTGATAACATACAAGAAAAGCAAGTGACTAATGCAGAGAAATTCTAGAGAAAACCAAGCCTTCCTAGCTGAGTCACCTCATCTTGGCCAATATTTCCCCCTTTGGAATAGTATGAAAGCTTGGAATACTCAGTGCAGTGTTGCTGCACACTGTGACAGGAACATGCTGAGAGGGAAAGGTTTCAGCCAGCATGGTGTGGGGCTGGAGGATAGCAGGGGTGGGTAGATGATCCCCAGTGGTCATCAGCTGAGGTTTCCCTGCAGAAAAACAGACAGAAGGATCCTGGTTGATCTTGTTCCTTTGGCTGTGCAGTAAATCACTGGAATTGTGAGAAGGGCTGTCTGTAGGGTGTACCAGCAGAGAGGAGCGAGCCAGCTGCAATTGGATGTAAACTGTTGTTCTGTCATTTAATGCCAGTGAGGTGTTGTTCAGGCTCCAAGTTATTGCAATATGAGGGTTAGGTCTATGTGGACCAAACAGCACCTGTCCTTTTCAAAGCCTTCCATCCTTTGAAGAAATGACAACTGGAAGATGACTGTGACACCCACAGTGGTTGCTGGTGCTGGGCAGGTCAAGTCTTTGCAGGAATTGTACTTTAAAATGTTTTGAAGCCTTTCCAAAGCCATGTGTAAATACACACACACAAAAAAAGTAAACTAGCCCTATTAATTAATCCTCTAACCAAAGTGATTAAACACTTCACTCAGTCCTTTGAGTGAGTGCAGAAATCCCCCACTTAATCTGCACCATTTTAAACAAAAGCTGATAAGCAAACTTGATCCAAGAAACTTATTCTCATTATAAAATGTGCTGAACCTTGGTGCCCTTCTAAGCAAATAACTAAGAGTTAGTTTTCCCTCCTTCAGGGTGATTACTTGAGTAAGTAAGAACATGTAGAATTTCAGTATTTTTGATTCCCAGGAGCTGTGTCTGGAAATGGAATTTAATGGTTGTTGAAGATGAAGAAATATTTCTTGCCCTTTATGTATTTGCTCTTTCATTCAGGGTACTTTACCAGATAGCCATGAAGTGGCTGGTAACTGATCAAAGTATCTCTGCTATCACCACTGACAGAAACTTCTCAGTTAATAATATGAGGACCACTTAAAAAAGATGAATATTTGGATTAGTGTCACCACAGAAATCATTGTGCAAGCTATCCATGCTCACTTCTTTTCTGTGTTCCCAAGTTGAGCAGATTTTCTGCAGGTGTTGGTCTGTCCCTGGATAGATCTTTTTTACTGAGCTGGGATTATCCATTTAGCAGTGACAGACAGGTGTATAGGGAGGAATCCTGCTTCTCAAGAATATTTATTTTCAATAGAATTCCCAAAGGAAACCCTCAGGCTGGACTGAGTGGGGTTGCATGCTGAATTCTCCTAGAGTCCTGTAGCTGGAAAAAGCCTGTCTCAAATTATACATATTTCCACTTAGGCTATCTTCAAAAGGGAATCCCCAAGAATTGCTTTTCTCATATTTGTCCCTTGCTCTTCTGACCACAGTAAGTGCTTTCTACTTACACCGGGCAGGGTGGCCAGACCTGGAGGTAAATGAATGTTTCAAGCTGATGATACAGTATTGCCAATGATTTACAGGATAGTTTTGACATTTGTTTTGTTTTAGTACCATTTTCTGCTTATAAAACCGTTGCGACAGCAATAGAATTTGATTTGATTTTTTTCCTCTGTAAATGGAAGCCTCTGTGCCTAGGCCCATTTTTTTCCTCTAATGTAACCTCTTTACATCACCCTGTCACTGCCCATGACAACTCAGTGGTAGATTGCAGATAGATTTGTGAACAACTACACAGGTCCTGTGGAGAGTTTTCATTCCCTTTGTGGCAGTTGCACATGTGAAAACCAAAGTGACTGTGTCTGGGTGCTGACAGACACAGACAGCACCAAATGTGCTTTTATCTACTGGTGGCCTGCTTTTGCCAACTTGTGTGTTAGGATTTGAGTGACTTGTCCACCCCAAAAAGCAGAGGAGCTGTGATGGGAGCTCACTCCCAGCACAGCCCAGAGGCTGCTGCCCATTTCTGTCCCTGCTCCTCACTGGGACTGAATGCACAGCGGTTCTGCCCTGCCCTCCCTCCTCATCCTGGGCAGGGAGCAGTTTCAGGACAAGGATGTGCAATTGCTGATTAAAACAAGCATTTTCTTAGGGGTTTCAGCCAATGAGGGTGCTGGTTAAACCAGGGTATGTGCCAAAAGGAGAAAAGGAGAAATTTCTTATCACATTGTGTGTGCATATGTGCAAAGTGAGTGAGTGTACTTTGCATTGTGGCTGACAACAGCTGACTGTAAATGCAGGCTGAATAATAAAGGCATCGATTTAGCCATGCATCCTAAAACAAAGGTCTACTTTATTTTGTCTGGGTTAACGACCCTGAATTGACAACGGGACTTTTTGTCCTCGCTGGTGCCGCTTTTATCATTGAGGGGCTTATGCATGAGGAGCAGTTGCATTCCAAGCCACCAAGATGCCCATCAGCCCTGAACTAATTGGGAAAGTCGTGCTCACCCCTACCTTTGCCGTGTTGCTGCGTGCTGTTTCTATTCTGTCTCCTTTTGGTACCAAATCAGAGCTGAAAACTCAGTGATGCAAACCGCGCGAATGAAATAACCTTGAAACGAGGTTGAGGAGGGAGAACTCACGTCCTGCCTTGTTGCTATGGTTACTTGCAGCCGCTCCCCGAGCCAGAACGGCTCCATCCTCAGCAATGGGTCGGGAAAGCCCAGCTCCGGCCGGAGCTCCCTGCAGAAAGTGATGGCACCGCAGAAAGCGGCAAAAGACGAGGGGAGGAAAAGGAACGGTGAGAAGGGCTCGTTGTGCTCACTCCCTCTGCCACACCCACGCAGGCACCACTTGAAACCAGTTTCTTGTACCCTCAGCAGTCCCTGGGCATTCTGTGTGTGGCTCATTTGTTGGGTTTTCTCCTTTCCCTTTACTGCTTTAACTGTTTCTCCAGATCCCATGAAACATCGTGGTGCTTGCTCTTTGCAAGTTTTCTAGCTTTTTTGTTTTTCCCCCTTTTTTTTTTTTATTCTTGGAATACCAGTAAGCTAATGAAGACATGATGCTTCCTAGCAGGGTTTACGGTTTTTTTTTTTGTTTTGTAGTTCCCTAAGATATTAATTTTCTCTGCTACTGCTGCTAAGCTGGCCCAGATCTGATGAATTAATTAGATAAAAATTAATTTGAGAAAGTGTGAAACATCCGGTGCTTTGGCTTTCCTCACATCCATGGCACACCTGTTTGTCATTAACATTTACTGTCAGCTTTTCCTGAATGCACCTGGGATGTCACACTGGATGTTTCTTACAAGACCTTAGTTGATGGTGGTGACCTTGTGCCTCAAGATGGATCAGTGATGATCCATGATGAATGAGAGAAGTACCCAATCCCATTTCTTTCTTGCTTTTCTTCTCTTTGCTTATTTTTCTCGAGTTATAGCTTTATTCCCATAGCTATGTTTTCCTTATGAATAGAAAACTGGCTAACAAGTTCTAAATTTCAAAGGGGTTAATTATTTTGTCACTGTATGAAATGTAGCTCATTTTACAAGACAACAACATTTGTGTTTCCCACAGTTAAAAGCTGTAATTTATGATGTCTTTTTTCTTACCCACCCAGGAAAGCCAATATTCAAACCAATGCTAAGTGCTGTTTACATGGGTAGACAAAATATTTTAGTGAAGGTATTTTGTGTTTTGTTAGGTTTTACATCTTCAAAGAAAATTGGTAAGAACTCAGTTTTGTTTGTTTGTTTGTTTTTAAGAATTGACCAGCACCTAACATACTTTCTTCTGATCTGGGCTGTAGTGCATTTCTAGAACATACACATGCTACCTAAATAAACCTCTGAATGTAATGGAAGGAAATAGTGACCCCTTAAGATTTTAAATCTTAATTTCCTTAAAATTTAGGAGAAAAAAATTTAGGAGAAACCTGTGCATGAGACACCTCATCTGCCCCCTCCTGGTAGAGACTTCAGCTCCTTCTGGTAGAACTCTCTTCACTTGACTCCCATGGCACTAAAAAGGGTCACCTGGCAGAGATATGAAAGGGAATAAATCCCTTGCTCCCTGGTAAAGAGAGAACTTTTTAGCTATAGGCATATATTTTAATGTATGTTTAGGAGAGCTTCCTTAAACAACTCTTTCAGAACAGCTTCTGAGAAGGAGGACGTGGTCATGGCAGATGAAATGACCTCCCCTTGTCAGAATTAACGGCGTTTAGTTTGGAGTTGTGTGATCCCAAATGCCTATTGAAATTGAAATTAAAATCCAAAGCCTCGAGGCACCCATTAGTTCTCATCACAGAGCCTGCCCTTGGTTCCCCTGTGCTGTGATTATGAACATCATTGTCAGCTTGGACAGTTTGTGCTTTCTGTGGGGTTTTACCTTGACCCAGAGTGTTTAGCATCCACACAAGGCGGTGTCTGTTCTTCCTTCCAGTTTCAGAAAGAAGCTGCTTTTCTCCCAGTTGTTTGCCTGAGCCTGCTCCAGCTCTCCAGCCTGGCTGGTGGCTCTCACACAAATGTTGGCACAAGCAGCAGCAGATTTTCTTCTCTGAGAAGCAGCATCTTCAAACTGGAATGAATCCCTTGATGGTCACATGTTGGATTTGGGGACTCCAAGTCAGAATGGCTCATTAGTTGCCATAGTTACAGACCAATTTTAGATTCTATTTCTTGCTGACATTTAGTTGCAGGGAGGAATGACAGCACTGGATGTTACCTCAGTATTTAAATTCTATATGGCTTGTATCAAAATTGACTCCACATGGAGTGTGTCAGGGCTGTGAGTGAACGATGTGAAACCAGCACGGACTGACAGGCTTTGCTTCAGGACTTGATGCTTTGGAGGATCAGGAGAACTCTTCAGCTGAGCATTATTTCTACAGAAAACACAAAATAACTACTTGAATCAAGCAGTGATAAGATTTTGTAAGATAATGGCATGTTTTTTTCTTGAATAACACTAACTATTATATTAATAGGAAGTTTTCTTTCTTAAAGTTAATGAGTTCTACATTCATTTACTTTAGGTAATTAAAAAAACCCAAGCATTTTTTTAAAGTGCCTAGTTATGTATGTTAGAGGACTGTAATACAGATGAATAGCCAACAGAGGTACTGGCAGTTTCTGAGGTGGGTTTGTGAGAGAATGTGGAAGAGAAGAACAGGATATTAGCAGTTCTGCCCATCATTTATCAGGCCAAACATCATTGAGGGAGAAGCAAATGGCTGAACCCACTCAGACCTAGAGAGCTAAAGCAGCCCACCTTGCAACCTTTCCTTTCAGCAGCTCCTCACTAAATGAAGCCAATGAAATTGATGTAGGTTGTTTTTCAACCTTTAAGTGCTTGATCTTGCAACCTTCCCATTAACACCTTTGGAAGAGTGTGAGTGTTTGTTTCTTTTTTTAGAGAAAAGCAAAAGTTTTGATTTGCTATCAGTTCTTAATGAAGCATGTGACTCCCCAACTTGTGGGGAACTTGTGAAGTTGAGTTAAGAACTTGTGTAGTTGAGCTCAGGTTTATACTTAAACATCACCACCACAGGTGGAGATGTACAAGCAGCATTCCTCAAGAGTCAAACTTCTTTGTGTAAGAAACCTTCCCCAGCTGGACCAATTTCTCATTTCCCAATCATTTGGACAATGTCTTTGAAAACAGAACATTTCAGAAGTCATTCAGTCAAGGGCCTCAATCCTTTTTAAAATATCAGTCTCTAAGACTATAATTCCTTTTGTCAAGGCAAGAGCTGTCTACAGGAGCAAAGTAGCAGGGGGAAAAGAATTGTGTTATTGGTTTAGCTAAAATCAAAGGGATTTTTGGATGTAACTCAGCCAAGCTATGATACATTGCCTCCTTTATTCTACAGAAGCGTGGGCCACTAGTTTTCACTCTGTCTGATGTGGCAGCTCAGCATCAGAGCCTGTTTTTCTGAATTTCTGAGCAGTTGTCTATGGTGATTCAAAATAAAGGGAAATATGGCAACAGCAATGTTGGCTGGTGGCAGCTTGGACACAGAGTTAGCTGGGGGAGCTGGTGGATCCCAACAAACACCCACCACCCTTCTTCTGCCTTTTTTGTGCTGAGTGAAGTACAATCAGAATGGAAGGGGCTGCTTCCAGAGGGTTATGGCCAACTGGGACAGATTGCTGGAGGTAAGATCCAGTCAGAAAGGAGCCCTGCATTGGAGCAGCTGTGCAGATTTGGAGTGAGATGATTCCTCTTCATGATGCCTGTGTCTTTGAAAGGCTGAGAAATCAGAGCGCTGGGAAGAATTTGTGGTGTGGAGAAGGGAACCTACTCTTTTCATCCTCCATTCCCTCATCCTCAAGCATTATTTTCATTTGCCCCCAGATGGGTTTTAATTGGGGATTTCATCCTACTCTTCACCTCCTCACGGCAAACTCCTAGGCTTTTTGGAGTAATTTACTACATTTAACTAGAGGGGGGTAAAAACCTCAAAGAATAAACAAAATCCACCTGTTCAGCTGTAATCCTGTGTGTTGGCACCAGCTGCTGTTGAACCTCCCAGAAGCTTTACACATTGATTCCCTTTTCTCCCAAGATTTCAGCTTGTGTGACACAGACTAATTCTTCCCCTTACCATTTCCATTTCTTCCACTGCCCTTGGTTTTGTTGTTTATTTGCTTTAAATAGTGAGAGCACTGTGACCCTGCTAGCATCCTGCTGGTGACTGTCAACCCTTTTTTTTCTTCAGACTTACTCAATGTAATTTCTTTTTTTTTTTTTTGACCCTTTTTGGTTGCTGTTTTCATGGCAAGAAAATACAGCATGCTGTGTTGCTAAGGTGCCTGTTGCAGCAGATCTCTGAGGGATCTGGGATCTGCAAGTGGTCACACAGTTAAATATTTCTTCATTCATATTTGCTTTCCCCTCTAGATGACTTTGGCTCTGCCACTAATGGAGTCTGACAGGAGTTTTCATCCAAGCAGCAGTGTAAAGAGCATGTGGATGTTCATGCCATCAGGCCCACTGGCAGTCTGGATGGCTGGGATTTTTCACTTATATGTCAGCACTGAAGAAGACAAATGTACAGTTTTATTGTGCAAACAGAAAATTATTTTTGCAAAGGTTTTTAAAACTTCTGCAGCACTATTTCCTTGAAGAAGCTTCTGTTGTAGGCTCTCATGTCTTCCCTGCCTTTGTGTGTTCACCATCCTTGTCAGTTAAATAATTTTCTTTTAATTAGTGAACGTACCTACTTATTACAGAAGTGTCAGCCAAGAAAAGGGGCTGATGGATTCACTGGAAGCATTATGAAATATGTGGTCCTTTTTTGGAAAGACTTTGATGTTTAGAAAGCTGAGGCAGATGTGGTTGGAGAAGACATAACCAAAGAGAGAGAGAGATCCCTGCTTATAAGAACAGTAAACCTTCACAAAAAGGGAACCAAACAAGCAGCCAAGGGACAAATACTCACCCTGTGTACACAGTTTCATTGGAAACCTGCAAATACCACTTTGGAGATCTCCAATGACCTGCTCAGGTGGCTCCTGCTTCAGGCAAAGCCACGACTGCAACACTTCAGGCACATCACCAAGCATTTAGCAGAATTTACACCCAAGGAAATACTGTCCAGGAGGAATCATGAGCTGCTTCCATTAGTCTGTAAGCTGTCTGCTTCTGAAAATACAATATTTGTGCTGTTTCTGGGAGGTTTAGCATTGCAGTGTCTCAGAGCTGGGTGTAATTGTGGAAGGGTGTGTGTGTACACAAGTGTGTTTTCTGTTACACTGCAATATCTTACAGATGGGTATTTCTGTCCATATAGGTTCAGATGCTAATGTTGGCAAAGTTGTATTTTACTTATAGGCCTATAAACTCCTTCAGAAACAGATTTTTTTTAATTGCTTAAGCTTCTCTTTGTATCTTTCTGGAGATATTCATCTGACCAATGGAATAACTTGGATGATATAGAAAAAAGTCTATTTTTTTTCCTTTATATAGAGATTTTCTCTAAAATGAAGACTAGTTCCCCATTATTAAATCATATTCAGGAGACAGCATTTCTGTTTGAGATACTGATACCTGGGCTTTTTCCTAGGGAGCTTTTTTAGATAGGTGACACTGCTTGCTCTTTGTCAAACTGCAGGTATATACTGTAGGTATGGTTACAATGTTTGCCTTCCCTTCAACTAAAATAAATCTTCAAAAGTACTTCATTGAGTGATGTAAGAAAAGGCAGAGCATGTTCATCTTCTTGCAGGTGTTTCCCAAGTTATGGCTTTATGTGTTTTTCTCTATTGATGACATTCTTTTTCTGAGGGTTTCCAAAATCTTTCTGAGCAGGACAGCACAAACTTTTGTTTCATGTGTTTGGCTGGAAGGTTACCTGATTCACAGGCAATTTAAATGTCCTTATTTTTATTTATTTTGTTGAAGTGCAAGTATTTCAGTCCTTTTTTTTCTGCATTCCAGCATATTTTGATGAGGGAGAGAGGAGGAAAGATAAGGTAGAGGGAAAGAGAGAGGAGACTGAAATCTTTGGCTGACAAAAGCATACTTTTTTTTTTTTAACTCTAAATTATTAACTAGATAAAACCAGAATACTTCACCTGCCTAATTGTTTTTTAACTGCTCAGAGCTGCAGTCCCAGAGCCCCTTTTCCATGGCACCAGCTGGTCACGAGTGGGCAGCACCACCTGCTGGCACTGCTGGCTGGAATAGCTCAGAGCTGCCTGGAAATGGGAGGACAGCATCCCTGGGGCAGACCTCGTGTTCTGATGGCTGCAGAGGTGTGGAGACAGAGCTTCAGGGATGCTGCTGCTCCTCAGGTGTCACCATGATATTTTCTGAAAAATCCCTTCACTAGGATTTCTTCTCCTGGGATGATGAGAAGTTTCAGCTTCTCCATGTTTTGCTGCCCTGGAATGTGGTCTGGAGATTGTTTAGCCAAACATGTGAGTTGTTTTTAATTAATGGCCAATCACCATCAGCTGTTTTGGACTCTGAGGAGGCAATCACGAGCTTTCATCATCATTCTTTTCTAGCCTTCTGATGTATCCTTTCTCTTTCTTTGGTACAGTTTTAGTATAGCATCTTTTTTAATATAATATCATATCATAAAATAATAACTCAGCCTTCTGAGAGCATGGAGTCAAATTCTCATCTCTCACCTTGTCCTGGGGACCTCACAACCCCACACTCAGGGACCCTGAGTGCCACCCTGCTCCTCACTGCACCTGGCACTTGACCTGTATCAATGATTGCTCTGGGTAGCATGTGCTTTCATCATGTGCTGCAGCCACAGAAAGATTAGGAGGAGTAATTCTATCTCAGTGGATCATGTGGCATGAGATGTCTGGCACGAGGTATTTCAGAGGTTGGAAAGTGCTGTTAAGTAGTGATTAAGTTGGGTTTTGCCCTTCTCTGCTGCTGAGCTTCTGAGTCTCTGTGCTCACACAGTGCAGGCGGGAGTAGAACTCCACAGTAGTGCTGGAATGCATCTGTTTGGAAACAGAAATTTAAAAGATCACTCTTAAACCATGTTGCCAGCTATAACAAGCAAGGGTGATTATTGTGAGTGACTATAAAGAATGTGTGGGCAGTCTCCTGAAGTTTCCCGTGCTGGCCACTTGCTCACCCATGGATGGACTGGCCCAGGGCAGGGATACACAGCAAAACCAAACACTCCAGGACTTCCCCAACATTTCTCTGGACTTCCTTTGGTTTGTTTTTCAAAGTTTGGAGGTTGTTATGGTTCAGTCATGTCATAAATGGTTGCTGTAAATTCCTTTGGGAGGATGGATAGGAGTAAAGGATGAATTTCCCAGTGCTTGCTACAGTTCCCTGCCCTGTTATAGCAGAGTGCCAGTGGCTGCAGATCACAGGCTATCTTTATCACCTACCAGTGAAAAAGGGGCAGTGGGGAAAAAACCTGAAAATACTTTTACACTATAAACAAGCAAATGCTAAGGATAGGGTGGAATAAAATTCCAGTTTCTAGCCCCATTTGGCTTTCATTTCCATGCCAGTAGAACTGCAGTAGGTGCAGGAGTTGTGCTTACCTTTGAGAGAGCTGATACTGAGAGTGCTCCCCACCAGAATTAGCTGTCATCTGTGGTTTCTGATTCTTTTCAGAAAACCCTTAATTTTCCTTTCCTTGAATGAGTCCTAGAGGAATTCTCTTTCATTAAGAAAATCTCTGGGTTTCTGCTCCTGAAACGAGGCCTGAGGGGACACCCCATGCATCTGCAGGTAGCTGAGCTCTCTGTGGCTACCAGGTTTCAAAATGCCCCCAGGGAAGAGCATCCATGCTTCACCTTTATACTCACTGTAATGTGTAACATGTGGTCAGTGCCAGGAGAGGATCCCCTCATTCCCTGCTCCTGCTGCTGTGGTGTCCTGGTGGTCCCTGGCAGTCTGGGTCACTGTCACTGAGCTGGGCTTGTGAGCTGCTCATTCCACTGAGCACACACATCTGGAGTGGTTGAGCAACCCCAGGGACAGGGGACACACATCTGGAATGTTTGAGCAACCCCAGGAGGGACACACACACATCTGGAATGTTTGAGCAACCCAAGGGACAGGGCACACACATCTGGAATGTTTGAGCAACCCAAGGGACAGGGCACACATATCTGGAATGTTTGAGCAACCCCTGGAGGGACAGGGCCATTGAAGACTCTCTGAAGCCTCGATGGTGTTTGGACACTTCTGTGGAGCTGCAGGGACAGTATTTAATGACACAGTGATTTAACCCATCTATTGCTCAAAAGCTCAAGTGGTGCCAACTGCAGTCACACTGAGCACAGACAGAGATAATGAGCTTACTCAGTGGGTTCATGTTTTATGTTACTGCTGTCAAATATTTTCTTACCAAAATCATTGGCTGTCTAAACTGCTGAGTTTATACAAGTCCATTGTAATTCGTGCAGTGATTAAATATTAAAGTAGAGTTTATTTTCAGAGGAAATAAATTTAGAGCAGACCACTTTGTTCTTTAGCAGAGGATCTCTGCTCCTGTCAGCTAGGAGATGGAGCAAGCATTCTTCCCTCTAATAGCATAATTATTCAGAAATGTTCACAAGGATCTCTTTGTAGAATTTGTGCTTATGCTTTACTGTCATTCTTTTATTTCAAAATGTGGGTAAGATTTTTCAGATTCAACAGCTGACAAAGTGATGCAGGTTTGCAAAGAAAATTTGGAGGAGAAAGAGCCCAATTGCATGTGGGAGAGTTATTAATTTATATAGAAATCTAAAACTAAAGATGCTTTGCCATGCCATTTAATTTTAAAGACTTACAGAAGCCTTTTTCTGGTTCTTAAGAAATTGTAACAGTTTAACTTCACAGAGACCTGAGGTACTGCTTGCAAAGCAAAAAATTATCATAAGATTAGATACCATCAGTTTCTTAAGCATTTTTAACACACAGCAGAAAATGCTTTTATTTTAATAAATGGTGGTTTTAGCATTAATAAGTTTTGAAGAAGAAACCTATTTATTTTAGCAAATTTTGAGTATGCCCTTGCTCTTGCAGCATAAGGCAGAAACAAAGCTGGACTCTTGGGTTTGATCAGGTGTAGCTACTGATGCCTTGGCACATGGGCACCATGTCTATGGTTTCACATGTCTATGTTTCCATGTGAAACCTAGACAAACATCTACCTTAACTCTCACTGTCATTTTCATACCATTTCCTGTGTTCTTCTCCTTTTTCCCATCTTATTAGCACGGATTGAAACCTTCTTTGGGGAAGGGACAGACAATCCTTTGAATCCATAGTATTTCCTGTGCTCTAATGGGATGCTTTTCCCTGGTGTAAAGGTCTCCCAGGCCTGCACCTTGAGTGCACTGAGCACATCATTAATCCAAAGCGTGTGCTTGCTGAATTTCCCCTCGAGCAGGCAGCAGAAATGTCTGTGCCTTTGTGCTGAGTGAGTTTGATGTGCTCTAGTGGCCATGAGTGATGAAGAGGAAGGAGGGATTCTCTTTGATAATGTTGCCAAATCTGCCGTGGACCCCTTCGACACCTCCTCGGGCTCGGTGCAGCTCATCGCCATCAAACCCGTGGCCCTCCCTGCTGTCCATGCTGCTTCAGAGAGGAGCCAGGAGTCTGCCATCACCAATGGGGAGGTAAGAAGTGCCTGAGAAGTGTCTCCAGGTGTTTCCTTGGCTACAGCCACAAGTGGAAGGATCTTAAGCCTGTTAGAGTTGAGGGCTGCTAGGAGCTTCTCACCTTTACGCTACATAAAGTTCCATTAGCACTGTGAGTGCACAGACCTGAGAATTTAAGATCTGTTCTTTCACAATGCACCTGTGAATGCCTGCGACCTTGGAAGAGGTGATTTTCTATATTCCTACCCTCCCAGTGTCCCTCTCTCCTATTTAAAAAAATGAGTAATGAAGGCAGCAGAATAACATCTTTTCCTATGTGAATTCTGTAGCTGGGTATGAAAATATGCATAGATCATCTGGGTGCCAGGCTGATCTTTTTGTACTGAGCACTACATCTCAATCAGAGTGAGAAGGGGGGCACTGCACTCCTTGCTCTGCACTCCAGCCTGTGCACAGAGGGTGCAGTTGTTTGAAGGAAAAAAATGGGATGGCACAAATGTCTGCTCCAGATGCTGGCCAAAAACATGCTTTGACTGCAATACTTATACTCATGTTTTGATGTAGATTTAATCAAGACCAGTCCATTTACAAAGGACTGAGGCTTTTATGAAGTTGTTGAACATGATGAGAACAAGCCACAGAGGTGCCTTGTTTACAAAGTCACATTGCAACAGTCATTTAAACAGCTAAAAACAGTTTAAAAGCAGCAGGAAGGGCTGCTGCCAGAGATACTGTAAAAGACAGAGGTCCCATGTGGGCCTGGATTATTGCAGCCTGTTGTGCTCCATTTCGTACTTGCATTTTAAGTCCTGATGTGCCATGTGGCTTCCAAACTCGGAGAAAGGTTTATTTAGCATTCAGCATCTCTTTTCTGTAAGGCAGCAGGATGACACTGCTGGTGCTGTGTGCCCCCTTACACACACACTTCCTCTAGTTTGAGGAGACTGTGGAATTTGACTCTGGAAGATGAAGTAAATCCCTGATTTCCAAGTAACTTGCAGTTTGAAGCAGGAGGGAACTTTTTTTGACACTTAAGAGAAACCATGGGACTAAGCTGTACCAGGATGGACCAAACACCCCTTTTTTAAAGGTTCCTCTCTGACAGGAGTGTCACAGACATGTTTTATGAAAAATCTTTTCTTTAAGATTTTTTCTCTTAAGAAGCTGAGAAGCCTCAAGAACAAAATGTAAGCAATAATTATCTGCTGCTGTGGAATACAACAGGTGGATCTGTGATTGGTTTATGTTAGTCATTTCTAATTAATGGCCAATCACAGTCCAGCTGTCTGGACTGTCTCAGTCAATCACAAGCCTTTGTTATCATTCCTTTTCTATTCTTAGCGAGCCTTCTAATAAAATCCTTTCTTCTATTCTTTTAGTATAGTTTCAATATGATATATATAATAAAATAATAAATCAAGCCTTCTGAAACATGAGTCAACATTCTCGTCTCTTCCCTCATCCTAAGACCCCTGCGAACACCACCACACAGGAGCCTGTCAGAAAGCATACAAACAAAATAGACATTTGATGACATTTCACTGGAGTCATTCCCCAGCCATCAGTGGTGACTTATTTCAGGTTTTGTGTAGTCAGGGGGGATGTCTCTGTACCCCAGCAGAGTTTTCACAGGTGAGCTGTGCCCCGAAGCATGTGCAGCGCTGGGTCACGGCGGTTGGCTGACACCACTCGTGTTTTTCCTCAGTGGGTGTCTCTGAGTCACTGTTGTAATGGTACACAGTTTTTTTAGGCTAAAATTATTTAACCATCTGCCAAGCCATAAAAATGCAGCGACTCTGTTCACTTGCAGTTCCTCGCTGCTTGCAGATGGCACGGTGTGCTACAGAGGGATGACACACGCGGCGCATCAAACACGCGCTGACGAGATCCTTTGGAGGTAGCCAGCCCACCAGCAGCCCCTGAAACATCTTCTTGCCTTTTAGGTGAACAAGGCTTTGAAGCAGAAGTCTGATATAGAGCACTACCGCAACAAGCTGCGCCTGAAAGCCAAGAGGAAAGGGTACTATGATTTCCCACAGGTGGATAACAGCAAGGCGCTGACAGACAGAAAAAGGATGTATGAGAAAAACCAGAAAGAACTTGACCACATTTTAGATCCAGATGCAGATGTCTCGTCTCCATTTGCTGAGCCTAAGAACAGGTGAGACTTTTTATTTGCAGTTCTTCATTTGGGAGGAGAGTTGATGTCCTGGGAGTCAGGGGGGCCATTTCAATGAGCCAGGTGTTTGTTGTATCTGGTCACTGGCCCCTTCTGCTTTATGAAGAAAATTCATACAGCCCATGGAAAACATGTTCTCTGGTAAAACTGCAGTGTGGATAAAAACAAACAAATGGAAAGAGAAAAAATAAGGTAAGGGACTGTTGCAAGTTCTTGTGAGTCATTCTCAAAGGTAAACAGAAAAAGTGGTAGTAATGTTATTGGTGGTACTCAGAGCAGACTTTAGGCAGGAAGCTAGCATCTGAATTGGTTCTTTTTCAAAATACAGTGGTGTTACTATTTTGTCACTACTTTAATCTGAATATAACTATTGCAGAGGGCCTGAGATAGCCGAACCAGTGCATTGTCCCTGTAAGTCCTGCAGTGATAGTATCTGTGTGCCTGTTATTGGTGATCTTCCTGTGCCTCTAACAGAGAAATTCATAATTTGCTCATCTGTCACGTGAAGCTGGCATGTTGTATAACACTGCCAATGTTTGATTAACACTTCACTGTCTCCTGAGGATGGCATAGCAGTAGCATTCAAAAGCCCATTTTAGAAATGAGGGGGGAGCACAGGTGCTGATTGTGCCTGAGCTGCTGCCGTGGGTGGGTGCTCTGTTGCTGGTGCTCTCTGAAAAACAAACTGGCACGTTGGAAGGGGAGATCACACCAGTCCTACCCCAGGAATGGCACAGTGGGCAGATTCCTCTTCCTTTTAAGTTCTGAAGGTGTGAGGGATGGTAAGAAAGTGTGTTTGCCATTACACCTTGCACCGGAGGGCTCTGGCTCTTTCTGTAATCAGGGACTAACATCAGTTGATCCATGAGAGAAAAAGGGATACTGAAGCACCTTTCCCCTAGAAATGGCCCTCACACCTGGAGGTGCAATCTTGCATCCCATCTCCTGGAAAGCTCAGACCAGAATTTTCCTATGAGCATGAATGGACTGCAATCAGAGCATTACTGGTGACACAGGCATTGCACATAGTGCAGCTGCAACAATTACCCTCGAGGCACAGGCATGAAAAAGACTATAATGGGAATTACAAAACCACTGTTGCCTCAGATTATGGGCAAAAGCTGAGATCAGATGTGTTTCTGTAGGTCTAGAGTTCAGTGGCTGAGGAATACTGCCCTGGAAGAGCTGTTTGCCAGGGCTGCAGAGGTCACTGAGGAGAAAAGGCTGACTCAGCTGTATGTTATATTGGATGTCCTGGGGCACCATTTCCTTGTGCAGTTTTCCAATTTATTGCGCACTGAGAGGGTAAAAAATGGAGCTTGTCCTTACATGGGAGCTCTGCACACTCTGTCCAGGAGGTACAGACAGAGCACTGAGAACCTGTATTGAAGAATGCATTTAGTCCAGGGAGCTGGAAAGTCTCCTCAGCACATTGGTGTAGCTGTGACTGATTGAGGCATTAATTTGGATGCTAATTATGTGTCACATGGCTCACAGGAAGTGTTTAAAACTTTAAGGTGAAGCTTTAACACAGCCACGTGCTTTTTGTTAAATACACTGATGTTTGTTCACATGCCAGAGTGTGGGAAGATCCCATACATTTTTTCCTGTGTGTTGTGTAAATTTGCCACAGTCTATTTCAGCCAGGGATCCCTGGAATGACAGAAACTGCTGAGAGGGGGTAAACTCCTGTAGAGGAGTGATTCCAATGATTCCAGCTGCACCATGAAACTGGCTGCTGGACTTGTTAAATATATGACTGTATCCCCACATGAGGAGAGAGAATCGCTTCTGATGCACTTTCTGTGAAGACACAGAACACTTAATGAACGTTACAGATGCTGCAGATGTTTACAAACAAACCAGTTCTGAATTCTGTGCTAAAATTTCCACACTAAGACTTGGAACTGAATTTGGTATGAAAATTATTGTCCTCAGTTTTCTAACAAAAATAAGATGGCTAAAATATTACACTGCTGGAGGAAAACCTTGAAAAATACCACAAGGTAGTGTGGGGTTTGGTTATTGATAAATGAATCAATACAATTGCATTTCTGTAATGAGATAAAATTGCTTTAAAAGCAATCTGGGTAAGCATATAATTGAAAAAAATTATTTCTATCCTTTTCTGTTTTGAATCATTGTTAGAGCAATTAAAACTTGAAAAAATTGCAATTTTTAAAATGATATCACTAAAAACTAAGGTAAAGATTTCAAAGTTTCTAGGGAAAAGGTCTATTCTACTCTTTTCTGTTTCATATATTTTCCTCTAACTTAAGTCACATTGTTACAGCACTTCCAAAACATATCAGAAAATAGAGACACAGTTGATTGCTTAAGATTACCTTTATATTTTGAATTAATTTTAAATTGTATTAAAAAGTGATTTACAAAGCATTCTGCTAAATGATTTGATTTTTTTTCCAGAACAGAGCTTTGTGCTCTAGGTACCTTTCAGTCATCAGGACCATAATCCTCATGTTTTAAAACATTCCAGCTGTGTTCCCAGAAGGCACTTCCTAACCCATTTGAATGCCAGTTGTTCCTGTTCATACCTCCTTTCTCATTAGTAAAACTCTCTTAAATGAGGTAATTGGCAATCTCAAGGTAATTTTTAAGAGCCTACTGATGAAATGCACTATTCTCGGATTTTCTTTAATAGTTTGCAATCAGGTCAAGAATCTGCACGTTTTACAGAATCCCTTACAAAATATATCACAATTGCCTCAACTAAGTATTTATGGACCTATTGTAAAACATATGAAATTTTGGAGACCTTTGATGTAAGAAGATGGAGATTGTCAGATCTGATTACCCTGTGCATAACCCTGTTTTCTGTTAATACCAACAGTATAGTCAGGGAAAGACTATATAGGAAGAAAGAATTTCCTCAATATTGTTTTTCTAGGGGAAACTTATTCCAAAAGCTCTGCTTGCCTTCTGCTTTGGCAGTGCATTTGGGACTTTGAAACACGAGCATGGTGATTTGTGATCAAGGGTCACACAGAAGTTTTGAAAGTTGTCTTAGAACTAAGTACACGCCTGAGTAATTTATTTAATCAGAAGCGTGAAATTGGGTTTTTTTGTCCTACCTTTTATCCTGTCTGATCATGTAAATGTCCTACTTTCTGGATTTCTGCAAACCAGTTTCTGCTGCTCTAATCTGTCAAGGCAAAAAGTGTTGTTAACAAGATCTGGAATAACTGAAGAATTATTTATCAGTGAATTAATTTGGACTGTCTTGTCTGTTCATTTCATTGATGGTTCTTGAGATGTTAAACCACGGAGTGACTTGAAAGTCTGACTTCAGACATAATAGTGCAACTTGTCTTACTTCACTATGAGCATTGGCAGGTCCTCTGTGCGAAATAAGCAGCACAGAAACATGTTAGATGACCTGATCTAATTTTAATATTCTGAATGGAGTAATTGCACAAGGCAGAAAAATAGCATGGCTAGGCAAAGATAACTTTGTAACAGGCTCTAGCAGTGTAATTACTGTGTTAATAAATGAAGCTGGCATGCCGTTATTTCATGTGTTACTGATCTACTTCAGGAGCAGTGCTCCTCTGGAGTGTGCAGCAAAATGAGTAATGGCCAGACACAGCATGAGAACAACTCACAAACTCGGCTGGTGTAGAAGTAGCCTTCTTAAAAGATGCAGTTTGATGAAGCATAAAGTTCCTGTACCACCATTTCGCAAACCCTCCTGCAGACACGTACAGATATGCTCTGTATTTCACAGGGAGATGCTGCATTTGTTTTTGTATAACCAGCAACAAGGGCAGAAATGGTTTTGTTGGAGAGATTACTGGGTATTTTGGATATTTAGTTTTATTCTGCCTTTCTACTGCATTTGCTTCCCCTTGGCTTGGAGCCCCCAGCAGTGGAAGCTCAGTGCCCAGAGATGAGCAGCATTTTGTCCCAGTGAAGCAGCTGAATGTCAGGAGGGACAGCTCTCTGAGAAAGCTGTGGCCAGTTACCAAACTGGCTATTTAAAACCAGCATCTTGCAACAGTTTCCTCCCACTGCTGTGTCTCTTCCCGTTCCCTGTGCTGGGGGTTTGTTTCAGTGGAGCTTTTTCCTGCTTCTCTCTCAGTGCTCAGGATCAGCAACCAAAATCTCTGCTCCCCATCTGTGTGTGTGGGAGAGCCTGTTATTTTTTAATTTTTTTTTAATGAGTTTGAATCATATCAGCTGAAGTTAAAAGGGTCCTGATATCTTCTTGGGACATATTTCATCTGACAAGCTCCCACATACAATGTCCATGTCTTTTACATAACTTTTATTTTCCTTAAACTGTAAAAAGCAATTAATCATCTCTTAAAAAGGTTACTGATTTCTAGCACTTCATGTATATAGAAAGAATATCCTGTAACAAAGTGGTATTTTTATGGGTGTCATAATTTTAGAATACAGGTGAGTATTGACAATCACTGTCTGTTGTTATTTTTTCTTTTTTCATTTTACCATTTTCTTGTTTGGTGTTTTCTAGGCAGCCCCTGAAGAACTCGGTGTACAGAAGCAGGCAGTCCCTGAACAGTCCCAGCCCAGGGGAAACGGAGATGGATCTGCTGGTGACTCGAGAAAGGCCGAGGCGTGGCATCCGGAACAGTGGATATGATGTAAGTTTATTGGGTATAGGCAGAGAAATCTGCTCAGCAAAGCCTTGACTTGCTCCAGGCAACAAGTGATAAGCCACAAGACACATTGCCATGAGATATTTAGTGTTACAGGAGTTTATGTGCACTCAGCAACCTGAAGAAAGCTCAGACTCTTTTGTGTACTTTATCACTCTACATCTTTTTACAGTCTGAAATGCAAACAAAACCTTTGCTCAAACCCCGTTATTTGCCAAAGTATTAAATCTTGAATTTAGATAGTTCTTCTAAGTGTGTGGCTACTTGACAGTGAGCTTTCTTCATTGCATTTAAAATCCTCTGTTTGTTCTGAAGAGCAGTGTGGAGCTGCTCTCTTGGTTCAGAAGAATGAACAGCCATCTTCTGGGATTTTCATCTAAGTCCCAATGGCAGTGTTTTGTGGAAATCCCCTAGGGACAGGGATTGTTCTCTTGCTCCCATCAGAACTGGGAGAGTTTTGTGTAGGTAAAAGTCAAACCCAGCTAGAGGTGATGCTGCTTTATGGTCCAAGGAGCTCATGCAGCCAGCACAAGGCAGAGGAGTTGTCTTGTGCAATCTGAACAAACACTGGGTGCAAGTTGATGCTGTGTGAACCCAGAAGGAGGATTAAAAATATCCCCTACTCTAGGGTAATGTTGAGTTTTTCAATTCATTGTCACATGTCCAAACTACTGTTGCTCAGCCAGCCCTGAAGATCAGTCCTAGAGAGGGTCTAAACCATTCTGGAAAACTAGGAAGTTCACCTGTGGTTGCCCATCCTCTAAACATTTTAGGTGAAAAACATTTTTTGTGAGGGGGTGTTTCATTGTCAAACCCTCTCTCTGCCAGGAATGGGATTTTAGCAAGGAGAAAGAAAGTACCAAAGTTGGGGGGATGTGTTCAGGAAAGTTTAAACCTTTTACAAAATTCTTCAGGGCAGGTTGCAGTTGTCAGATTTCTGAAATGATTCCCTGCATTTGGACACTTCCCATCAGACTGCAGGAGTCATATGGAGCTGTGTGAGTGGGCTGACTGGTACATTGCTTTCTGAGGAATTAGGATGCCAATACAATGCTAATAAAAGCTAGTTTTTTACAGGGGATATTTTCCTGGAAATCAGTGTTGAAAACATTCTGGGAGCAGGCACGGCAGCAGATTTTAAAAATATATTTCAATATATTGTGTATGCTATATATAAACTATATTTTAAAGAAAATTTATTAAAAACCTTGGAAGTAGATTAATGAGTTTATGCAGATTCTGAAGTGTCCTCAGAGTAATTGTAAGCTATGAGATGTGTGCACATCACAGAAAAAATTGCCTTTACCTTTGGTGCTGCAGTTGGGCAACCTGTCCCTGGCACAGTGCTTCACTCATAAGTTACATAAAATCCCTCAGCCCGATGCACTGCAGATTCACTGCAGTGCACCTCTTCCAGCTCTGAATGCATTTCCCATCTGAAAGCACAGAAATGCTGCTGGGAAATGGGACAGGATATTGAAATTTAGCTGCCAAGCCTGAGCCTGCAGCGTGCGCTGGTCCCCCTCTCCTGTTTGAGGCTCCTCAGAGCTGTGTCTGACAGGCTTCATCTCCCAGGATACCCACTGATGGCTGCATCCATGGAATTCATGGATCTCACCAGCTAAACACCTCTGGAAATCTGCCCTCTGAAAATGGGTGAGAAAGGGCTGCTTTGAGTGCTGACTTGTGTGCCCTTTCTGTTTCATACAGCAACACCTGGCACCCATTTTCGACACCCGATTTGTCATATTAAATGTTCCAGCCTTCTCAGAGTGCTGCTAAACTCTTCCTCCCAGCATGTTATTTAGCAGCAGGTCCTGCCAAAGAATAGTGACATCTGCATTTTATAAGCAGTGCCAAAAAATTCAATTTATGAATCAAATAGTTGGTATTGCCTGAAAAAGTCAGGAGACTTTTTTACAGCATAAAAATTTGTGGAGGGAATTTGAACTTTACCAGTACACCCAGGTTATGTGTTGAGGATTTTCTTCCCAACAACAATAATGCTTTTCTTTTTAAGGAAAAGAGATTGAGATCTCCCAGATTCTTTAAGAAAACTGCTTAAGAATTCACCATTCATTGGCACAACCACAAGGTTTCCTTTCAATAACAAATTTCTAAATGGTTTTCTAAAATACTTCATTCATACTTTTCTAAAAATACTTAATTCATGTATAATTAATTTTTGTGATATTTCTCTGAATCATGGTTCTGTTTCTCAGAGCTAAAACCTGCTCAGGATATGAGGATAAAGATACAATGTTTTACATTTGTCCTTATGGAATATGTAGCTTTTAATATTATTTTGGAGTATACGTTCTGCTGTTTGATGTTCTCAGTATATTACTTGCCTTCATAGTGTCTTTTATAAATGAATTATTATTGAACAGTATCTAGCTTTCCATTTTAAAGAATCCCAACAGGTTTTACTATCATCACCTTCAATTAGGAATTAGACTCAGAAAACTTTATTAATGTGTTTATTATTTTCAACAAGTTCATTAACAACTCTGTGTAGAGTAAATGCCGTAACAAAAGATTCTAGAACCTCTAGACTGCCCTAATGAGATTTATACCATAGCAGAAAATATTTAGGCTGTTTTTGCTATCAAAGGAAGAAAATTACCTTATTATACGTCTAAGAGATCAGTATACAAAAGAACTCATGGGCAGTATTTAGTTGATATAGCTAAATTAATGCAATGCATCCCAAAGGTTATAGATTAATGTTCACATAAAGAATTTTACTGATAATGTTGCAGCAGCAGAATTATTCAAGAGGTACAGAAAGTCTGTCTCTCACTGCAGGGTTTTGTTTGCTTTCTTCATGTACCTCTAGTCCCTTCTCTTATACAGTACGTGTGTATGATTTTGTGTAATGGTGGCCTCTATTTAGGATAGCTATGTGTTTCAGTTGAAAGGATAACAAACAAAATAACAAATAACACTCAGAAAGTGATAGGATGAATTGAAATAGATTTTAAAATATGAGGAAAAGAAATTATTATTGTTTTTCTCCAAAATCTACATGTCAGCTTTTATATTGATGATTCAAAGCTGCCTTAATGTTGGCTGCTAATATGAATCTTGTATACATGTGATATATTTTAAACATTCTGTGGGGGTCTAATGGCTTCAGCAGTGAGTTGTAGTAAAAAACCTGATTTATTTCAGCATTGGGTACTAATAGGTCTGTGTGGGATTCCACTCACATTTTTGCAGGCATGAGCAAATAGAAGAACCATGGCTGTTAATCATCCAGTCAGGATATTATGATTTCAGAGGCTCTCTGGCTGCACTTACACAAACTACCATTGCATTTTATAGTCAGCTTTCTAAAATGTGTCTGATTTTTATTTATTGTAGCAACACAAACACCAATAGAATCAAAATGAAGGAATGAAATTAAGGAAGAGTTTTTAGTTGAAGATTTCCTATGAAGTTTTTCCATTTAAGATAATTTGGTGCACTTGCATTCCCCTTCGCCCAATCTGATGTGTGTACCACTTGGGAAGCCTGAATTCGAGTTTGTGGTTTTGAATTTAGATAATATACTGTGTAACCATGACTATGTAAATTATGGTTAAATTCTAATGTGCAAATGTTTAATTTTTATCCTAATTTTTCTTTCTTTTTTACTGCCATACTTTCCTTTGATACAAAACATAGCTATGCTTAAAACAGAGAAAGCAAATTAGTATTTTACTTATATTTGTTATCAGTTTTCATTACCAGTGTAACTCTTTTATGAGTGGCTGATAACAGAAAAAGAACACCAGTTTGGTATTTCCCTCTGAAAAGGAATAAATATATTTTATGATTGTCCTACAGCTTACAAAATCTTGGGGGCACAGTCACTTATCTGTTCAGGTGTAGAAAATCACTATTACAGATATAAAAAAGATATGCCACACTAGGAGCTACAGAACACTGAAATGATCAGGATAGTGCTGGAATTTTTAACAAGAACATCCTGTTGTATTCTTTTATTTAGGGCTATTTTAAACGCTAGCACAGTTTCTAAGCACATGCTATATATAGAAGGAGGCACAGGTCCTATTGCTCATCCCAGTTATCCTTCGCAGTCAATGAATTTTACAGGTATTTAAATAATTATAAGTTATAATTATATATTAATTATTATATATTTATATATTATATAATTATAGTTGCTGGTTAAAAACATATATTTTTAAAACTCTGGGCTGTAAAATTGATCTACAGAATACAGATGAAGTATGGTATTCCACTTTCAACTTCTTGCAATGTGGTGATTGCTTTCTGTCACGGAGTTACAGCCAGAAAAAAAAGCAGGGAGGTAATTTCTGTTTGTACTTATCTGTACAGAAGGAATCACCCTAGGAGTAGCACTTCAAGCTAAGCTGCCCAAGCACTGTTTGCTCGTGGGAGAATGTGCTTCATTCCCTGTACCCAGGTTAACTTTGCATAAATACCTGTGACTCCTGTTTGGGGGCTGGGTAAGACCCCCACGGTGTTCTCTGCAAGGGCAGGGCTGAATTTGTGGTGTCATTGTGGAAGTTCAGAAAAACTCCTAAACTTTAGCTCTTCTGAAATCTTAATGTGAGAGCCTGAACAAAGGAATTTCAGTGTCTCTAGCTGTAATAATCTGTCCCTTGTAAGGGGTCCTTCACAGTAATGGCACTATCTGGGGAACCGTACTCTTCCTGACACAGTTGCACTGCCATTGATACCACAACTAAGACAAGAATTCTGACATTAATTATAATTGTTTTTAAGCAGAGCCATTGACAGTTTAATCTGCTACAGAGTGTCCCTGCTACTTTTCCCAGCAAAGAATGTAGAAAATAAAGGGCTTTTATACTCCCCTGCATCGTATGATTTCTTTCCAGTATTTGTTGTGGGTCTATATTATTATTGCTGCTTTAAGTAAAGGGATGGTACCACGGTTGGGCTAAAAAGTATTTATTGCTCAGATAAACATCAGTATCAGAGGCTGTGAGATTTAAGAGAGCAAGCAGTTGGCCATAGAACAAAGTAGTTACAGGTTCTTTGTTACAAGACAATATATAACTTTTTAATCCAATGGACAGTTGCCATAGGGTTTATTTTGCTTTTCTAACCTATCACCTTTACTTCTACTGCAATGTAGATACTTTTATCCAATGGGCTACTATTACACATACACACATATGCTTCTATTAGAACATCTAAACTCTTAGCTTACTCTATACAATTACACCCCTGCATTATAAAGCCTTCACCATCTTATCAATACCATTTTTTACTTACTTAAGGCATGTTTTTACTTACAACTACAGAAACATATGTTTATAATTTTTCTGCTTAATGTCTGTGCATTTTATTTTTACATCAACCCAAGCTTCTCCTAAGGCTGCACATCAAACCCTCCTGTGTCTGTGGAAATTTCTATTTTTCCATTTCCCATGTGTCTACATGGTTACAATTCCTGATTGTGTGTGCGTTACGTCTGTGTTATGTCTGTGTGCGTTACATCTGTGTGTTACTGTGTGCGTTACGTCCATGTGTGTTACGTCTGTGTGTGTTACGTCTGTGTTATGTCTGTGTGCGTTACATCTGTGTGTTACTGTGTGTGTTATGTCCATGTGTGTTACGTCCGTGTGCGTTACGTCTGTGTGTGTTAATGTCTGTGTGCGTTACGCCTGTATGTTAGTGGTTAGGGTTAGGGTTAGGTTAGCCTGTGTTATGTCTGTGTGCGTTACGTCTGTGTGTTACTGTGTGCATTACGCCGGTGTGCGTTATGTCCATGTGTTAATGTCTGTGTGTGTTAATGTCTGTGTGTGTTATGCCTGTGTGCGTTATGCCTGTGTTATGTCTGTGTGCATTATGTCTGTCTGTTACTGTGTGCGTTACGTCCCTGTGCGTTACGTCCGTGTGTTAATGTCTGTGTGCGTTATGCCTGTGTGCATTACACCTGTGTGCATTACTGCGTGTGTTAATGTCCGTGTGCGTTACGTCCGTGTGCGTTACGTCCGTGTGCGTTACGTCCGTGTTTGCGCATGTCGAAGTGGCACAAATGCTATTTGTAAATGCTATCAAAGCATAAGTAAGGCCTGTGACATCCACTTTTATTCCCCCCCCACCAGACCGAGCCTGAAATTATAGAAGAAACCAACATTGACCGCGTCAACGAGCCGCGGAATTACGGCAGGGCCCGTCAGGCCAAGGGCCACTCGGAGACGTCGACACTGAGCTCGCAGCCGTCCATCGACGAGGTGCGGCAGCAGATGCACATGCTGCTGGAGGAGGCCTTCAGCCTGGCCTCTGCTGGCCACGGGGGCCAGCCCCGGCAGGACGCCTATGGCTCGGCCCCACACCTGCCCTACTCCGAGGTGGTGACCAGTGCCCCTGGCACCATGAGCCGGCCACGGGCGGGCGTGCAGTGGGTGCCCACCTACAGGCCGGAAATGTACCAGTACAGCTTGCCAAGGCCCGTAAGTGGAGCTTCTCTTTGCCACACTGTAATGTCAGAAGGATGCTTCTGTTCTGAGCCACATTTTTTTTTTTTAAGTAGTCCCATTTAGGTGCTTAAAACCAGAAAATAAGTATGTGTAGGGTGACGTGTGTATATACATCTACATGTGTGCTTGCCTAGACACCAACCTTTGCAGTTGGGCAACACACACACACCATGAAAGACTCGGTATCTATTTCAGCAGCAAAGTTGTCTTGTCTAAGTTGTACTAAGATTTAAAAGAATAGGCTGCAGAATAGGTTGAAGATTTAAAATAGGCTGTTCAGCAGATCCCAAACTGTTGGAACCCTGGCTGCTGAGAATTTTAGACTTTCTGTGCTGATAGGCACTGATCCCCAAGAGAACACTGTGTTTCACCTGAAGCTGTAGAGAAAGCTTCCAAAATTAAATGATAGCGCTAAGGTTATAAGTGTATTGTTTGAATAGAAGTGTGTAATATCACATAGTAGAAAACTGAGAGTTTTAGAATGTAGAAATGTATGTAAAACAAGATAGATGTTTTAAGGCTAGTCCTTAAGACTAGATAGACCTTTAGAAGCTAGTCCTTCTTCTTCATCTTCTTCTTCATGGGTTTATGTAGTATTATGTAATTAGATAAAAAAGTCCACATTATGAACCACAGATACATAGTTATTAAGTTAAAACTAAAAATATTTTAGGTATAATTTCTTAATCAAACAGTTTATCCTTAAAAAGCCCTGTAGAGAGAGAAATATGACTCCATTTTTAGTTATTAGAGTGAAGTGCTATACAACTCACTCCAAACTTGTTTGCACATCTCCTTCTGCTCAGGTAATGGATATTAGGAAGCAATGTGGTTTTATGGATTAATTGTGGTGACATCTGGGTAGGGAATACCAACTCTTCTGCATCACTGGAAAGGTTCAGCACTGAAGAGCAACATGAAATGTGGGCTGTAATTAGTAATCTTGCACTTACAGCTATTGGCTTGGGTCTCTAGAGAAGAAATCTAGAGAAGATTTAATTCCACAGGTCTCTTAGTTGACCTTATAACTGACTTTATCCTTAATTTTCTACCCTCAAGCAGCAGCTAACACGTCCTCACCTTGCAGAAGTAATACATGAATTCGGAACTTAAACCCAAGGGTGGAAATTGTTAATGGAATTTTGTAGGGGTCTAGACAGCAGTGACACTAGCACTGTGCACACCCTCACGTGAGAAACTGCCCCTGAATTCCCACATATGGTAATGTGAAACTCAACAATATATTTTCTTTTGTGTCAGATACAAATCTAAACCAGAGGTGATTGCTTTCAAATAAGAAATAGCCCATCTAACAATATCAATGTGATAAATTGTTCATTTTAAGGCCTTTTTTTGGTCAGAATATTTTTTTAAAGAATATATTTCAAATTGAGTCCTGAACTCTGGCTAGAATAAGAGATAATGCAGAAAAATGTCCTCCCTTCAAAATCACCCTTACCATGACTTCCTTGACAATAAAAAATACATTTAGGGATGCTGCTTCTGAACTATCCTGAACACAGCTGAAAGCCAGTGGCATTGCCTGCAAAGGTTCAGGTTTGTGCTATTTAAATCATGCTAAGGTTATTTCTGGCACTTTGAAATTGGTCCGATGAAATTCGTACAGCATATAATCATTTTTTATGGTTAGAATTCAATTAAAAGCTTAAGAGACAGCTAATAGGGAGTCAAATTACCTTGACACTTCAAAGAATCCTTCTAAAATGAAATTAAAAATACTATATGGTGAGAGGTTTTTAAAAAATATAATAGCCACTCTTCTCATGGTGAATGATTAACTGTTGTCTTTCTAAGACTTATTACTTTCCTAAATCATCTGCATGTTTGGGACCTTTTGCTTATCTTTCTGGCATTCTGAAGACAGAGTTAAATAGCTAAATTCCCTGAAGATAGTTGATTGCCAGAGAGGAGGATAGGCACAGACTGCTGGGCTTTGGATAAGGGCTGGTAATTCATAGTTTTCTGCATATCAGTTTCATGAATATGCACTGTGCTTCAACCACCCCATTTCCTGGTTTGTTCTCATGGGCATGGAGGGTTGGAATTGAAAATATCCCCAGCTTTGGGGATGAGAGGTACCTGTGCACTGGGATGTTTGTTACCTCTGTAAACCAAGAATTAGTCATTTTTTCCCTTTCTTAAAATTCAGTTCTGAGTGGCAATTAGAAGTCAACATCAACAATGCTGTTACAATTCAAAACACTGAGCATTTTGAAAATGAAAATTTCATCTTTGAAATCTCAAGGGCATTTTGTCTGCTTAGATGGAGCAAGTGCAGAGGGGTCCAGAGCCACTCTTTAGTTCTGTGTTGCTTTTGGTGTCCTCCAAATTGTGGATCTTTATTTTTTTGTAATCAATTTCTTGGATAGTCCCACCATCAATCATTTGTGTATCTCTCCAGAGTGTGCACACATTTTTTTTTTTCCTTTTCCATTTTCTTCTCCCTTTTGAGGCCTTCTGCATGTTTTTTATTTGTTTGGTTGGGTTTTTCTGTACATGCTGCCATTAATACTGAAATTATCTGTAGCTCTTGTGAGGGAATGCCTGTTTGCCAACCTGCCTGTTGAGTGACCTGTGAAAAGAGGATTCCTCCACACAGGGCTCATGCCTTCTCCTGGCAGAGGAAAGCCAGTGGAATACAAACTCTCCCTGTTGTTCTGGAGCTTCCAAAACATGGGTAACACTTGCTAAGTCCTTGGCACCCAGCTGGTGTGCTATGACTGGAGGATGGAGTTAAAGGGTTGAACGTGTGACACCAGCCCAACCGCCAGCTTGGTTGATCTTGTTTGGAAATTTGCTTTGGAAATGTGCTCAGCTGAGTCAAGTGAGATCTAAGAACAGAGAAGAAAACCTCCCACACAAGGCTGGACCAGTTTCCATCTCTCCTCTTTAGTGCTCTGGAAAGAGGAGTGAGTGTCACAGAGCTCTGGGTCCCAAGGTGAGAGCCAGCACCACAAAGAGGCACTGATGACCAGCACTTACAGCCTGAGTGACTGGTGACTGGTCCCTGTCCTCAGAGCTCCCCTTCATTTAACAGGGGTAAAGTGGGAGTATTTTACCAAAATTCAGCCACTTTCAATAACAGCTGCTCAATATGAAACAGGACAGCTATAAAGGCAAAACCAAATCAATAAATTTGCATTATTCCTGGACTGCAATTTAATAAACAAATAAGTTAAATCATTCCATGAGTTCACAAGGACACTGGCCTTTTAATTCCTATGGTGAGATGTAAGGAGATGGATATTTCTGTAATTAGAAGGCAACATAGAATACTTTCACCCAGGACCAATCTGTAAGTGCAAGGTGGTAAAAATATTTAAATATTTGAACTAGGGAAATATAGCCTTAAAACTAACTGCAAAGTTTCTGCTTTGGACATTAGTTATTTTGTGCTGGCCTGTGAACACAGGCTTGGGTTTGTTCAGCCTGGAGAAGAGACAGCTCCAGGGAAAGTTTAGAGCACCTTCCAGTACCTAAAGGAACAGCAAGAGAGCTGGAGAGGGGCTTTTTACAAGGGCAAGTAAAGTGGGAATGCCTTTGAACTGAGAGAGGGTAGGGTTAGATTTGATATGGGCAAGGAATTCTGTACTGTAAGGGTGGTGAGGCACTGGAGTAGGCTGCCCAAAAATTTGTGTATGGCCCATCCATGGCCAGGCAGGATGGGGCTTTGAACAATCTGGTCTAGTGGAAGGAGTCCCTGTCTGTTGCAAGGGGCTTGGGCCTAGATAATCTTTAAGGTGCCTTCCAAACCAGTCTGTGATTTACTTTTCTACATCCTGACAGGTGTTACCTTGGGCTCTCGTGGTTTGTAGGAGACAATGGTGTCTGCTGGTGGCTGGACTTTATCCTCCAGAGGATTTATTGCCCTTGGCCCAATGGCTGCTAAACTGCACTTCCTACTTTTAAAAATTATTTATTGGTTTGCTTTTTAAATTGTCAGTGTTCTAGCCACAGCAGACTCCTTCACTGGCATTTCTTACTGAAAGGGAGGCATGGGGTCTGCTCTCTGCTACCTGTGCAGTCTGTCCTGGGTCTCAGGTGGGATTGCTTCTGCCTGATTTATAGCCTTTGTGTTACAGACTCTCTCATTTTTCATAAAATAGAGTTTGGAACCCATGCAGAATGTTTTCCTTAAGATTTTTGTCTTTTGTTCTTTTTTTGGCTTTTGGTTTGTTTGTTTTTGTCCGGTTGGATTTTTTGTTTTCTAAAAACCAAGAGATCATTTAAAAAAGATAAATATTTGAAAAGTAAAATTAGGCAAGTCTGTGAAATCAGCTGGGTTATGTTTTCTGTTTGTTGTTTTCCTCTCTGACTCGTTTCACAGTGGTGAAGTGACTTTAATTCTACAATCAGGCCCATTGGCCAAGAGCCTAAGGGCTCATAAAAATCTTTAACAGGCATCTGTGGTAAAACTTTGGCTTCATTTACACTCTTCTTTCCCATTTATATGTTGCCTGCAGGAAAACACTGATGCCCCAACCCATTAGAGAAACTCTAGAAATTTCACTGGAGTTCCTTCCCACAACCAGGTTGATGTGTGGCAGCTCAGGGCAACAAGGGCTGACTCCTGTCCCCGCTGGACAAACAGTTCCTCAGCATGGTGGAGCAAATCTTTTTACAGGATTTTTCACTTTAACAGGATTCTCTCTGCCCAGCCATTAGCAAAATATTGCCACTCACTCAAAATTGCTCATCTCCCGTGTAAGCAGCAAAATAAAGGTTTAGCTTTTCTATTTTATCTTTTTCCCCAAAATTTCCAGTGCAAGTCACAGCATATTTGTGAACTGTGATCCCTTAAAATACCTAATACCTCCTTTGATGTCCATATTCCAAAGCACAACACACAAGAGAAACCCCAAATCTACCTCTGAGTCTCTGCCTACCCTGCTAAACAGTGTCTGGAGTCGCTTTCCACTCCCAAACATTATCCCATGTGCTGTTCCTTTAAAACAGGGGGAATAAAAAGGATTTCATGCTTGGCACAAATGCATGCTGAGAGCAAGATGTGGGATGAAAGGCTTGTGGAGCCAGAAGGGAGAGTTCAGGCAGCCTGTGAGGGCATTGCCAGCTTTTGAGATGCAGAAGAGGCACTGCAGACCATTCCACATCCAGCACTATCAGGAGAAATATAATTGAGGTTTTCTTTGGTGCAAATAACATTTGTTTTTTCCTTACAGTTCCTTCATTAAAAATCAGAATTTCTGACCCCTGGCTAAGAAATGTAGCAGTGTCTTTTTAGACTTTTTTTTTCCTCCCACTTAAATGTAGAAATGCTTTAAATATCATGGTAGCATGGTGAAAGTAAATATTAGGAGACTTTGTAGGTGGCATGCAGGAAAAAATTATTTTCAAAGACATGCCTTTGAGGGTTTCTAACCTGCTTTAAAAGGGGTGGCAGTGAGAGGACAGAGAAAGATGCTGGGTCTGTACTGCTTTTCCCTTGGAGACACATCAAAAATCAATTTAATAAGTTACCTTTCCTTTTTGTTGACCTAGTTTTGTAGGTATTTGAGAATGAAGGCATTTGGAATATGGTTTAAATGTGTAATTTTACAAGATGATTACAGAAAGACAGCGTTTTCTGATATATAGTGTGGGATTTATATTGCCAAAATCCAATCTAAATGTAGGTGGTAAGTCTGAAATAATCATGTAAATCCTGTAGGCTCTTTCTCTGGGCAGGAGACAGAGTGTGACTCATCCCATGTGTTTTAATTTGCTTTTAACTTTCACTGCTGTTTGTGAAGGAGTTTCTCTGGGTAAACCAGATTCCTCTTGTTTAGAGGACCAAAGTCCCACCACTGGACCCCTTTTTTATTTTTCAAAATGCCAGTGTCTTAACAGCGTTTAGCCTTCCCCAATTTTTTTATTTGTAATTCCTCTGATTTTATCTTTATTCCCATGCATTGCTTTGAAGCATCATCATGCAAACCACAACTGAAAAAAAGGCACAACTAAATAATAAAACAAAAAGCAATAGGAAAATAAAACCCTCACCCATGATGCAGTGAAGCATCTAGTGAGATATCATTCCTCTATGTGTATTTGAAAAATTATGGCTGCTAATCTATAGCAGTGCAAAGGATTTAGGAGGAAAATTTTGTCCTTCATGTCATTTCTTGCGTGCCCTGAGTTTCATGAACATAGTTACTCCTCCTTCACATGTATTGGTAATGAAATTCAGAATTACTGCAGGCAAGCTGCTTAATTTTGTGATTTTGTGGGTGGGCTTGTTGTTCCTCTGGATCAGTCTGCCTTTTCAGAACTGTTTGAGGTCCTTGTTGCTGTTTTGGAAAGTTACAGAATTTGGGGGTTTTTGGGGAAAATTTTCTTTTCATCTCTTAAAGGCTGAAAGGAAGAGGTTGAAATATGGGTTGCTCACAGGAGGCTTCACTGCAGTACGCACTGCTCTGAGGGTTCTTTCTGAAACTTTGAAATGCTTTTTTCCTTGAGAAAGTGAAAATACTCAAGTCTTTTCCCCATGATCCAGAGCAGTTGTTGAATCTCACATAATCACAACAGATCTACTTTGCCAGCAGGTTACAAATTTCACAGAGACAGTGTTTAATATGTTTTATTTTGATTCAACTTCATCTTGTCTCAGAGCTAATTTTCAGACTTCTTCCACATTCAAAAATCACCAAAGCACTGTAAATTCCCAAATAAATGCGATTATTGTTGATGCCACAAAAAATTAGCTTCCAGTTGACTGGCATACAGAGCAAGTATTTAATTTCTGATTTTGTTTTGTTTTTCAATTTGACTGAGATCTACTGGTGTTTCAGAAAATATGTATTTTTCTCTGTTACAGGCTTATAGATTTTCTCAGCTTCCTGAGATGGTAATGGGTTCTCCTCCCCCTCCTGTCCCTCCCAGAACGGGTCCTGTGGCTGTTGCCTCTCTCAGGAGGTATTTATCTGTTATTTTATTTTAGGCATGGTCTCTAAAACCCACTGTCATAATAAGAACTGGGGCAAACCCTCAAGGGGCACTTAAAAAGATACATTCCTGAAATTAGAAACATGTTGGTTTTATTTCATTTTAACACAAAATGAAATAACAATGAGTGTTCTGTTAGCCAGTCTGTGTTAATAAATTTAGGAACTGCAGTCTCTTGTTTGCTTTAAAGCATACTTTGCCTCAGTTCTCATAATAGTGTGCTGGATTGAGGCAGATAATTCACACCTTCGTTCTCCTGCTTTCCTGGACTTGCAACATTTCCAAAGACCTCAGCACTTCCCAAGTGCAGTAATGTTATTTACCACAGTGGCCTCCTACTGTATGATACTATGTCATGGACACTGTTGTGACTGTCTGTAGACTGTGGTGGTGAATTAATTATGGTAAAGCTCTGGTGAATTATGGTAAATCTCTGGTGAATTTATGGTAAAGCTCTGGTGAATTTATGGTAAAGCTCTGGTTTTAGCGTTGAGTTTCACAGGCATCTGTTTGAAGCAGCAAGCAGAGGCCCTGTACGATTCTTTGGTAAAAAGAGCAACCAGGGTAGAATGCTTGCTAGAAGGGTTGCAAACTTCTCCAGACTTCTCCAAACTTCTGTTGTGCAGTTGTTTTCCAGGCTTCTGTCATGCCAGAGCAAAGTTGGGCAGATTGCTCCTCGCTGGCTTGTCCTGCTGGAGGTGATAGGTGTGTGTGTGTGGCTACAAATCACATCTGTAGCTCAGAATGACAAAAATTTATATTTTTTTTTCTTTCTGAACACACAGGTCTACATCAGATATTGGCAGCAAAGTGAGAATACCTGAGTCCAGTGGAGCAGATCAAGCCCAGCACCATGATCAGACACCTTTTGCACCGGGTTCGAGAGCTCCCATGTCTGTCGGTCCACTCGATCAATCTGCTTTTCACTCAGGTGACAAAATTGGGCAGATTCAACTTTGAGAGCCTTACAAGTTATTTTGGATAGAAATGAAAGTATGGGATATAGCAAATAAGGATGATTATTTGGAGAAAGACTGTATTAGGTGGGGTTTTTCCTGGTGCAGCTGAAGGAGCCCTCCAGAGGATGGCCTGTCCCTTTGTAAGTGCAGCACCAGCTGCATCCTGAAATACTCATCCTGCAGCACCACCAGGAAATGGCCTTTTCTGAAGGTAGGATGCAGCAGTAATGTCCCAGATGCCCTGTGTTCAAGAACTCTGAATTATAAAAGCCAGTAAAACTGTTCATCTGTACAGCACAACGCAGCAGAATTTTTAGGGAGGATATAGAAGGTGTTGGTAGCAAAATAAGTTCCAGTATTGGGACAGCTGTGTGACTTGTTTGTGTTCCACTTTGTACCAAGCAAGCAAAGTGGGAGAGACAGGCAATGGGGGAGAAGTGAGTTTGATCCTTGCAATATTTTGTCAGTCAAGAATACTGATCCAAGTGCTTGAAAACTTTTTTAAGGCTCCCTATTTGCTCTTGAGAAACTTTACCCCTACTCTTGTCACAACAGTGGGCTACTGAGGAAGGCAAATTGAAGGTACATGGCCCTTTCCCTTCAAAACACAAGGCAGTGGTGCTTTTGCACAGTCAAAGGTAATCTGTTAGCTCTTCACCCTTCCTGTTGTGAAGAATAAAGTTTCTGCCCAGAATTTGTTTTGGGTCTAAAAGTCCCAGTTTTGCTAGTCAGTTCCTGGTCCTTTTGATAGGAGTTGTATTTACAAATTAGTTGATTTAAGCATAAGTTGAAATTTATATACTGTTTTGATGGTGTCTCTACAATATTTAGCTGGAAAAAAAATACTTCAAATGGCTTTTTATTGACAAAATGTGTTTTCTTGAAGAGTTATGGAAAAGAGCTTCCAATATTCAAAAGAATTTTCCATTAGTTCAAACCTTTGAAATTAGTAGTTTGTTAGATATTGCTCTGTTAATCTCCCAGAAAAAAATTCTTTCTTAGCTTCTTCAGAAGTAATAGAGAATTATCTGCATTGTCTTTGATATTACTGACTAAGAATCATAATGTGGCTAAGCAAATGAGTTGTCAATTAATGAAATAGAGTAGGTTTGCAGGATCCATTCTGCTCTCACTTATTGTCACACCTTCTGCACATGGTGCAGCACCTGAAAGGAGCAGATGCTCACCCTCCCATTTCAAAACATTTCAAGATGTGGAATGTGCCACACTACCTAGACCTCTTCTTTATGTATGCAGTAATGGGATCTCTGGGATACACTTTTTGATTGGATCCAGACATGGGGAGATTTTATTACTGTGTGTTGCTGAAGGGTGGCTGCAGTTCAAAAGAAACAAAATAATGTTGTGGAGTTTGTCAGAATAATTCTGGGAGTAGTTGAAGGAAGCTTTCATATGTCAGGTGATACAAAAGGCTGTAATACAGGCAAGTAAAGACATTTGTGAGAAATGGGCAAGGTATATCCAAAATTACAAGGTTTCTAATGTTCTGATGTGAAAATAAGTTTTTATAGCCTCAATACATGAAGAAACATTGCTGCAGGTGCTGGTTTGGAATGTTAATGCCCAATCTCACTCTCATGCAGCCCAGCATCAGCTCTAAGATAAGGATGTTGCAATAATAATTTAGGATAAGGTATAATATCAGCCATTTGAGTATTCATTTTGACTACTAGCTCCTTTTGCTGTGGTTAAATAAAAAGTGTTTTGGTGTAGAAGCCATCTACCACGTACAGGAGCAGCACTTTCTTCTTTGTAAATGTATGAAGAATGCTCATTTTCAGCCTTGCTAAGTCATTTAAAATTGTGCTGTTTATCACCTGGAAGGACAAATGATTGACCACACCTCTTCTCTTAGCCCACCCTCTTCCAAACCATAGGGCTGGAGGAATTGGGATAGAGGTGGTGTGTTTCTGCTCTGGAGAAAAAAGTGCTACAAACCATATTTTACTCCTCTTCTTTTACCCCTGATTGCATCCATAGCAATTCTGGCCTGTTACTGCATGAGAGGTCATTGAGAAACTGTAAATATCTGGGTTTATGGAGACTGCTTTGGGGATGGATGTCACTGGTGGATTCTTTCTATCTCTGTGCACCTGTCCATGCAATGTCCCAGCATCTGTCAGAGTAGGCAGCAGAACCTTCTTGTAGATTGTTCAGGAACAAAAAATGTGCCAGGGCTGTAAATGAGATTCTGGGGGATGGAAATTTGAAGCAGCCAGTAATTGATGCTAATTCAGTTATACTCCATATGAATTTCATGGGCCTTCCCATGTCTTTGTGATTTTGTCAGCATAGTGGTATCATAGCTACTGAGAGCAATTAGTAGCAATATTCAAATGATGTGCAGTTGGAAGGGGGAGAAATTTTATTTTCTCTGCATTAATTCTACTACAGAGAATCTGCCCAGCTGTGTAATGCTACTGTGCTTCCATTCCTCAGTGAAAATGCTGGAGTTGTACTTTGATGTGTTTTTAAAGGGTTTACTGCCCTTCTGCTTTTATGTAAATGGTGTTATTTTTGCTACCTGAAAAGTAAAATACACGTCCATGTAATATAACTGAATAAACTGAAAATCTAATAACTGATGAAGGGGATATGCAGCTGTCCCATCCAGGATTTAGGGATGAGGGTTTCATGCCCTCAGTGTGATGTTGGTGATTCACTGCTGGAGTCTGTCTTTGCATGTAAATAGACACTAGAGGAAGGAAGACTTAACTGGGCAAGAAAGTTGTTTGTAGTCTATTTTTAACTAGGCATATACACAGAGTTATGATAGCAAAGGGAATATATCAAGGATATCTCAAGGGAAATATGCATATTAGGATGCTGGTCTTCCAGACAGCCCAGTGGATAATCTCTGTACCAAACTGTTCTCTGCATCTCTGTGGGCCACAGGAATCAACCTTCCCTGAAAGCAGATGTGACCCTACCCAGAGATTTGGCTGAAACTGTGGCTCCTTCCAGACAAATTGGAATGTGAAAGTGGGATTTTAATCCAGGAGGCTTCCTGGATATTCCTATGGCATGCATCTTAATCAAGAGGTGATAAGCCAGATTTGGAAATTATCAAGAAATATTTCTTTGCATTGTAGCTGTGTCATTTATGGCAGCCATAGACTGTTCTTGGCAAAGGAACTGAACAGGTAGAACCTTGGTATTCTTACAGAAGCATTGAAGTTTTGTGATGGAATTGTTGAGAGTACAGCCTGTTAAACATACCAGTCACTCATTTTTGCAGGTTTTTTACCTGCATATAATACAATATAGGTATTAATAATAATATTAATAATATAGCTATTAAGAAAGACTGGGTAAACACTGAAAAGAGAGGTGCATTACACTGAAACCCATGGTAACAACAGCTGAAAATTGAATACAAGGAGGCAAACTTAAGGAAAAAAAATCCTTTTCTCTAATGAGTCAAAGTCTTGACAAAAATCATTTGTTACAAGGATCAAATCCTAGGGAGTCTTTACCTGAAGGCTGTACCTGGTTATGAGGACAACTGCAAATCTTGCCTTCTCCAGTATTTCCCAGCATTATGAAGTTGCTCTAGTCACATGGTAGGACAAAAAAAACCCCAAAAACAAACCAAACCCAAAGCCCCAGACAAAAAACCTCAACAAACAAACAACAAACAAGAAGTCCATATTTCATAAGCACTATCATCTGATTTACAACTGAAAATCTCAGCTATTAATGATGTCTACTCTTTTTTCCTTTGCCAGGAAATACGGTACCAGCAGTGTTTGCCATTCCAGCAAACCGACCTGGCTTCACGGGCTACTTCATCCCAACTCCTCCCACTGCCTACAGGAACCAAGCCTGGATGCCCTATGCTGGAGAGAATGAGTTGCCAGGGCAGTGGGCAGACTCTGTAAGCATCCTTGCTTTTCTAACTACCTGTTTTTTTCTGTGTTTTCAACAGGAGGGATTTTCAGCAATTCTTCATTGTTCGACAAAAGAGCAGAAAAGGATAATTTTTCCTTGAATGGGAATAATCTCTAGCAGTGAAAAGCCATAAGAGATGGCTTAGACATAGATACTTCAGCTGTTCATAGCATGAACCGTGAGCAAGATCTTTAGAGGGTGGAATCATTCACTAGGTTAGGGCCTGGCACCTGTATAAAGTTGGTGGGTTAGATGTCATTCTTCTTTCCTGAAAAAGGTTAAATTTTTTAGATAGACACATGTCAGGAGAAGGTGATGCTGCCTCTCAAGGCAGTCCTGAGCTGTTTGAAAGTTGGGGAAGCACCTTCCTGGAGGTTTCTCTCAAGACAGCCTGGCTCCCAAATCTTATCTCCCAGCATCGCTGCTGCACTGCTGCACAGTGTTTCAAATCCTCCCAAAGCCTGCAGTGACAGATCATAGATTAAATAATTAATTGCACAATCCCAGACTGGAACAGATGTAATTTTTAGCCCAAAGTAAACCTACGTTTCAAAGAATTGAAGTTGAAACATCCTAAAATGAATTGCAGTAGTTTATCATGTTTGAAACAGTTTCTCAAATGTAGGGCTTTTTTTACATAAGGAAAAAAAAGATAAATTCTTCTGCTTGAGCTCCCATCTGGTATCTATGCAGAACCACTCTGGCTAAAAAACCTGGAAGACAGATTCAATTTCCTTGTGCAAATCGTCAACAGAACATTTTAATGAATTGCAGTTGAAATCTAAGTTGGCTTTGAGCAGATAAGCAGGAGACAACACAGTCATATAAATGTTCCTGGGGGCAGCTTTTTTTGTTGTTCACTCTTTATTACTGCTCCCAATGCCTGTGAGGAAAACAATTCAGTATGACTTTGAGGTGCAAGCCTGAATTTGAAGGCTGAACTGTCCAAAAAAAAAGAAGCTGTTCATCTGTAAGCTGAGCACACCTGCTGATGTGCCCCTGACACCTGGAGGCTTGTGATGCTCTGGTATAAATTTCCTTCTCAGAGCTGCCTTTTAAAGCATGAAAAGCTTTATTTTCATTTGTTGTTTTGGTGTTTTTTGTTTTTGTTTATTTATTTATGTGTGGTTTTAACCCTTCTTACATCTTAAGTAAGATGTAAGATCTTAAATCCAGGAGGCCCATTGTATCTTAGCAATGATTTTAAACTTTTTCTCTAAGGATGAAAAAAGCCATGAAACAAATAAGGAAATTTTACTTATCTCCCATTCATTCTTCCTTCTGTATCCCTACTCTTGATTGCAGTCCTGTGGAAAAAGAGTCAGGTATCACTTGTCAAAACTGGAGACTGAAACAAACAGGTGAAAACTGCAAACCAAGTCTCCAGCCCCCAGCTCCTTCCTCTGGAAAGTGAAGAGTATAACCCTGTTGTGGCTTTCCCTGTTTCCAGGGAGAGGGGAATGGAGAGGGATGTAAAAAACTGTCTGAAAAATAACCGTGGCAATATAGAATTCAGAGGAAACAAATGTCCCTTTTCACTTACCCATGGCAGAGCTTTAACAATTCCTTGCTAGTCAAATATGCAACCCTCCAGTGGCCTTGCAGAAGGGTTAAAAATGTAGAAACTACTGCAGTTTCTACAATGAATTTGCAAATCTGCAAAGAAATTTTCTTTATTTGAAAATCATTACTAGACGAGCTAGTAAAAGCATTAGCAATATAGCACAGTCAGAAAGCCTGAATAAAAGTGAATAGCATAATGATCTGAAGTAATACTCAGATTTTCTCACTAATACTCAGGGCTTGAATTTCTGGACATGTCTTGGTTTTTGAGCCTTTATAGATTATAGCTGGATCACACTTCCAAGATTTTCTTAAAATTATTGAGAACAGAGGTTTAATTTCATTTTTCACACATTTCTGCTAGCCTCGAGTGTAAACAAGGGAGGAAATGGGAAATTTGACAAGAAGGAACTATTTTATAAGCACAATTACTGTAATATATTAATCTCTGAGACAAATGGTAAGTATTAAAACACTAAGTTTTGTGGGACAAGGAAACTGTATCCACAAAGCATTTATTTTCCCAGCTGGTGGATAATGCTTAGTGAAAACAGTAACTTGGTGGCCTCTAGTGGTGTGATCACATGTTGTTCTAGTACAATCACCTTTTGAAGAGCCTGTTGTAAACTAAACAGAGGTGCCTACATCTAATGATCACTTTCATACCATACCTGCTTCCTACACTTGTCTCATCACACCATAGTGAACATGTTTGACATTCTCTTCAGCATTTGATGGATACCCAAGGCTGTGTAGAGGTCAAGCTTCAGGCATATAGCCTTCTTCAAAATTAAGGCCTGTAGATTCCCGTTTTATAGACATTTGGAAATTACAAATATTCTCTTTTATTTGATGCATTAAAATCTTCTGAGTGCCAAAAAGATTGGCGAAAGAAATTTAATCTCTCACCATGACTTAAGGGCCTATGTTATTGTTCTAGTTTTAGCTAACATGGGGCTGAAATCTGTGGAGTTACAAAAATTATGAATCCTTCATGTAATTCTGTTAGACATGGCCAGAAATCCTGACACTTCTGAGCAGTCAAACATCTCTTTGAGCCTTGAATTTCCAACCTGGCACACCTGAGCTTATCCCTGGTGTCTGGATCTAGTGAGTTTCTGTTAGGACCAGTGAGGCCAGACACTTGGCTGGCTTGGATTAGATAGAAATCAGAAATCTGCTTTTCTGTTACAGGTTTTTGGTGTACTAAAATCATGCTGTTTGTTAAAAACCAAAATGCTAAGCAGAGTGCTCACTTCCATAACAACCTTTTCCCTTGGACTTTTGGAGGTGATGATAAATGAGGACAAGCAGATGTTTGTGCTGCCACAGCTGGGACGTGCATAAATGGCACATGCCAGGACAGGCATTTGTAGGCAGAAGCTTGTGGCATTCACATTCTCTGAACAGAGAGAGACATAACTCTCTCCCAAAATTTTTCCCGGAGAAGCACAGAGAGAAGAAGAGAAAACAATTCTTAACTCTATTCGCTGCTCCTGTTGTTTTTGCACATGTGGAATGTGTTATGGAGATTGCTTACTGAGAGTGAGCTCTTAATTGGATTCTGGTGATGGTTGTTTATATTAATTGGCCTATTAGGTCCAAGCTGTGTCTCGACTGTCTGGAGACAGTCATGGGGTTTTCTTTAGTATCTCTTTAGTATAGTATGGTATAATGTGATATAATACAGTTTTAATAAAGCAGTTGCTCAGCCTTCTGAATCATGGAGTCAGATGCCAATCATTCCCAGATGCTGGGGTGACCCTGTGTTTGATAGAAGCTGGGAATTCATTCTGAGGTTTGCATTCCCTTCCTTTGGTGCTCTCTGTCACCTCTGGCAGTGCCCCAGGGAGGTTTCTGGGGAGGATCGATCGTTCCGAGTAACCCTCTGCAATTCCAATTCCCTGCAGGTGCCTCTGCCTGGCTACATCGAGGCTTACCCGAGGCCCCGTTACCAGCACAACTCCCCCTCCAGGCTCCCCAGGCAGTACAGCCAGCAGGGCAGCCTGCACCCCAGCCTGGAGCAGGCCCCGCTGGCCTCCGCCGCTGCCTCCCAGCACAGCCTGGCCGACAACGACCCCTCCGACGCGCCGCTCACCAACATCTCCACGGCTGCCCTCGTCAAGGCAATAAGGGAAGAAGTGGCCAAGCTGGCCAAGAAGCAGACAGATATGTTTGAGTTCCAGGTCTAATGTATCTTCTGTGCACGGTGTTTGTGTCTTGTGACCTGGGGAAGCCAAGAAAGCAGCTCCTTTAGTTTTCGGCTACAAGCTTTCTGTGAATTGTGCCAAAGCGATGGCAATTTAATCTGTCTGAAAAGTCAACACTATGAAATGACTTAGAGCAGAGCAACAGGGCTCTGAAGACATGAAATTCTGCTTTCCAGCTAAGGAAAAGCTGCCAGGAAACTCTTTCATACTGATGAGATCAACCATATGCAATTGTTTGTCACTTTGCTCTTGTATTATGACCCATCCTCACTAAAGATGCTGCTGAACATGTCTGTGCCACAAGAAGTTTCATTTACAGGCCCAGAGGCAGAGCTGCTGAAAATAACTTCTGCATGCCACAACTTTGATTAGAGAAGAAAAAACCTGCAGAACAGGGTTTGCTGAAGGCCACGGCTGGTGTGGCAGTGGCCGTGCTAATTGTTTGCTGTGAGACATTGCATAAGGGGTGCTGATTTCAGCAATGCAGAGTCATTTCAGCCTTTTCATCCCAGACACTGTATTCAAACCAAAAGAATTCAATACGATTAAGAAATACAAATAAAAGTCCTGTAAAGAGCTCAGAGTCTCTTCATCCTATTAACAGTGCAAAGAAGTGAAAGAAGAGAGGACTGTGGAGAAGGTGAATGACATTTCCATGGTTGGTGGCTACCTTGTCATTCAGTGCCACTGATGAATTATGGAGGAGATGTTTTTTTTCAGCGTGAAAGAATACAATGCATGAAGAGCCAGCAAAGGATATTGGTGCTAAAAGCTTCCCAGAGAAATGAAAAAAGGTTTTTCCTCTTTGCTCTATAATCGGGCTTTTCACTCTGAATGCATGTGAAGCTGGTAAACCTGAGACCTTTAAATCCTTCCAACCTGGAAAAATGAATACACCTGCTTGGACAAGGAAACCTCTGTTCAACACAGTGCTTTTTTCCCTCTTTCTTTAACAATGCTATCTACTAAAGTGATGCCAGAAATTGCTACCTGAAGCTGCAGTTGATTTTGATTGCGCTGGCACGGTGAATGCGCACCCAGGAAGTTCTGAATGTAGAGGACCTAATTACTATATTAACATGTAAATAAGTTAACAGCTACATGGATTAACAAAAATATGAATGTTCTGTGAAAAAGAGAGCATTGCCGGAAATGATGTTGACTTAATATTGTGCAAGATAAAGGTCACTGATTGTTACACTGCGTTGTGGTAGGAATCCGATCCCAAAAGAAAATCAAACCGCTTGGGATGGGACAGTAGTTAATATTTTGCAGTTGTGCAAACTAGTTGGAGATCATGAACAGTTGTTTTCAGTTCCTTCAGCAATTAGCTTCAGGAACTGAAGTTGTTGCAAAATTTGTTGTGTTGGGCGTGTTTGATGTCAACTGGAGTTAAAGGTAATGTCCTTCATTTCAGTGGGTTATTTAGTTATCCTCAATTACTATTTTGTCTGATCATTTCATTTCTCTGAGTTTCTTTGGTCTTAACTGATGTGAGAAAGGGAACTTGGTTTAGCTTTTTTGGCCATCAGTAAATTGAGAGAAGGAGAGAGAAGACTAGAATAGGGGATAGAAGAAGAAATTGATGAAGCACAAACTTTTAAAGCAGAGCTATTTCCCCCCCTAATAATTATATTATGAACCCTGAGACTGTGATGCGTAATTATCCTAGAATATACAGACATCCTCTGCTCCAATACCTTGAATATTGCAGAATCATTTGGAATGCTAGCTAATCTTTCAATAAATGTGAAATTTCATTTTTATTATTTAAAATCAGATATAAATAAAATGTATTTTTGTAATTTCTATGTATATATGTGCTGTATATTTATATAAGTGACTAGTCTGCTATAGTCAGAAAATTTCCATAAACTAAGTGGAAAAAGAAAAAAAAGAAAGAATAAACCCCTGATAATTTTACTGATCAGTATAAATATCCTATGTCTGGAGTACACAAATATACAATTGGGTGACTTGGATACCAAACAACCAAAGAAACTCAATTTTTCATATAAATACAAGTCTAGTAAAGGCTGACTGCTGTCTCAGTTACCTGTAATACTGATATTATCAGTGTAATGCAACACAACCAAATTGGGTTAAATGAATAGCTGGCTAAGAGCATCACACTTTAGAATAACAACTGAAAAATACTGGGCCAAACTCAGTGTACCACAGAAAGACAGGTTCTTGTTGCCTTCAGTGGGAATTTCACTCACTGAGAGCAGGGTTTACTTTCTCTACTGGGCTTTGTCTATAAAAGCAAGTTTCACTAGACCCCTCACACAGAATTCTGTTTATTTTTCAGTCAGTTGGATCACTGTAACATGAGTGCAGACATAATGGAAGAGCAGCTGATTTTATTTGGCCTAAGCTAGTTCACAGCTGGCTTGAGCTAACCTGGGAAGTGAAACCTACACCAGGTCGTGCCAGCCACATTCTGCATCAGCTTTATCATCTCAGTTTTTGAATGATTCTTCTATGTAGCCCAGTGAAATTTTGCAAGTAAATGAGCCCTTTTAAGCAATGGGGGTGAAATGTGCTGTGTAATAAATTTCTCTAGCTTAGACTCCAGTTTTGCAGAGTTCTCCTGAGGCTGAAATTGTGCAAGCAGCCATTGTCCCATGGGTCAGCACGCTGAAGCCATAGAAGTGGGAAGGGTAATGTAACAATGTATTCCCAAAAAAGTCACAGAAAGCAGGGCATTCCAGTTTTAAACAGCATCTTTTGGACACTTAACTCTGTTTGTAAGTCTGTTCCCATTCTTAAATTGTGGCAATTTAATAGTTCTGTTAAAAATGTGTGAGGGTAAAGTCTCATACATCTTACACAATGAATTTTGTATCTTGCCATACTGGAAACTAAAAATTTTGGAAAATTTAGAGATGTCCAGGGTTTAGATGTCTGTAGAAAATGGAAAACCCCCGAACAAAAGCATTTAAATGGCCTTCTAGAAAGAAAAAACATTTCAGTATAGTTAAACAAAGTACTCTTCATACTTCTGATGAAGACCTGTTAGAGATTCAAAATTTATTTTGTTTGGTATTATTATGGATGATGTGCAGTCTACTGAATATTTCCTGAACCATCACTCTCAAACCATTGTGGTGCACTTTATTCAGAAAACCATCTTACATTCTTCATTCATGATGCCTTTTTATCCTGTTTGTAATATGTTTCTGTAATTTTTTTTTTAAAGTATCGAGTAAGATTATATCAAGACAGTTAGGACATTGCTGGGAAAGAAAAATCATGCTGTAATATTTATACTGTCTGAGCACAAAGCAATGATAAAGTGAAAATATAGTGTACAAATAATTTGTAATATAATAAACATTTTGTATGGCTACAAGTACTATATAGTTTTTCAATACTGATTTCGAAGAAGAAAGTATTTGTGTTTAAAGTTATAACCTTGTCCAGATATATCCATACCATTTTTACTGAGAAAAAAGTAGTAATTTAGCTTTTTCTACTCAATGCCCCAATTTTCTTTAAAGATATGTTAAATGTTTAGGTGAAAGTACTGTTTACCGTGTACACAAAATGTTGATGTTCTGACCACTGTCTGTCTTCAGATTTGTAAATCATCAGTAGAAACAGTTGCAAGTGAAACAACAAAAAAATTCCTTCTTGGTATGTGTGTCCTGACCACTTTCACTTGGAAAACCCCTTGTGACATTTATTAGTATCAGTAGAACAGTAACTTTAAACAAAGGATAAAAGGGAACTTGTTTGCAGTCATTTCTTGACTTGTTGGCAGTCATTTCTTGACATATAATCTGTGCTGGAGAGAAGCTCTAGCACTCAGTCTGGAAATATGAGTAACATTTGTATGTCATAATACTGTGAGTAGAACTTGATAGAAGTGCATGCAAGCCTGCATATAGAAATGAGGATATTATCTTAAACTGTGATCATTTCTTTTTCAGACTCTCTTTGAAAGAGACACATGAGAAGTGTGAGGTAAAAATGAGAGGCAGGTAGAAAATGCAACATTGGGTTGAGTAGCAGAATTGTTTTGTTTAAGGGCTGATATGTATCAAGCTGACCACAGTTTCCATTACATTTGAAGATGTCTGACTGTTAAAGAATTAATCACATTTTAATGTGGGTTTTTTTACCCCTGCATTGCCAGTATAAGAGCTGACTGCCAGCTTCTAGAAGTCAGAGGGAGCTTGAAAGCAGCAAGTTTTCTGAGCTCACTGCATTTTGCTGCCCCTGTTCATCCTGTGCACGTCCCAGCAGTTCCAAACTCTATGTCCAACCAGTTATTATCCTGCTCTTGAATTTCTTATACGTTAACAAATCCCAGTGGCTTCCCAGCCCACACTGACATGAAATGGCAGAGGGAGAGGGATCTTGCATGTTGCTTATACCTACTAGAAAATTTAGCTTTCCCTTCATGGGTTAATTTTTAACTCCAGGAATGAGCAGCAGATTTCTTTTTTGTTTATTAAAATAATTCAAATTTGTTGGTCTTTCCCCCCCCTCATTTTTTAAAGAGAAGAATACTCTTTGAGAATGCTTTTTTTGAACTTTTGCCTTTCTCTCAGAAATAAATAATGCAAAACTCAACATGTGGAAATGAGATTTATATATAGATGAGTAAAGAAATTGCATACTGACTTGCTCTTTAAAAATCTTTCAAGATGGCCAGGTCATAAAGGAAAAACTGCAGAATCTCTCCTGAGAATAACTGCATTGTACAAAGTGGTTTAAGTGCTGATTTTAAAAATAGTTGAAAGGCCCCCAAATCATATAATATTTCCTGCTTTTAAAATCACTTTAAGACTATATTCTTATGAAGATTGTATCGTATTCATGTGTATCTATATATCTGTGTGTCAAAAATATTTAAATATTTTTTCAAAACTGGTTCTATTTGTCCATCAATTTGTCCCCATCCATTTCAGGTTCCTAAAGGGGTGGAGAGGCAGTAATGAAAAGATAAATCTCAGAGCTGTTCTGTTATGAAGCTCATGGAAGATGAGAAATGGGCTTTAAATAGTTAGGTGGTCAAATGTATCATAGATGTGTTGAAAATAATTACAAGTATCATGAAGAGGTGTTTCAGGAGTTTGATTTTCTTTTTCTTTTTTTGAATTTGTTAAAAACAATTCTTGTTTTAGGAAGTTTGACTTCATGAATTTCCCGCACTCAATTCATACCCAAGGAGTAAGTTGTTACTATATTGCAGTCTGTAAATAATTTTGTAACTTTAGAAACTCACACTTACCCACTGGGCAATCAATAATGGGTGCAAAGGACTGTAAATCACAAAGAAAGGTGATTCCACCGAGTACAATATTTAGAGAGCAGGTGAATTTCTCTTCCAGAGTATTCCCTCTTCACTGGAGCCCAGAGCATTTCTGTGCTGTGTAAACCAGTCCAAACACCATAACCAACTGTGGCATCAGTTAAGGTCTTGTGTACCTGGCAAGGAGATCTGGATGTAAGTAAAATTGGAGTTTATTCTTTATCCCTCTCTTTATCTCATACTCTCCATGCTACAACGAGGAAAAAAACCTGAATACTTTATTTTGCAACAAACAAATTTTAATATTTCCTTCTATGACAAATAGACTGGGAAGGCTTTTTCATTTCATCTTGCTGCTGACTTCTGCAAGCTGCATTCAATGTCATACTTGATAGAAAAAAAATGAGAGTGAAGCCAAGGATTTTGGAAAATATGATAGAACCCATTTTTGCTGAGGCTTAAATTTTGATGCAGGATTTAACAACCCAACAGAAACAGCTCAGGCCTAACAAAAGGGCAGTTCTTTGGATTCATCAGAAATCATATTTGTCCAGCACAGATATTCTTATGCTTTTTGACTTTTTATTTTCATTTGAAGTCTTCCCTGCCATGGCTGTGCATTCTGAATTTGAGTTTGACATGGTGTGCACAAAGAAGTGCACTCTTTACCTCGCTGATAGCTGGTGTGACAGCAGCAGTAACCAACAGGACAGAATTTTTAAACAGCCCTGGCACTGCATGGCTTCAGCCCACTGTGTGCTTTGTGTGTTCTCCTTTTAGTTTTGAGGCAAACCACAGCTGCAGGTAACATTTTCTGCTGCAATGTTTTGTTTACTGGCAATTTTTTTTTGGTTTTGTTTTGTTTACTGGCAAAACACCTCCTCCCTTCAAGGAGAACAGGGTTGAGCCAGTAGCCCCCCAATAAATTAGCTATCACAAGTGTCTTAAAACTGTGCCAGGAGAGGAAGGATGCTGTCTGGTTATGGGTGGCTGGAAACTGGGAGTTGGAAGGTCAGTTTGCTGCTCTTCAGGATTTTGGATTGGTCCAAGATGTGACTGTGCCTCAGTGTGTTGGGGAGGATGAAGGAACTGCCTCTCCTCACTGCTCTGCTGAAACTCAAACCTGGACTGCAGTGACTACTTTGATAAGAAGCACCATTCATTACTTCATGGAGCTTTGGGAATTGTTCAGGACTATAAAGTACCTATTCCTATGGTAGCATTTCAATAAATGTGAATTTACAAGGGAAGAAAACCCACCTCTTGAAAATATTTCAGTATGTTCTAGGAAGCCTTTCCAATACCAACCTCTACACTTTTTTACAGAGATTTACAGAATTTATATCAATAAACTGTCTCACTTCCCAGGCAACAGATCTCACTTTCCAAGGAAATGAACTTTTCTTACATCTTTGAATTATGGAAAGGACTAGCTCTGCATGATTACAAAAATCCATGTTATCATTGGTGTTCACAGCTTGATTCAACTGAATTGTAATGGCTGTGTCTGTGAAACTTGCTCAAAATTTATGAGTGTTTCAGCTGTAAGTGGGAAAATTAATTTTCTGAAGCTGCAACATTGAGAGCAAATTTAAAGCCAAGTCTAGGGATTAAATCGAGAGAATAAGAAATAATTAAAATTTTATACTATGCAAACAGAAGGAAAATCTCCAAGACCTGTTACTTAAAAGTACATGCTGATGGTAGAATTTTACATATGACTGAAAAGGGGGGACTTAAAATGTTCTGGGTCATTACCAAATTCCTATGTTTTTACTCTAAGCCATAGGATGATTCTAGAAATAAAGCTTCTGAGTACATAGAATAGTTCCTTTCATGTTAGTGGCTTAGCTGAAGTTGTACATGTGTTTTCCTTGGCAACTTTGCACATGAAATAAAATATGTCTTAAAATCTGTGTTTCTACTTATTGGTTGTTCCTGCTGTCTCCTTCTCTTTAGATCCAGTTTTTGTGGTTTTTAATATCATTTACACAGGCCTAAGTTTTGTGCTGTCAGTCTGAAGTAGAAGGAAGAGGAAAATGCAGCTTTTGACAGGGCTGCTTTTGTATAATTTGTGTTGCAAGAAATTTGAAATAAAAAATTCCTTTACTACTACTTTGTAGTTTCAGAGGAAGAAAGAGGCTGGAAAGGATCTTCCAAAAATAGAGGGTAAATGAAATTCCTAGTATAAGTATCACTAATAATGGTCTAGACAGATGGCCTAATTAAGATAGAATTTTTAAAATGCATATATGTGTTTATATATTTTATATACATGCTGTGACTGTGAGTACGTACGCTGCCTCAAGGGGTTGTTCTGGCTTTTCTCAAGATATACCAAAATCCGAGACTGTTTCACAAATGTTGACAAGTTTTCAAAAATGAGGACAAGTTTCCCAGAGTTAGATGCTTCTCAATTTCCCTACCTCCCCTTGAGATATTAGCTCTGAATTTTCAGGGCAGGTGAATCCAAAATGCAGCAGACGCTGCTGAAAGCGCAAAAAATCATTTCAGGATGGCTTACTGCTTTTGGATTTCCTTTCTAATCTGTCCCTGAACTAATTAAGGCAGCTTGACTTGAAGATTAATTTAAATTCTAATGATCCATTGTAATAAGGCTGAATATCTGTTTGGAGAATTTAATGTGGCAAACTCAAACACAGCAGTGTGAAATTTAATGGACCCAACCATTTGGTATAAAATAATTTAAAGTTGAAATGCATTCTGGTTTTTGAATAGCTTTGTATCTCATTTTGCCCACCATAAGGCAGCCAAGGCCATTTGAGGTTTCAGAAGTGAGACCTGAGGCTCTCCTTGGGGAGCACCTGGGTGTTACTGTAGGTGCAGGCTCAGGCTGGCTGGGAAGGTGTGACACTCTGCTTTTTGAGAGGCTTGCCTCGTTTGGGATTGGAAATGGGAGCAGCCTACTGATGTCTGGAGATCTCTGCCTATGAATCAAATTTGTAGCCTAAAATTTCTGTCTTGAATGCAACAGGGATAGATTTGTTGAGTCACAAGGCAGCTACATGAAAGAGTTCTGAATTGTTCCTGCATCTGAATGCCAGGTTTAGCCTCTCTTGAGCAATCTCAGAGAACAGAAGCAATTAAAAAATGAATGACACATTCTTTGTGAATAAAAGAAAATGCGGTAAGAATGCTGTTCTATTTTGTCTGAAACATGGCTTAATTTTTACAAAAGGAATAATAAACAGACCAGCTTTGAGATGAAACCATACGCCCTCAGATGAGAGCAAATTACTGGATTTAAGAAGATCAGGTGGAAGCAGAGCAGAAAAGTAAAGGTAAGTAAAATGTTTAGGGGCAAATGGAAATCAGCCTATGTGCCATTATGTACCAATAGCTTTTTTTTTTCCCAAAGGAAAGGTTTTGACCAAAGCAACCTGATGGAGGAGTGCTGTGGGTGACACTGGCCAAGGGTGACCACTCTGCTAAGTGCCATGATCCAGATGATATTTTCAGGAGATGTGTGATCCCAGGCATCTCTAACTGAGATTATACATTAACTGTTTCCTTGTGTTATCACCCAGTAATTAAACCCCAAGTGTTGTTTCAACATAAAGGCCATATGAAAAACAGAACAACAGATGGAAAATATTTCAACTGTGTGCCATGGGAAGCAGCTCTGTTTAAGCCAAGAAAACAAAGCAATAAAGAAAAAAAGTGAATAATGGCTGATGAGAGCTGGATGTAAGGTGAAAGACTTGGTAAAAGCTGAGAAGTAATTGTAAGAAAGCAGCAATTCCATTTAATGGAAACCTCTGTTGGCCCTTGCAATAAGCTTGGAAAATTTAGTGTGGTTTAGGAACTAAACTGATCTGGAGACTGGGAAAATGAAGATAGTTCCTCTGTCACCTAACTTGATTTTAAAGCCCTCACTTGCCCACAAAGCCTCTGAAGGCCTCTGTGTAATGGCCCTTTTTGTCCAATCCAAATTTGTTTTCTGATATTTAATTTGGATACTAACACAGTTCTCATTTTCATAGTAACCAACAATTTCAGCTTCACATTTTCACAGCAGCTGACCATTTCTGCTTAAGCCTCAAAACCCTTTGAGAGAGTTTTTGCCCTCTTTCTGCAGAGGGAGCAGTGAAACACTGCAGCCCAGATTTCTAATGTTCATTTGTAATCACATTAAAATGTGATTCCTGTAGTCTGATGATTGACAAATGGGAGTTATAGATTTTTTTTTAAAATATAAACTCTGTGTACAGTAGATCAAAATCTGGCTAGAAAGATTGAGGCAGTATAAGGATGAATGCTGCAATAAACAGTAAGAGGAAATAAAACTTTGATATTGTATTGTATTAAAACATTTCACAGCTGAGTAATTTGAACACAGTTTAAATAAACAGAGGTTAAAATATTCCTCTGAAAAATAAAGCTCTTTGCCAAAATATTGCAGCTTCAGGGTTCGTAACTTTATTATTTCATGCTGCCACCTACTGCTTTGGAAATGGAATAGGAAAAAGTAACCAGTATTTTTTTATCAGTCTGATGAACCTATTTGCTGCTTTGTGGTGTTCTTAATGGGTGACATTATTTTTGAATGCTGAATGCTGTCCAGATCTTCAGTCTGCCATCCCTGCCTCTGTCCATTTTTACTCATGAAAGGATGTGCCTTCCAAACTTAAGGATGTTGTCACTTCAAAAACTGCCATAGGCTTTAGCCTAAGCACTGTTACTCCTAAAATAATGGTAAAATATCAGTTAACACTCAATGTCATGTGCCTGCTCTGTTAAAAACCAACTCAAGCCACAGCTTCTGTAATTTTATGGTAATAAAGGAATACACTGTGATTATAAAAAAGTTTTTTATGCTAATGTGAAAGCAGTTCTTTAAGCTGGTTTAGAGGCTTAGGACTTTTGGCCATACCTTTTTATTCAAAACTGCACTTAATATACTTAGAATTAAAACAAAACCCAACCATATTTTATATTGCCATTTCTGCATTTCCCAGCTGCAGATATAGACGGCTTGGAATCCTGACAAAAACAGTGTTAATTTCTCAGTGTTCTTGAAGAAAATATTATATGCTTCCTGCATAAAATAATTGGATAAAAAGAAAAAGGTTCAAATACACAGTAGTGTTATCAGTAACTAGTACCAGGCAAATAATACACAAAAGAAGTCAACAATATGCTATATTTTTAAGAGGAGGAGAAAAATATAGTGAGTAGAAACCCAATATTAAAGACCCATTAAAACAATACACAGTGATAGTGGCAAGATATCCAGCTGAAATAATCCTCAGTGTGTTGGTGGACATTACTTCATGTTCTGCATTGCTTTCATGCTTTGTATCTTCTTTTCTTCCAGTGCCTTCAGGATTTTATCTAAATAGGAATGAAACACAATTTATCATTAATAATGTCATTAATAATTTACAATACTTTTAAGTAAATCAAATAATGTATTAAGCAAACTAATAATCCTTACAATGCCTGAGAGTTTCTCAAAATAGTAGGTATTAAAAATGCAAAGTGGTGTGTATTGCTATAATGAAGGGGAAAATACATGCAAACTACCAAGTGGAATTTCTTTTGAGATCTTCCTTTGAATGCATATATCTGATGGGCATTTTCCCTGTGTTCCTGTAACTCTTGCACTCCTAAAAGTTTCCTGTGACCTTGGAAGAAAAAATGAGCATGAAATCCTTACAGTTGTTGGCCTCACCACCTGAGCTCTCAGTACTACTATCATCTGCTGAACTATTTTATTCCCTGCATTTTCTTCATGGCCAGCAGGCTGCAAAATTAAAATGCCAAGCTCACTTATAATTTAACAGGAGTGTTTCTGTTTGGTTGGTGGTTTCTTTTGGTGTGGGTTGCTTTGAGATTTTTTGGGGGGGAGGGTGTGTTTTGGTTTGGAGATTATTTTATGCCTCCAACTATCCCTGGCCTTTATTTTACATCAAATCCTCAAAAAGTTAAAAACTTTTAGGACAGTGCCTTCCTCACTTCTTTTAACCAATGCCATTTCCAGAGTTTACTGTGCCCTTTCAAACACCCATTCCCGACCCAGAAATAAAACCGATGGGTTGAAGTTTTTTGGGGGAGCCAGCTGTGTTTTTGTTTGGGTATTTTTTTTATGTCTCCAACTATCCCTGGCCTTTATTTTACATCAAAGCTGATGCACAACTGCAGGGTCTCATTGCTACTCGATACATTTTGCATGTACCAGGTCCCTCTCGCTTGACTGATGCCTGTGTTGGTTTGTTTGACCTTGGAGGAAAAAATGAGCATGAAATCCTTACAGTTGTTGGCCTCCCCACCTGAGATGTCAGTACTACCATCATCTGCTGAGCTATTTTATTCCCTGCATTTTCTTCATGGCCAGCAGGTTGCAAAATTGAAATGCCAAGTTCACAGGAGGATTTCTTTGGGTTGGTGGTTTCTTTTGGTGTGGGTTGTTTTGAGGTTTTTTGGGGGAGCCAGCTGTGCTTTAGTTTGGGGATTTTTTTTATGCCTCCATCTATCCCTGGCCTTTATTTTACATCAAAGCTGATGCACAACTGCAGGGTATCATTGCTACTCGATACATTTTGCATGTGCCAGCTCCCTCTCGCTTGACTGATGCCTGCGTTGGTTTGTTTGCTGTCATTTAACAACTTTGGGGGTTTTGCGACTACGACAGTGACTACACCCGTACTTCGTGTGACTCCTTAGGTAATCCTAAATTTCTTAGAGGATGGTAAGGATTATAGGGGAGATAGGAAGGAAGATGACGGGCATGGTGGTTAAGATGGCATTTATAATGCTGATTGGCTTGTTAGTGCGTCATTGTTTTATGTGGTTTGTGGTGTGCGGGGGGAGTGCCCTCAGCCGGCTCCCCTGAGCGGTGACCGGGCTGACCCGGGACAATCAGTGCCATTTGTCCCCGCGGTGCTGCCCCGCAGCGTCCCCGGTCTGGCTCTAGGGCGCTGCGGGGCGGAGATACCCAGACCCGCCCCACACTCATTCCGCCCTGTTCAGGGCTCCCTGCCGGGGGGACCCGGGCCGGGCTGCGCGGGGCGGGTCCGGTGCCGGTGCACAGCCGCAGGGTCTCATTGCTACTCGATACATTTTGCATGTGCCAGCTCCCTCTCGCTTGACCGGTGTCTGCGTTGGTTTGTTTGCTGTCATTTAACGACTTTGGGGGTTTTGTGACTACGACAGTGACTACACCTGTAGTTCGCGTGACTCCTCTAAGCGTGCCCTCAGCCGGCTCCCCTGAGCGGTGACCGGGCTGACCCGGGACAATCAGAGCCTTTTGTCCCCTGCCGTGCTCCGGCACGCATCTGCGCTGCCCCGGGCTGGCTCTAGGGCGCTGCGGGGCGGAGATACCCCAAACCCGCCCCACACTCATCCTGCTTTAGGGCTCCCTGCCGGGGGGACCCGCGGCCGGGCTGTGCGGGGCAGTGCCGGTGCCGGTGCCCGCAGCTCCGCCCGCACCGCCCCGCGCAGCCCGGGCGCGGCGGCCGGCGCACGCACACTGCCTGGCGTCGAAGCCGTCGCCGATGAGCGCCGCCAGCTCCAGCTCCTTGAGGCGGATGCCCAGCTCGCACATCTCCTCCTGCAGCTGCAGCTGCGCCAGCTCCGGGGGCCGCCGCGCCGCCTCCCCGGCCCGCGGCGCTGCGGGCGGGCAGCAGAAGCGCGGCGGCTCCGGCACCACGGGCGCGGGCAGCGCGGCGTAGCGAGGCGGCCCGGCCGCGGCCGGCAGCGGCTGCCACGGCCAGCACAGCGCGGCCAGCGGGGCCCAGGCGCCGCCCGCCGGCCGCGGCACCGGCTCCGTGCCGTGGAAGTGCGGGAAGTACAGCGGCGGCCACGAAGGGCGCTGCACGGTCATGGCACAGCCGAGGCGCCGCCGCTGCCGCCGGCCGTTGTCCCCGCGGCGCCCGGCACCGCCCGGCGAGACCGGCGGTTGTCCCCGAGGGTCCCCGGGACAGCCCCGCGGTGTCCCCGGGACAGTGCCCGCCGTTATCCCCGGGACAGTGCCCCGCGGTGTCCCCGAGGCTCCCCGGGACAGTACCCGCCGTTATCCCCGGGACAGTACCCGCCGTTATCCCCGGGACAGCCCCGCGGTGTCCCCGAGGCTCCCCGGCACAGTACCCGCCGTTATCCCCGGGACAGCCCCGCGGTGTCCCCGAGGCTCCCCGGGACAGTACCCGCCGTTATCCCCGGGACAGTGCCCGCCGTTATCCCCGCGGCTCCCCGGTGTGAAATACAAAGCTGTGTTTCGTGCCAGGTACATACAGGCAATGTGTGTGTTTGTGATTGCGATATGTGTGGAGACCGCCCATGGGACAGTTATAAAGACAAATTCTAATAATTGAGGAAAGAAAAGCATGGAAGAAGGCCTTTGAACCTATCTTTTGTTCGCAATTAACCTTAGTTGATTTATGTGAAAAACGCCAGTCACTTGTTTTTAAAATTTTAAAAGTTTAATAGTGATAAAATGCTTATAAAAAATAGTAACACAATTAGAGTAATAACAATTTGGACAAATTGAATTAGGACAATATGAGACAATAGAGACAAAGAGTTACGGACGTCCGGGTACCTTTTTTACGGGCAGCACGAGTCCGAAAAAGGACCCACGTTAACAAAGGATTAACCCTTAAAAACAATAGCCTGTTGCATATTCATACACTTCATACATGATGCATAAATTCCATTCAAATACAGGATTCTGTGTGGTCATCGTCAACTTCTTCCTCCGAATCCTAACAGTGCCTTCGAGGCAGGAAGAAGTTCGTTTCTTCTGATAATGGAGCAATAAATTCTCTTTCTCTGAAAGATTTAGGCGTCCTGTGGCTGCTATCTCGCTGCGAGTCCTTTCTTTAAAAAAAGTATCCTACATGGCATAGTTTCTATTTTAACATTTTTTATAACCTAAAACTATATTTAACACAGTACTTAAGAGAACTAATACAACAGCAATTTATAAATACAATTAATAGCACCACTTTCTAACACAACACATATAATATTCATTTTAATATTTGCAAAAAGCCAATCATAAAATACATGCATTTTTCACAATTTAGGAGCATTAAAGCATTAAGGATGTTGCTCTTTGCTTGTAGTTAAGCCTTAAAGAGTTCTGCAATAATAACCTTTTGAAGTATAATTTTAGAATATTGCTTGCATCCTTGAAACTATAGCTTTGGAATATATATAAAGGAAACATGCTTATCTCACAACTTAACAAAACAGAGAAAAGCATCTTGAGAAAGGAAGATGAGCACCAACTCAAGGATTTATAGTTTCGACCAAGGCAAGCTGGATATCACTGTTATGAGATTTATAATCTTTGCAATTAAAAGGTGGACCCACATCTGGGTCCCACCAGATGGGATTTGTCTTTCTTCTTTCGGAAACTGGACCCCCACAATTGGGATACTCCTTTTGGGATATATCCTGAGAAAAAATCACAATAGTAAAAATTGGGACTAGAAGCTGCTGATGAGTAAAAATTTGGAATAGAAACTGCTGAGAAACTCCTTATGAGTGCCCCTATAAATACCTGAAAGCCTCAACTATGGGTGTGCAGTTGGAGGGAAAACTTCCCCCACTGTACCCAGCGCTGTATTCCTGATGCTTTACCATATTAATTAATAAATTGATTGCTGCTTGAATATTGGCCTAGTCAAGCTTCTTATTTATAGCACCAGCATCTTCCCAGTTTTCCCGTGGAAGGGCAGGAGTGGAGCTGGGTTAGAGGAGTCACATGAAGAACAGGTGTAGTCACTGCTGCACAAAGGAACAAATCCCCCAAAGTCGTGAGGTGACAGCAAAAAACCCAAGGCAGACACCGGTCAAGTGAGAGGGAGTTGGTACATGCAAAATGTATCGAGTAGCAATGAGTAAAATAAAGGCCAGGGATAGCTGGAGGCATAAAAAAAATCCCCAAACCAAAACACACCCACCCTCCCAAAAACCTCAACCCACTGGTTTTATTTCTGGGTCGGGAATGGGTGTTTGAAAGGGTGCAGTAAACTCTGGAAATGGCATTGGTTAAAGGAAGCGAGGAAACTGTCCTAAAAGTTTTCAACTTTTAGTTGAAAAGTTTTCAACTGTCCTAAAAGTTTTTAACTTTTTGAGGTTTTTCTTCAAGGCTTTATGTGAAATAAGCCAGATACTGATGATGGAAGGGCTTTGGTGATGAAATGAAGGAAAAATTCATCTTCAGGTGGTTGTGCATGGGTGGCTGATGCTCTGCATGTCTAGTGTTGAGGATTCTGGGGGTTTTGGTGGGTGGGGGATAGCTGTTCACCTCCTCCCCAGAATTTTCCACTTTGCTTGTTTTTCTTTGAGGATGAGACCTGTCATTATTAGTGGTTGGTGATTATTTCTTCAGCCTGGCTTCTTTCCATTAAATATGACGCCCCTCCTCCAGCCCTAGGCAACAAATGAGGGCACTGCTGATTGCTTTTGTGGGGCTCAGAGCAGGCCAAAAAGATCCTCTCAGGCTTCCAGCAGGAGGACTTTTGGCATGGATTCAAGCGGATTTGAGGTATTCTGGACAGCCCTAGTAATAGAGGTGCTGTACCAGTACTGTTGATAAAGTATTGGTGACTGCAGGGCCTGTGGAGGTTATTCAAGATCAATAAATTCACTTAAAAAGGGGTGAAAATCCCACTGCACTAATAATAATACAGCCTTGAGCAGACTTCAACAGTACCCTAAGGGATTGCTGTGTACTCTGGAGTAAATTCCATTTTTCAAGCCTTCCCTTGAATGAACCAAAAAGATTTTCTAGAAACAGAACATCTGTGCACTTTTAAGTGCAGTGCTCTGAGCCAATGCTGATGTGAATGTTTTGGAACTTGTCAGATCTACAGGTGCTGGCTGTCACCAGAGTGACAGTCAGTGCCCTGAAAAGGGGTGGGGACAGAAAAATAGTGGCAGGAGTCACTCAGTATTTTATTTTAAAGCACAGTGTTAAGGGTTCGAGTTCTAAGTTAGAGTTTATGCATGTTGTGATGCATGCAATATGCCTAAATAATTAAAATTCCAGTACCAGTGCAATCCCAATAATTAAAATTCCAGTACCAGTGCAATCCCAGTACAGGTTGCATATTTTGTGAATGGAACACAGGTATTTGAAATAAACACTGATCAGAGCAGAAGTCTGATAACAAGATTCTCTCTGGGCATCCTGTTCCAGTGCTCAGTCACCTGCACAGTAAAGAAGTTTTTCCTCATGCTCAGGGGCAGGATCACCTCCCTGATGTGCTGGCAATGTTTGGGGGTGGAGAGAGGGAAAATGCCCCACAGGGTGCCATTGGCCTTCTTGGCTTGCAGGACACACTGCTGGCTCAGGGACAGAGTTTTTTGTCCACCAAGACCTCCAGGTCCTTCTCCACAGAGCTGCTTTCCAGCAGCTTGGCCCCCAGCCTGGGCTGGTGCAGGGGGTTATTCCTCCCCCAGGTGCAGGACCTTTTGGCCCTTGATGAATTTCAGACAGCTCTTTTCTGCCCATCCAGACTGCCATGCTCTGAGAGGTGAGAAAATTCTGCTTTTAGCAAATCCATGTGCCTTATTTATAGTGTCACACACAGCTCACACACCTGCCTTCACCTTTGGCATTGAAAATTTGGTACCAAAACTGGGAACATGTAACCCTGGGCTCTGCATGTAGACAGACATAAATGACTCAAAGAGCAGAATTTTGAGACAAAAGTTGCCTGTGTGTGTTTTTTGGGTGCAGTTGCAGTTGCTCTGCATGTAGACAGACATAAATGACTCAAAGAGCAGAGTTTTGAGACGAAAGTTGCCTGTGTGTGTTTTTTGGCCAGCATTTGCCAATCCTGGGGCCATCACAGCTACACAGCTGAGATCCGGCAGAGGGAGGCAGACACTCACTTGTGGGTGTGTCACAGTTTGTCACATTTGGCACCTTCATCCCTCTGTGTTTAGGTGCTGATAGCTGAAGTGCTTATGAGAGTGTTTGCTCTGGAAAAACAGATCTTCTGCTTATCTAGCCAGCAAAGTCTGCAGTGACAGCATTGCCTCCACTACTTCTCTGAATACAAACATAACACCTCTTTGAGAGGCTTTGTTGAGATCAGTGAATTGAAATTATGAAGTCTGAAGGCAGCTAAAATATTCTCATATTATTGGCAGTTGTAGTTGGACTGCAGTGTTAATGACAATAACCATTGATACTCAGAAATACTGAGAGTGTGTGTGTGGGAATTCATTTCAATTCAACCTGTTTTCACACAGGTTGCTCCAAATATCTGTAAAAGCCACTAAAGCTACAGGCCTTCCCCTTTTACAACAAATTTTCATGTCAGATAAAAAACCCCAGATTTTCATCACTGATGTATGGTGAAAGGTTATAGCAAAATGTTGGATTTAACATCTAATGTGTTGTTTAAAATGTATACCAATAAATCACATTGTTGCACACGGTTGAGAATTGTGTTGGTGTTCAAGCATGAATATTCTGCCATTTCTTCTTTTAGTTTAGTTTTATTTTAGCTGAGTTGTCTTTTTTCCTGCCTTTTATAGTCGATTTCACTGTATTGGAGTTCCTTATTGGTCAAATTTCCATGTTTTATACCAACTTCCCACTTTCAGCTCCCAAATTCCCAGCCTTTTTTCCTGTCATTCAGATTCTCCAGCAAAAATTGCTGTATTTTCTCCTTGCCATAGGAAAAGCTTCTCAGAACCTCTCCAGGAGCTGCTGTGCTGTGCTCCCAAAGCCTGTGTCTGCTGCTGTGACCCTCCTGCTGCCCTCCCTCTTTTCTGCTCCCAGTGCTCCTTGGCTCTCACATTTGTGACATTTTCTTGGGTGCTGTTTCTTGATAAGAAGCAGGAGAGCCCCACTCTGTGTGTGAGCAATGGTCCTGCCTCTGTTTTGTCCCTTGTTTCTGTTTGAAGAGGTGTTGGTGCTGTTCCACCCAGTCCTGATTTAGACATGTGACCTCCACCACAGTGCATAACAGAAAACAGAATAATTTTATTAATTATCAATTACTAATCATTCATCACAAACAGAAATTTCATTTGCTGTTAAAAACATGTAATTGTTTTTCCTCATGTAATTGTTTTTCCCCAAGCTCCTCCTGGTTTCACTTTATGACCTGCAGGATTTTTCAGTGGAGTTGGTTCCAGAAGGATGCCACACCCTACTTAAAATTAACAGAGAGCAACTAATTAACAATGAAACATTTTGAAAGAAGAGCTAATTGAAATGTTTTTAAAGAGGTGAATTTTCAATTGAAATACAGAATTAACCAGAGACGTAGTGCCTGAAATAGAAATTTGGACTGATTAACAAAAATGCAAAAAAAATTTAAAAAGTGCTAGCTGTGTAAGAAATGAATTTTTAATTTTCTCTTCAGTGCCATGTTTAGGATCTGAAGGAGATGTGCTGTTTTGGCTAGAAGGTATAAATCAAACTATTTTTCAGTAGTGTTGTTTTAGTCTTACAGTGTTTATGGTTGTCTTCAATCACAAAAATTGGAGATTTTGGCAGAGGAGCCGTGACTCTGCCTCTCTCTCATGATTTCTGTGCCACTGAGTTCAAAATGCCTGCCTTATTTGAAGAACACAACAGGAGGTAAGAAATGAGAAGTTTTCTGGAAGACAGGAGTTGCTTAAAGGCATTCAAGTCTGGTAATTTTTATGTTCTGGGGTTTTTTCTCCTCTTTGCCATTCCGTCCTGTTCTGGGAAATGGGAATCTGGTTGCCCCAGGAGTGGGTGAGATGTTACATTTTTATCAAAGTGGAGCAGGGTGCATAAATGGAGTAAAAGCAGCATTAAAAAGTGATCTACCTGCAGGCTCTGAAAATTTCTCTTGAAATTCTTTGTGTTGATGCATTTTATCTTCAGCATGAATAGGTGAAGGGTGATGGAGAAGAAATGAGGTTATTTTGATAGAGCAATGTCTGCATATTAATTGAGCAGGTAAATGCTTTGATTAGCAGTGTTTGCATCTGAGTTAATGATGGGTGCTTTCTCTTGAAACATGAATCTTTATCAAACCCTGATGGTTCTTTCCAAATTTATCTCTAGAATGGCCTTGTTTCTGAAATGTAATTTTTCATAGTCTGTCTCTTTTCAGGAGACTACATTGTTTTAGCTGTGTACTTGGCAATTTAAAGGAAATAATGAGACCTCCTGTGAAATGGGAAAGCTGAGTTCCACTGAGCTTTAGACAAGAGATCTGGGTTCAGTGCTACTGAAATGAGTCATCACAGCAGGTGAGGTTGCTCAAAAAAGCCACAGTTCAGCACATAAAAAATTAAAGAGATCCCAATCCATGCCAGCTTTGAAATAATAGAAGTCATGAATAGTCCTGGAGGCAGACTCACATCTTGCCCCTGGCTGCTATTATGCCACACTCCCAGCACCTTCTGAAATTCCCATTGTAGAATGATTTAATCTTGGCTCAATAAGCACTACCAGCCTTGGCAATAATAGAGTTTACTCAGCAGTGTTCAAATGGGTTGCGTATTTTGCTTTTTCTTGTTTTGAATTGAGAGGTGTTGGCAGACACTCTACATGTCAGCCAAATAGTTTTCTTTGTGTGTTGGGAATTGCCACTATCACAGATTTGTGCATTTTTGGATGGTGGTGTGATCTACGGGTCTCAACATTCATTTGGGAGGCTTGATGCATCTAAAATTCAAATAGATTTCACTGTGAATATGCATATGCTCATAACTTAATTCAAATAGGCATTAACAAAAGAGCCTGTTCGTGGTCTGTGATATTTGTTTTTTAATAGTCTACACTATAATCAGAGACTAAGCATTGTGCTAAAAGCTTGCCACATCTTCAAGGGTCAGTAATGTTTTTGCAGAACTGTGTGAGTGTCACTGGCACCTGAGGAGGGGTTTTGCCCCCACTTTGCAGTAGTTTCTGTGAAAGAAACAGGATTAGAATTAGATTAGATTTATCCTCAGGATTGGAAGTGCTGCAGTTTGGAGATGTAGATGGCTTCTAATTACAGGATCAGAGGAATGTGAGTGGTCTCCGATTCACTCTCCAGAGCTGCAGCCTGTCCTACCAAGGAATGTGAAATCCTCCCAAGCAAGTGCAATCTTTGCTACTTAACATTAACCAAGAATAGTGGAAACTGCCTCGTGCCCAAGATAAAAGCACAGTGATTGCAGCTGAAACTGGATCATAATGGTACAAGGGGTTTCATTAAGAGTCATTTTCATCACACAGCATGGCTGATTGAGAGCAGAAATGGAGAAATCCAGTATTTCAGTGCAATGTGCCTTGGCTCACTCATACTGGTGCCATGCACTGATGAAGAGAAATGATGAGAAAAATAGAATTTTCTTTGAAGCCTGTTAAGGCTGCTTTATTAAAGTGTCCAAACAAGATGTGTGGCTCATAAACAGGAATAGCAACTGGTGTCTGTTGGCTGAATGTTTAACTTTCCTCTCTTGTTAGCTTAACTTTGCTTAAAATATATTTTCTCTGAAGCATTAGTATTTCTAGGGCTTTTTACTGTTTAGGCAAGTGTGTTACTGTAAATTTTCTGCTGCCTCTAGTAAAATTGTTTTCCTGTCCCTGCAATTGACTCATTTGGACAACAATTCAATGGCCTGATCCAATTTTCAATTAATCCCGAGCCACCTCTGCTATTTTCTTACTTTCAGTACTAAATTATAGCAAAAATGTGAACAGGTCATTTCACTTAGACATATTTGGGGGTAGAGGGAAGGAAAATACAGTGAATATTGCCACACACTCACAAAAATATTGAAGGAGGCAATTGTGAAAATGACCTAGAGGGAGAAATAAGAGCAGGGAGGACATAGGGAGGACCTTGTGAAGAGGAGTTCTGTCAGGAGCATGAGGTGCCCCTCCAGAGTGCTGCTGCCTGGTATATTCCAAAAGAAAGTGGAAATTCTGGTCACAAGAGTTTGCCTAAGACCTGGGGTTAAATCCTGGAGAGGGCACGGCAGCTGTGGCTTGTGGATGCCATTGTCCCACCTTGGAACTCCCTGGGCAGGGCTGAAAGGCATTGCTTGATAATGGGGAAAAGAAGGCTGGAGAATTTAAAAAGTGGGTGGAATTGGGTGTGAGGCAGCTGCAGCAGCAGCCTTGGCCTGGCAGTGAGTTATTTTGTGCCCTGATGTTTGTTTGAAATGTCCTGCTGGACACCTGAGGCACATTTTCCTCCATGGCTCTTGGTAAAGTTCAAAATATGAACATGAAACCACAAGCCAGCCCAAACCAAGCTGACAAGGCTGTGGCTAAGTGTCACTTTAAGGCACTGGCTGAGAAGGGTTTCTCCTCTATAGCTCACGTGAATGAAAATTGGCTAAAAACAATCTTTGTCCCAATTTTAGAGGAGTAGCTCCAGCACTGGAGGCTGGCTGGATTCTCATGCCCCTGGAGCTGTGCCAGTGATGAGACCTCCTTTTGTCCCAGTGCACTGATGTTAGTTAAGGGATCATCAAAGCTGGATCCTTTACAATTAATTACTGTGTAATCATTAGTTAATGGGTGGCACACTCTAATTCATTTGATGAAATTACAGGACTCATCTTTATCGAATACCTTGCACTCAGAGCACATATTCCAGCTTGGAACTAGATTTGTGATCCTTTTAGTAAACAACTGCATCCATTCCATTGACCACATTTGTGGAGTAAAGCAGCAAACCACTCCCAACAAAACCAGAGGAAATGCATCACAAATGGAACAGGGTGCACCTGGGAGAGGGTGGCATCATGTAGGTCCAGCAGATTGGGTGTTTCCAATTAGCCCTGAATGGTTTAATTGTCATGGCTGGGTGTGTGTGCACACAGGTAAATGTGTGGTTCTTTGGTGGTGTTGGTTCTCTGTTGTTGTTATTGCCAGCAGATGTCTCTCTTGGTCATTGCACAGCCCTGAACTGAAATCTGATTTTCTGCTGGTGGGCAGCAGGGAAATGCCTGATTCCAGCCCTCCCCAAGGAGCTGCAATGCTGCCCTGGGCAGGAATGCATCCAGGTAAGACACCCAAGGGTGAATATACACAAATATGTCACCCACACCTCGAAAAATTAATAATAATTCAATGATGCTCTCCAGGAAAGAGACTCTGAGAAGTACCTTGTTTGGTTTGTCTGCTGAAGATTATTACAGAAAGCAGTGAGGGCTCACACAAAGCTTGGATAATCTAGCTGAAGGAAAAATCTCTTACCTAAAGCTGAGAGAAAACATCTCTGGTATAATAATGGAATTACTCAAGTGCCATTTTAGATAATTTTCCTCAATTCATATTCTGAACTGAAATAATAAAGTAATCTAAGTAGAGGTGGCAAATGGGTATTGTAACCTTTTAGATTTCTGACCTTTGCTAATACTGAAATAAGTTCCTGAAGGAGAAAGTGGAATTTGAGGAGAAGTTTGAGCAAAGTGGCATTCTTCTGAGGCTGGTGCACAGTGGGGAAAGCCTGTCAGGGGTGGCTGCTGAAGTGCTGAGGAGATGAAGGCAAGGCTAAAGTTGTGCTTTATCAGTAGAGGGACGGGTCAGAGATGTGATGTGTTTGAAATTCCAGCTGCCCTGATGGGTGACAGCAATTCTGAGGTGCTGGAAAGGATGTCAGAGAGAAAGGAAGAGAAGGCACAGTGGAGGTTCACTCGTTACAGAATAGAGTTTGGCAAGTAAATGTGGAAAGTAATTAATTAGTGTGTGTTGCAGAAGAAGTGGTCTGAAAATAAAGATTAAACCTGACAAGGATTCACTAGAGACTTTCTCCTTGTTAGCAGAGCCTGGTGCTTCAGGCTGCTGCTGAGATAAAGGTTCACAGGAGGGATAAGGAGCTTTGGAAATAGGAGGGATTATTGAGGTGGGAAAACTGGGCAATGGAAAGGGCCCAATTTGACAATGACAATTGAAAATGGGGCTGGTGTGTCCAAGCAAGGGTGTGCAGGCTCTGAAAAATGCACCTTACTGAAATGCAAATGCACTTTGCACCCAGCTCCCTCAATAATGGTCGAGGTGGGGTGTGGTGAGGGCAGAGATTTATTTCTCTAGAGGTGGAGCCAAGGAATTCTCCCCAGTGATTCCTCTTCAGGAGCAACATGAGCACATTGGGGGAGTGCAGGATCTCATCTGCCCCCTGACATTAGTGTTTACTGTAACAGGATGATTTTTTTTCTGGAAAATCAGTTAGAAATGAAGCCTGATAGAATCCCTAAAGAAACCTGCTGTGTGTTTTTAAAGTTTTTTTTTATTTTTTTATTAAATACAAACCCTTTAGGAAACTGTGACACATCTCCAAAAGGATAGATACTTCAGAAAAGCTCTGCTAGAAATAAATTCTTTTATTGTGTTTTGTATTACTTTTCAAGTTCTTTTAGTTTCCTTTATGAAAAGCTATTTCTCTTTCATTGTGAGAGTGTTTCTGAGGGAAATAAGTATCTGATATCAACAGATCCCACATAGGGTTGTTTCAGGGATATTTGTAGTTTCTGAAGGCACAACTTCCATTATAGGGAAAATGAAAGTTCTCCTTTTTTAAAGAACCACACAGCATAGGAACAAAGAGGCCCTTGATAACTTTGCAATGAAGAGGGAAGAGAGTCTTATTTCCAAGCCTGTAAGCAGAGATTTTTTTGAGTGTAGAATCCCAGATATGCAAAAGAAAAAGGAATCCTGGATTTTTAGGCAGATTACCTTTAAGCTGAAGGCAAGATTGGTGTCCATTTTCCCAGCTGGCTTTGAAAATCTCATTTGTGGGGTTTTCCTTGGAAATCTAAGCTGCTGCATCCTTTTGCTGTGGATAGCCCAGGAAACAGTGGAACATCTCTTTCCAAACACAGATTGATTTGTTGGAAGCTGTGCTTCTGCACAGCTACTCAGATTTTATTCCACTTGTGTGCATGGCTGTGTAGAGTGAATTCTGCAGAAAATGGCAACTGTGGTGATAGGAAAAGGATAAATAATTGCTGAGAAATAATTGGGTTAAATTGGTTTTTAACATTGGTTTACTGAATTGCCATGGTTTGCTGGGGAGGGAGGAACTTTTTGCTTTCTGTTGGAATCCAGGTAATTTGGCTTTAGGCAGCAGTCTCCTTCTGGAATTAGGAGAAGAGAATAAGGACACTGCAGTCATAACATTCCTGTTTTGTCCGTTTTGCCTGGATTATAATATTGTTTCACCCTCTCAGAACAGCAGGAGTATGGATCAGCCCATGTTCATGGCTGCTATGGATTTTGTGACATGGGGAGTGGTGTCTGGGCTTTAAAAAATGGCTGGCCAATTAATTTATGGCTGTTAACAGCGCTGCACTTTGCAGAGGTGGGGAAAATATTGCTCAAGTAAAGCTCAGAATCTCTGCTGGTTGCATCTAATTGGCAAAATTAGAATTATTTCTGCTTTTCTCTGGTGCTGCACAGCAGGTACCACACACGAATCTTCTGTTTCACCTTGTGATGCCCACAGTGTTGAAAGGTCTGATCTGCACTGGTCCCTCCATGCACCCTGCCCTGAGCAGGCAGGAGGATGAGGTGGCCTCAGCCCACCTAAATAATCCCACTAAATAAAGTTCTGTGAGCATGTTCTATCATAAGGAACAACTTTCTGTCCCATTTCTGGTGATGACAACGATGCACACAGGTTGTGCAACATTGGTGGTCCCCTGCTGCTTTGTTTGTTGGTAAATTGGAATTTGAAACCAATTTAGTCTCAATGTTATATTGCATTTGAAGTGAGTGGGAACACTCAAAAGGCAAAAAAGTTTAGGTCAGACTTTCTGATCTTATGGTAAACATAATAAAAACCTCAAATTTTATGTAATTGCATTTAAAAAGCTCTCCTTTACTAAAATTACCTTTTTCTAGTGGGGAGAAACCCTGCTGGAAAATAGTATAAAACCCCACATTTCATGTGAAATGTCTAATAAAATCAGCTTTAAGAGCTACTTAGATGTTTTAAGTAATTTATGCTGATTGATATTAAAAATCCATGTTTTTCACCACCTGATATTTTGTTTATGTTTTATATTTCATTTATGAAGTTAAAGTAGATATACATCTGGATATAGACAATTTCATTTATGTTATTTTAAGACCCCAATCTAGTTTTTTATTGCAGTGCTGCACAAAAGTATCAAGTTAAAATAAGCCTTGTGGTATTACTTATACTGTGTCCTTAGAAAGATAATTTCTGTAATATTTTGTCAAATCTTTTATGGAGCATCTAAAATTTACTTTTGAATTATTTGATGATATGATTCCTAAATGGTACCAGAAGTGTGATACAAAGCAAGACATGAGAAATGCTAAATTAAGGATGTCATTATTCAAGGTTTCATTCACATTAAGATGTATCTAAGTAAATATTATTTCTTTGACCTTCATAATCGTGTTCTATGCTCATATATTATTTTTATTTGATTTTTATCAGTGTATAAGAAATATGTGATACTGTATTCCAGTAACTTTTGCCTGAATAGTTCTGCAAAATTTAATAAATATATGCTGCAGTCAAAACTTATAATTCTATAATATTATAATTTATTTCTAATATTATTTATAATTATAATTTGTTATAATTCATCTGAACTTTCTTTGTCATTTTAGGCTAAAGCACCCAAAGCTCCTTGTTATAAAGCTTTTTTTTTTTTTTAGTGATTATGAAAATTGGTGGGTATTTGCAAAAAGATTGAAATACACACAATTGCACAGGGTGCCTGCCTACACAATTGATGCAGTATTTAGAATTTACAGCTGTTATGAAGATCAAAGCAAACACACTGGTTATTTCTGTGGTTGTAACTACAGGGAAATGTATTTTAAGGTTGCTGCTTCTCATAGGAAAGAACACAGCACTTGTAATGAAGTCTTTCCAGGGAAAAAAAAAAAAGAAATCTGCATAGTTAATGTGGTGTTTTCCTTTTGGGGGATACCCTGATGCCTCAGGTTTAGCTTTTCTATTTTTCCCATTCTGTGCTGCTTTAGTGGGTGGGTCTGGGCTTCACATGAGGGGATGGTGAGCTCTGTGCACAGAGCAGGGAGACAAAACAATTCCTGCTCCAGCTGGGCACCAAGGACAAATGATCCCAATCTCAGCCCAAGAGCACAAACCCCGTGGGCTGGAGAGAGAAAAACAAGCAGGGTGGGACTGCAGGGGCTAAAGCTGGAATGGGACAATGAACTGCAAGATGCAAATGGAGCAGAACTGATCCAAGGCAGAGAGCCCGGGAGCGCTGGGGCATTTTGGGGCCATTTTGGTTCATCTTGGGTGCAGGCCTGGCTGGGCTCTGGTGCTGCCCAAGGTGGATCCATGGAGGAGATGCTTTGAATCAATCTCTGCTTGATTCTTTAGCTCTGTCCAGTTTCTGTCCTAGGGCAGAATTCCCCAGGCATCACTCAGTCCACAGCAAGTCACGGATGTGCTTGAGAACATCCAAGGAAAGCTGAGGAGGCAGTGGGAGCTGTATGGTTTGAAGGCATGAGGATGGCAGAGGGCCCTGTCTGCTCCTTCAGGCAGGGGCTGGATGAGAAAGACCTGACCAGGATTAGAAAGAAGTCACCTTGCTTTTTAAACCAGCCAAAAAACAACAGTAAAAACCCATTTTTTTTAATGATAGGAATGGTACCTTGAGTTTTAAGTTTTTCTGCTCTGTTTTGGTGTGCAGCTTTTAGCTTTATATTAAGTGTTACTGGAATCTTTTCACAGGGTGGTGAAGACAAAAAAATCCTATTCTGTGGTATTTGTGGGGTCCCCACGATGAACGAGGAATTGATCAATCTGACTCCATGTTCTTAGAAGGCTGATTTATTATTTTAGGTACTTATATTATATTAAAGAATGCTATACTAAACTATACTAAAGAATAGAGAAAGCAGCCTTACAGAAGGCTTAACAAGATACTAATTAAAAACCCATGACTGCTTCCAGAGTCCTGACACAGCTGGACCATGACTCGTCATTAAGTCAAAACAATTCACCTGTTGGATAAACAATCTCCAGACCACATTCCAAAGCAGCAAAACACAGGAGAAGCAATCAGATAATTCTCTGAAGCTTCTCAGCTTCCCAGGAGAAAAGATCCTGGCAAAGGGATTTTTCAGAAAAATAACAGTGACACTATTCCAGCTGGAGACTCAAGGACCATCTCTTCAAACTTCAGGCTCAAAGCTTAAACAACGTGAAAAGAGGAGGGTAGGTAAGCAAGCAAGGAGGATGAAACTTCATCATTTGAAGCTATTAATTGGACAATTAACTCCAATATGTAAATGGATTAAAACTTCTAAAAATGCGAGGTCTTGTGACCAAGCCCTCTTTTGCTTCCCTCTTGGAGGCATCTGGGCAATGCCAGAGTGTGGCCTTTGAAGGCACTTCAATAAATATCTACTTATTCCTCTGAACTCCTTCTAGCCTCTGTTCCAGCTGTTTAAGGCATCAGGAATAGCCTTGGAATATGGGAATTTTGATTCAGATTTGGGGCATGTTGCTGAGCCTTATTCTAAAATGCTCCTGGACATCCAGAGATGTGCAGGGCTCTGTTTTCTCCTGTGCCATTTTTGGGCTGTTTGAGGCTGCTTGGAGCAGTTCTGCTGCAGTTCCCCTTTGTCATGGCAAACTTTCATTTCTCTTGTGCTTGGGAATATGACATTTAGGCACGGCTTTGAACCTGCAGGTATGATCAGTGTGAGTTTCTGGGTTTTGTATTGCTTCATACAGACTCCAAGTACTTTGTAGTACCTGTGCTGATTCCCAGATTGTTGCTAGATGCATTTTAAGCAGTTACCCTTTATTTCTTCTGAGTATTTTAAAGTGAGAAGCCAATTGTCTTTTTAAAATTTATTTTAACTGCAATTAGGATCAAATGAGGCGGCTGAATTCAGCAGCACCAAGAACCTAATGCTGCTCTGTTTTGATGTGACATAGGCATGTTTAATTTGAAAATCAATTGTTAAAATGTGTTAAATTTTTCAAGAGCAGAGCCAGGGCCCATCCCTCTCACAATGTAGCTACCTTGGCTCCTTGCCTGGCTAGAGCTGGAATCTGTAGTCATTTCACAACATGCTAAGTTACTAAATCAGAATTTAGTATTAATCAGAATCAGAAGGAATTTACAAGAATCAAAAGCAAAGGGTGGGATGGCATCTGAAATACACGATCTGTAAAACTGCAGAAAAAGATAAGAAATAGAAAAGAGACAAAATTCCTGCCCTGAGCTTCACATTTCACTCTGCTGCAGCCTTTGCACACACAGCTTCTGCTGTTGTTGCAGCTGAATGGGAATAACGCCTGTGAAAATACAGAATACAGCCTTTGTCACCCTCCTTTTCCTGCCAGCACTGCTCCCTTCTTCCTGAGGAGAACTGAGGTCTGCCTGACATCCTGAGCAGCATTTTACCCTTTATCCTTTGTGGGCCACAGATGCCTTTTGTGGGAGCTCCTGGGCTGTGACCCCTGCGGGTCACAGGGTCCCTGTGTGCTCTGTCTGCAGCACTGGGGGCTGAAATGCTGGGGATCAACCACAACTTTCCCTTTCCCCTTCCCTTCCCGTGTTTGGAGACTCACTGGGACTGAGGATCACCTTGGATTAAAGGAGGATACACTCCTTTATTTCCCATAAAGTTTTCAGGAGGGTTGCTGTGATGGGAAACCACTTTTGCATTTCCACCCTGCTCTGAGCTGGGGCTCAGGGCAGTGAGGTTTGTGGAACACGTGGAGTTGTGCACTTTCCTGAATTTCTGTTCCAATTTCCCATGCATGCTACACCCACAGCAGTGTCCTGTGTCTTTGGGAATAGACAGCCCAGCACACAAACTGGTTCCCAGTTGGGAACTGGGCTTTGCCTCCCAGTCCAGTGCCCCCCCAGTCATGGCCCAGTTTTTTGTGTAGATGCCCCCCAAGTGGTGGAATTGTGTGTTCTAATGGTTAATTGCTTGTTCTAATGTTTAATTTTCTCTGGTTTTGAGAAGGTTTTTTTCCCCTGGTCTTCCTTTTTTTTAAATCTGTGTTTCCTTGAATTATTTCTAGATTACACTCCTGTGCTGTGAGAGGTTTCCCCAAGTTTGTGTATTAATTTATGAGCTACCTCCCACTGAGAATGTTTCCTGCAGAGTCAGAACTCTTCTTTTTTTTTAAATACAAAAGAGACTGAAAGCTTTAAACGAAGCTTTGATAAAAGGAGAACTATAAAATAAGTATAATTTTTAAAGAGAAGAATTGTTTCCCCTGTCTTCTGCTATCAGAATGTTCAATGCCTGATTTCCAAAACACAGGGAGTTTGCAATCTCTAGCACTCCATAACAACTGCAGGTCCCAAAAGATCAATAATAAACAAACATTTATAGTCAAATCTGACAGTTTCATTTTTAGAAGGAACTCTTTGTGTGTAGAGAATGAATCTCCGCTGTTTAATTTAATATTTATTGTCTGGCTGCCTGTCTGCCTTTGCTTTAGCGATGCCAAGAGCAGTGAGGTTTACTGATATTTGTGTCTTTTCCTCTGCTTCCTGATGCTTTAAAAATAACTAAATAATCAACTAAATATTGAAGGTTGGGCACTGGGCTGCGTTACAGGTGTGTTGCTTGTTACTGTCAGGTTTATTTTCAGTAGTTTGTGTTCAGTAGCCTAAACACAAATGACCTTGCATTCCACCAGATCAAGGGAGGTACAGCTTTTGATACTGATGTTAATATCTATTATTATTTGCAATAATAACAATAATAAAAAGAAAATTAAAATAATAATAGGAGTAGTATAGGGGAGAAACCACCCTCTCCTTCTCCATGTGCTAATTTCCCTATTCACATTGGCAGCTCCTGCAGTCTCTGTGTTTGTGCAGTGTCTGGCACACCTTGACTTTGACATCTCAGTATTTATTATTGATAACTGCAATACCATGTTCAGGAATGTAGAACGTGTAAGGAACAAATTTTTAGCTCCTCTTTAAAGATCCTGTTTTGTTTCCTCTCTGATCTGCAAACATTTCAAGGCACTTCATATTATGTGTTATTAAAAATTCCAGGGAACAGAGTTACCATCTTCCACTCTAGATTTATCTAAAAATAAGAGAATTCTAGAGAAAAAAAAAAAGATATATTTGTTGAATCATAAATTGAGTAAAGAATGAACCTTTGCAACACTTATGATGTAGCTTTAGATGTAGAATTGTTAGGACTTTATTAAAATGCACTATTTATGTGCATTCTTTCTGTTCAATGGAGATAATGAATTAATAATTTTTCAGCACGTCTCTGCTGAATTAAAACATGAAACAGCAATTTTGTTTGGTGACAAAATTAGTTATTAAACCAGTCCTGAGCATGTTTCCATGACTTCAACAGCTCCAAGCCATTGCTAGCAATGTGCTCTTCATGTTAAAGTCCCAGGAGAGTAATGGCTTTCCTGGGTGGGTGCTGTGCTCATGCATATTAAGAGCTACATTTGAATATTTTTGCATACTCTAAAGGCTGTATGACAAATGTTGCCCTGTGTATAAATAACCCACAGGAATAAGGCTTGTCTGTGAAGACTTCCCATTTTAAATCCAGCCTCCTGACTGTTACTACAGTGAATGATGCTGGAGAAATGCTTAAAAATAGAGTTGAGAGCTAAAAATGATTTTCTTTCCAGTTGTCTCTGTGAAATGTGAGTCACCCTTGCTGCCATGAGATCACAGACACTGAGGCCCCAGTCATCAGTAATTATTGCTCCTGTTCTAGCAGGTGCCACCCAGAAAACCCAAGGGTGAAGGGGTTTATATCCTTTCATTACCTCAAGTTTCTTGCTTATGTCTCAAGCATACTGATGGTGCTGTACCAAAAAGTAGGATGAAATGCCTTGTTCTGCCATTTGCTTTACTGGAGGCAGGATCTGAACCTTTTAAGGGTTATTATAGATTAATAATATAATAGATATAATAAATTATACCATATTAATATATATAATATATTATATTAAAATATATCCAATAAATATACATATTATGTACATATATTTATATATATTTATATGATGTATATTATACATATTTAAATGTATATTTATTTGTATATATTATATTTATATAAATATGAATATATATTATATTTATTATATACTATAAATATAGTAAATATACTTTTATATTTAAATATATATTTATTTTTATCTATATATATGATAGATATATTATACATTTAATGTATATATTTTATATATAATTGCACATATATATAATAATTATATATATTGTATATAATTAGATATAATAACTGGTTGTTGTATATAATAATCAGCGCTTACATAAATAACATAAATATATGTTATTTATGTAAGCACTAGTTTTGTTCAGCTTCTGCCATCAAATCCTCTTTGTTCTCCTTAATTTGTTATCCATACTCATGTCTGATAACATTAAACATAGAAAATATTAAGAGATACTTCCAGAGCAGAGGACAATCGAACAATTAACAGACAGTTGGTGACAGGAGCAATGCAGAAAGTGGAATAGTCACCCCAGGAATCTTTAAAAAGATCAGAGAATCCTCTCATCCTTTCAGGCTGATATTTATAGACTTTGCCTCTTGACTTAGGACACAGGTTACTCTGGGGTTTTGCTTCCTTTTTCTAGTTCATCTGAAAGCTTTTTTTTTTTTTTTTAGCATAGAATAAAGTTCAAGTAAAACATGACTTTCTACTTGACCTTTTCACTGTGGAGAATTGTACAAGGTTTGGTGGATCCCTGGTATTCTCCCTGAGAGATAAGCCTGGGTCACACAGAGATTTTTTTTTTTTTTTTATTTTGAGTGAGCTTTTGTATCTGCTGGACAAAGAGGTCCATGAAATTTTAGAATTGAAAGAATGGCTGAGGCCAGGACAATACCTTTGAAACCCTTTTTTATTGTCCCAGTCACATTCACATTGATACTTGCAATTAGATTTTATAGGGGAGCATAAAAGTGCCTGGAACAGAATGTCAAATCCAAAAACGCATTGCATGGAAAACAGAGTTAATTAATTTTTATTGAATATTGACTCAGAAATGTTTTTTTCTGATTACTTAGTTAGTATTTTTTTTCAGTCAAGATGGTCAGAAAAGAAGAAGAGGTGTAGTTGCAGCAAACCTTTTCCCCTGCTGTATGAATAGTGCTCACCTTTTTGCCTCTCTGTATTGGAGAAAAGATATTTATATGCCCCAGCTTTTGCATTTATGTCCTCTTTATTTTCTTTTTTTCTAAAATTTATTTGGACCATAATTACATGCAGCAGGCTGGATTATGGATAGTGCTAAATCCTGTAGAAATATTCATGAAAAAGCCAGTTCTTTCCCAAAAACCCCTTTGTCCTTGTGATTATCACTTGTGTGACAATTATCACTTTACTACTTGTACTCTGCCAGAAGTTATTTTATCTGTTGTGTTAGAACTCACTGCTCTGCACCAGAATAATTCTGTGTATTACACATAATTTATTCCTAGCCCAGCACATTATTAATAATTAGCATAATCTGCATCACAGTAATGCCAAGAATTATCAGTTGTAGGCCAGAGAGCTGTTGTGCTCAGTGCTGTTAAAACACATCACAACAGCAGTCCCAGGCAGGACAAGGTTTTCATGGAAAATCTTCATGGCTGAATGGATAATAGGTAGGATTGGAAGCCAGTAATTCTTGTTTTCTAGTTCTGCTTCTGCCACTGATTCACTCTGGGGCTGGTGCCATCAGAGCTGCTGCAGATGTCTCTGTGTGTCTGTTTCCCTAGACATAAAATGGGATTAATTCCCTGCCACGTTTGGGTGGAGGAGAAGAGCTGATATATCATATATATTATAAGATACCATATATAATATTGTATATAATATCTAATATATCATATAGCATATAATATAAAATATCATATAAAATATACTATATAACATACAGTATAATTTAATATAATATATGATATATTTTATATCATATAGTATATAATAATGTATAATATATAATATAATGTGTTATGTATTGTGTTTTATGTTTTGTGTTATTTTATAATATTATATAATTGTATATTATATATAATATATACAAAATATATAATTTTCTATATATTATATATTTATAATATACTATTACTATATTAAATGTATTAATTATGTATTATAATTTATTATATTATATTTTATATTTTATTATATATATTTTATTTTATATTTTATATTATGTTTATGTTAGTTATGTTATGTTCTAGAATTATACTAAAGAAAGAGAGAGAAGACATCAGAAGGCTAGCAAAGAAATGATAAAAACCCCATGACTGACCAGAGCCCTGACAGAACTGGACTGGGATTGGTCATTAATTAAAAACAATTCACATGCTGAGTAAACAATTCTCCAAATCACATTTGAGTGGAGCAAAACATGTAGAGGCTGAAGCTTCCCAGGAGAAGACATTTTGGCAAAGAGATTTTTCAGAAAATATGCCAGTGACATGCTGGAGACCTGTGGGTCCTCTGCAGCGTGGGTGAGGCTCTTTCCCAGCAGCTGCACAAACACTCTTCTCCAAACCCTCAGAAATCAGGAAAAAAATTATTTGGACCATAATCACAAAAAACCCACCAAACCTGATTTAAAAAAAGACCTGATAAAAACTCTCTGCACATTTGTCCAGACTCCACATGGGCATTGGTTTTATCCCAGCATTTGGGAGCTGGCAGGTCTGATTGAAGGATGGGAGGCAGCCCAAGCCTGCAGGTTTGGACTGGAGCTGGGCTGCAGCATTTGTGTTTGGGCATCCAGTCTGTTCAAAGAGGACAGGGCTCTGAGACAGCCCAGGTGACAGCAGGTAACAGGGACTTGAAGGGTACAAAGTGGCCCCACAGGACAAATTTCATGTGAGAAATGCAGCTACCAGCAGAGCCCTGGGGGATGCCCGTGGTGTGCAAGGCCACAGGCTGGTGCAATTTGTGTCTGCAAGAGGGGAAGGGTTTTTATCTTTTAGATTTTTTTTTTTATTTTAGAGAGGGGGGCAGTTCCTTCAACTTGCTAACAGCCTGTCCACACCAGTCCAAAGGTGATTTATCCAGGCTTGCAGAGTGAGAAGCATCAGAACTCTCAGTGGTAGCACTTTGCTCTAAGTGTTAGCCATGCTAAAATGAAGTAAAATTTGATTATACCAACAAAAGCAAAGGAAATGCACAATCATATATAAAGTCTGATTCTCCCTCCCTCCTTTGTGCTCAAATGTGATTTTTTTTTAAAAATAAGTGTTTGAGGGGAAGAAGGGAAAGAGGACCATTGTGAAGGCTCCTGTCTGCACAGAATGGGGAGATTTAGAAATCAGGTTGCTGCCTTAACTCTGCCAGTTTAAGCCAAAGCCACAGGGATATTATTTTTGACACTGCACAGTGGAATATAACTTCAGCTCCCATTACCTCTAATGGGATCTTTGCTTGCAGTCTGCCACTGCTACAGCAATGAAAATTTGTCCCTTAATGCTATTTTGCTATTCCAGGTTTTTGTGTTTAATTATATTATATAATAATTTGTTGCAGCATCTACACGATTCCTTTAGGAGTGCACTTGAAATGCTTATGAATTTTTATAAACACAAGCTGTGTATCACTTCAGGTCTCTCACTGCTTTTGTAAACTCTTCTGCCTTAACACAGCAACATTTTTCCTCCCTTGCAGGATAAGCATCATTTTTTACAGTGTGGCCATTTTGAAAAACACAAATGCTGAGAAGCCCAAGCCTCTTGTTATTCCATTTATGACTTGTAAGAAAAAACACTCAGCTGTTACAGCTGGCTCCCACTTGAGTCAAGTGCAGGGAAAAAAAAAAGGCAAGACATAGTAGGTAGAAGATTTACTTTTAGTGTTGAAATGCATTATAATTATAAAATTACTGACATGAAAAAATAGATATATATCGCCACATATGTTTTTTCACGGATGTCCTTTCAAACTTTTACACAAACTGGTTTGCATTTTGCTACTTTTTTCTCAGACATGGAAGTACACTTAACTGATCTGCACAATGCCAAAATGGTGAGATATAACTAAAAACTACTGTGTCTGAATTATTCACCAAACTCTGTGCAGGCTGTCATCAGCTCTATAGCCCTGCAAAGCTCATTTCTCAGAGAGATAAAAAAATGAACATGATGGCTCCTGCAACTTTATTTTTTTTGTCTTCTCTTTCTCTCTACAAATGGATATATTGGGTGTAGAGAGAGATCTGTATGACTGAAGGAAAAAACCCAAAGATTTATTGCTCTCCTCTCAATTTGCTCGGGAGGCAATGCTTTCTGGGGACACACTCTGTACTGAACACAGCATTCTAATTAAGCAGCAGAAGGCAAATCAGCCCAGTTACTTGAGACTTTGCCACAGATGCATTAATTGTTTACACATCACTTTTTTTCTCCCACCTCCCCTTCATTTTTGAACCATCTAGCCACTGGTGAGCCCAGCTAAGACCTCCCAAAAAAGGGTGGGTGATGTGCTTAACTGTTCCCCCCAGCCTTGAGCAAAGCACACAGAGGTGTGTGTATATTCACATGGAAATATTATGTGTGTATTAAATATAAAATACAAATACACACATAATATAAATATACGCATAATAGAAATATTACCATATAAAAGGCACATATAATAATATAATATATAATATTAATATAATATTAGTATAATATAAGTTCTGGCTTGAGGATTGGGAGCATTATGGGAATTATATGTAGGGCTATGAGAAGATGTTCTCGTGTGGAGGAATTTTGGACTGATGTGATGTGGGATGGGAGTGTAAATATGATTTATATAATAATAATATAATATATAAAAAGCATCATTTGGTTTCTTCTAGGTCACATAGGAGGCTGGGCTGTGGCATTTCCATGTTAATATACACATAATATTTTATATTATAATTATATAATAATATATCATATGTTATATATTATATAGAATATTTATATTTATATATTTATGTATGTGTTTATATATATAATATATAACTTAATATATTGTATATAATAGTACATAATAATATTATAATATTTTATATAATAATATTCCATGTAAATATACACATAACATTTTATATTGTTATTATATAATAATATATAGTATATATTATATATAATAAAATAAAATTTATGCTTATAAATTAATTTATATATTTATAATATATAGAATTATATATAATATTATAATATTTTCTATTATGTGTATATTAAATATATATATACTAACATGGAAATGCCACAGGCCAGCCAATGTGACCTGGAATAAATCAAATGATGTTTTTTCATTATTTGAGTTGCTTTTTTAACTCACTCAGCTCAACGTTTACAGCATGTTTTAAAAGAGCTATTGAAATATTGGATAAAAAGGTCTTCTAAAAGCAGTGCCCCTGGCAAGCAGAAAGGAGCAAATTTCTCATGAAAAAAATCTGTATTTAGTGTGATTTCTATCCCAGATGGGCAGGATGGAGAGGTTTAGGGAGGATGGCTCTGTGTGATTTCACTTAGTCCGTCCTTGCTTTGTTTTAAGTAGAAATTAATTTGTTTTCATTTCTAATTATTAGTGGATCACTGACTCAACAGGGCACTACCTCCAATGAGCTGGTATTCTCAAAATAAATACGAAGCTTAACTGGTGCCTGGTGCCAAGGAGTTAATTTCTTCCAGGCAAAGAAACAAAGTAATAACCCACCATACCATGTAAGTGTGGTACGATTTCTTCTTAGATTTTAAAGTTTGATAGAATTTTTTTCATATATCTCCCTTCAATGGGGAAGGTAATTGTATTTATATAACTGAGGTAGAAATGGTCACAGCAGGTTTTGAGAGAAGTTAAGAAAGAACATGCTGTTATTCTTGCCTTAAATTTATTACTTGCAACTTAATAAAAACAACAGTAGTTTCCGGGAGTTGATTGTATGTATTTGTGTACAACAAAACCCACTGTCTGCCCACAGTTAAATACCCATTAAAGGAATTCTGTAAAATAGTGTTTTAACACATAATGAGACCTGATTTCAGCCATAGTCTCCTCTAAAATGCTAATAACTGAAGTGCATTTACGCAGTGTGTATGTATTATTTAAAGGTAATATACTGCTGTTGCACAGGCAGATGTCCGCACTACGTAAAAACCTCTTTGCTTTGCTTTTTTAACTTTTCTCCTTTTTTTTTTAGAAATCAAAATTTCTGTGTATTACTTACATATCTAATTTTTAAGATTTTCTTTGAAAGTTGTATGTAATATTAATAAATCTCTGTCTTTAGAGGGCTGGTATTTTCTTAGTGGCACTCCTTTTCAATAGCTTCTCTTTCTGATATCAATCTTAAATTGCAAATTAAAGATTAAAGATATTTCAGGAATTGGCCAGAATTCTGAACCATATTTTATTGAGTGTGACATGATTTGACTTGATCACAGACCCTGATATTTTCCATGCACTAAGGAATAGATAAGTTATTGAAAGAAAACAAAGCACAAGGAAATTCAAGCCATTAAAACTCAGGAAGATGAGCAAATTCATGAGTAGCACAGCTCAGGGAAAGCATTTTAATTCCCTTACAGGTGACTGAAGAACTGATTTTTCTGGTCCTGCCTCATGACTGTGGCTGCAGTAATGACAACAAACTACTCAGAGTGTCTGTTAAAATAATGATTTGTTATTCAGGGCTGGAATTATTGAAGCTTTGGGGAGCTAAAAGGCAAGATTTTTACTGACTGAATCCACACATTTAGAATTCCACCACTCTCAAGAAAAAGAGTAGTTGTAGTCAAGCACTGGAGAATAAAAGATTGTTAAATTGAAATAACAGAGAAAAATACCATTAATAATTTAAATAGTTGTTTTTTACAAGTGAGAAAATAGGAGTAAGCACTTTTGCAGTAGAATAAAGTTTCTAGGCTGCAGGAGGTGAAATGTCAACCACAACCCTTGAGTTCCTCTTCAGCACTAACAAACCCATGTCTGAAGATCTGCAAGAAGATGTTTATTTCACAAAAAGTGCAGTATGAGGAGAAGCATTGTTAAAGAACCCCAAACCAACAGGTAAGGGAAGTATGTGGGGGTATAGAATGTAAGAAAATAAAGATAGTGCAGAAGGCAATCTCAGCCCTGAGGAGGTGCAGCTGTACTGATCACCAAAGATTAGGAACAGGCCTGCCCTTAGCAGGCCACAGCTGTGTCCAGTAATGATGAGTGCTATAAATGAGTGGCTTAGCTGGGTGAGGAGGGAGCTGGAGTTTGTTGGCTGGGCTGTGACAAAGGAGGAGTCAGTGCTGTGAGGAGTTGCCCATGAGAAATCATTGAGAAGGTATGGGAGCTTTGCAATAAGATGACAACGCAAGTATATTTCAACCCAACTGTTTCTTAACAATGAAGGAATTGGGTAGCCTGGTAGATTATTTATTAGCTCTATTCCAACTCACATGTCCCTGACACTGTAGTTTCACAGTGTTAGAACAAAACAAGAAGTGGATGAATTCATCTGAATTTGATTTTTAGTCTTTTGGATGGTTTCTGTTCTATTTTCTCCAATTAAGACATCTAAGGAAAGAAAAAGAAACAAAATTTTAGGAATGGCCAGCTTCTTTGAAGGGAAGTTGGAACAATAATTCATGTAAAGTTATTTTAAAGGACTTAATGATTCAGTCCATTGTCTGTGAGCTTAATACATCTATGCCCTGCATCACAAGACATTCTTATTGGTAACAATGCATGGTAATTGCTTATTAGTCATAGAGAAATATTTTATGTGGGAGCTTCTCAGATAACAATCAGCTCTTCAAGCAGATTAAAGACTTCTGTACTGCAGACCTTTCCTTTGCAGTTAATGGTTTTGATTTTCCTGTCTATTGTCAAAAAACTGAACTTAGGGAATCTCAACAACAGAGCTGGATTTAACATTTGCAAATTTCCCTTTCTCAGATGTTTTTCAAATGTTGTGGTCTGCAGTTTTTTTCAACCACTTTATTGCTCGTTAAATTGATAGCTCTGAACCCATGGGGGATGTAGATACAAGGAATCAAACCAGGATGGAGTAATTTTGAGTGTCTGGGTGGGAGACACAGATCACACCTCCCTTGAGACTTCAGTCCCTGGTGGAGCTCCAATTATGCAAATAGCTGATGTAGCTGTGACTGACATTAATGGCAATTGCAGCAGACTCCTGTGGGCTGGCTGGAATTGTTCCATGCAGCTGGAGCACTGTCAGGGATTCCTGAGTGATGGGATTTGCTGGCTTGGCTTTGGAGCACAGCTAGGGAGGTGCCATGGATGAGAGACACTGAGGGGCAGTGGGGACAAAATGCTACTTTTCAACCCTGGGAATATATTTTGGCTGTGGAGAGAGTATTGAGAATGCTCTCCCCTTGAAGACAAGTGCCTTGTCTTCTCTGTAAATGGGAACCATGCATGTTTTGGCTGCTGAGTGGGGAAAAACAAGATGTGAAGTAGTGTGGGATTTTCAGGGTCCCCTGTCCTGGGGAGGAAAGATGACTCTGACTCCATGTTCTTAGAAGGCTGATTTATTATTTTATGATAGGATATTATTTTTATTATATTATTATTTTTATTATATTTATTATATTATTTTTATTATGTTATAGAATGCTATACTAAAGAACACAGGATACTTACAAAAGGCTTAACAAGATGCTAATTAAAAACTCGTGACCTCTTCCAGAGTCCTGACACAGCCTCACTGTGATTGATCATTAAGTAAAAACAATTCACATGAAACCAATCAAACAATTCACATGTTGGAAAAACAATCTCCAGCCACATTCCAAAGCAGCAAAACATAGGAGAAGCAAATGAGATAATATTGTTTTCCTTTTTCTCTGAGCCTTTTCAGCTTCCCAGGAGAAGAAATCCTGGCAAAGGGATTTTTTACAGAAAATATGACAGTGACAAGGTGGCTGTGGCTCCCAGAGGATGCATCCCATGCTGGATGGGGAGCACACACCCAGCATCCTGCTGGAACAGCCAGAGCAGGAGTGCCCCTAGGTCCTCCCTGCCTTGTTATCACAAATTGACTCACAAGGGTCAAGCAGAACAGGCAATTTGAAAGGCACATCCATCGTGGGCTAAAGCAGCATTTCTGAAACACCAGGAATTGTTTAAATTGCTGTTTCTGAGAAGGATAGCAGTTTTTTTTTTTTTCCTAGCAGTGAAAATGTGATTTAAACATTTTCTGTCCAGATAAGGAAGCATCATTAATTGTGACTAAAACCACGATGTGCACGGTATCCATTCCTGCTTTTTTTGTGTGCTAATGACATCTTTGAATAATGGCTTCTGCTGAAAATCTTCTTCTTAACAGTGTTTGTTCACACTGTATGCCTGGGCTTAGCTGATATTTCTCACCTCTTCCCAGATTTGCTGTATGTGTAGTTGTATTTGGTATCATGGAGTGAGAATTTAGAAGCTATATTTTTTTCTCCTATTAATTCCAATTCAAAATTTGGGCAGCCTTAAAGGAGAAAGACTTTGTTTCTTTGATGGGCAGAAATGCAGGTTGCAGCTGGAGTCTGCAAGTCAAGCTGAGTTTTTAGCATCCCTAATAACAGAGATCTGGCAGGTCAGATTCTACCCTGATTTGCGCATCTGTTGAACTCAATTATCATCAGATTTAATGTGATGGCAGGTACAGATAAGTGGGTGGTGTCTGGCTCTGGGATTGGAACTTGGTTGACAATTCTGTGTATTCAGTGGAGAGCTCTTCTGCTGTTTCCCAGAGCTGTTTGTGACTCTGCAGAGCTGAGAACAGCAAGATTTGTGAGAAATAGTTTTCATTAGAGAACACTAGTCAGACCAGGCTGGGACTGTGAGAGAGGAGCAGCCTGCAGAGAACAGAATTTCCTTCTTCTGCCTGGCCCTCAGCTCCTGAGGAATTTATGTATCTGTTCAGAACTTCTGAACCTCTGATTCCCAGTGAGGCTGTAGCCTGTTTTTGCCAATCTGTTGTAGGGCAGAATCTAATTCTATTGTTAGAATATAATCTAAAGAATCTAAATCTATTGTAAGAAGCAATCTACTGTGTCTTTGTACCATGGGACTGGCTTATTTTGAGTGGCAACTACCTATTATCTGTCCTGGGGATCATGTTGGCATCAAACTGTGAGAATCCAGGGGGTACAGAAGTTATTTTTCCTTTTGTTTGGCCCATCTGTGGTGGGTTCAGTGGTGGCTACCTATTTGTGTACTTATTAGAATGTGCTTACTTGTTTCTTGTTGTGATACAGGAGAAGGAGAAAGGCAACGCAGGCTTAAACTTTAAAAGGGTATAAAGAAAAATTTATTAACAGTAACTAAAAGGAAGAGTAATAAGAATTAGAATAAAACCTTTAGGATGCTTCTCCTCTCTTTACAACTTTGAGACATTTTAAGTATGTCTCAAAGCTCTGGGTTCATCCCACTGAAGCCTTACAAACCTCACTGTCTGTGCCTGTTAACTTTTCAACAAGGATAAAAAGCATCTGACTGAAGGTTTTTGGCACCTGAAGTTAGACAAAATGGATTTGGTGGTACATTATGACAACTGGACTTTTAACATTTGGTATTCTTCATGAACATGTACCTAAGCAGTTTTTTGGCACATAAAGAAGAGGCAAAGTCGTTGGTTTTCAAAAGTAGAGAAGGCTGGCACTGCTGGGTAAACAGGATGCTGTAAAAACCTTGGAAATGAAAATCACCATGATAGTGTGTGTGAGAGTCATCTCACCAAACCTTTTGTATCCAATAGTCATAAAAAAATGAGTTTGGAGCTGGTGCTCCAAGTGGCTCATCCATTACGGCCACCTTGGATGCCAGTGTGAATTTCATGTGCTTGATTGGCTCAAAAAGGTGGGACCTGCTGCCCTGTTTGAGCTGTGTCTCTGTTACTGCTGCTGAGTCCACCCTGGTTCCTGCAGGCAGGGAAGGGTTCAGCACCCCCCCACAAGGTTCCAAGTACAGGTGGAGGCTACATTGCCCAAAAAAGAACATTTTCAGACAGTAACTTGCTAGTATTGACCACCACTAGAGCCCTTCCTTTTATCCTCACCTGCCTGGGTTATCAGGACATAAGGCTCTCAATGAGGTAAATGTGCTGTTTGAGTCACAAATAACACTTTGAGTTGTCAAATTAGCACCATGTGTTGTAAAAGGGTGTTTGGCTCTATCAACTGCCGTGCCTTGAGGTGAAAGTAGCTATCCACCAGAGAGCACGACTGAATTTGCTGAAGGTTCAGAAAGAAGTTCAAATGGGAAAATGAAAGGGTTGAATGGCTCCTTGTGCCACTGATGAAGAGGTGGCTAAGCAGGATCAAGTGTTTCTCTCCTGCTGAGGTGTTGGACTTGTTTTGACCTCTGTGAAAATTTAGAATGGAATCAAGACCACTCCAGTCTTCTGTGTGCGCCATTCTTGTACTGTGTAAATATATCTTTGCACTCTTACAAAGAGCAAGTTAAAGTTCATGTGCTTTTTTCTGCACTTCAGAGATGATTCTGTGTGCAAAAGAAAAGAGGGAAAAATGAGAAAGAAATGCTGCAGAACCCTGCTTCTCACTCCTGTCCTGCAGAATGTTACGGTGTGGGAGAATCAGCAGTGCTTGGATGGAGCTCACTGGACTTGCTGAGCCTCAGAGCTGGGGGTGGAATAATGCTGTGAGCAGAGATGTCCTCTTGCTGGTTTGTCACCCCTGCACTGCAGTGACCACAATGTGATTTGGGCTAATTTTTAAATTATCTGTTTCTGTCATGGATAAATGAGAGACAAAAATGGTTGGACTTGATCATCTTAAAGGTCTTTTCCAACCTAAATTATTCTGTGGTTCTATAAAAAGACTCCATTTATGAAAATGATTGCACAGAGGCCTAAAAAAGAAATGTGGAAGGTAGGAAGTGGGGTGTGGGAAGGCAAAGTGATGGACTAGCATTCTTCACCTGATCAAATTGGAAATTACATGGAAATTCCCATCCTATTCAAATAAAACCCCATACCCCATCAAGTTCCAGAGTCTAAAAAGCAGCCATTGTTCAGGACAATCATCTCCAACTTTAAAATGGATAGAGCATCTGAAATCTAATAATTTCTGTAACTTTTCTATGAAAGATACTTTTTCAGAAAAACAAAGTTTTATCCTCCATTTTCAGCTCTTTTATCAAATCCAGGTTGTGTTAGAAAAGCAGCTGACTGGGAAAAAAAGAAGATTAGAAAGGGCCACCAGTGAGAAACTTTTTTCCAAGCAAAAAAGGGCTTTATTTTTAAATTTGCTTCCCTGCCTGTGAAAGAGATGTAGACAAAGGAAACAATGGATAAAAGTGAAAAGAATGGTAATATTGACAACAATGTATGTATTCACCTTCAGGCCATGTGTGGGATAATCTGTCCATTTTTTTGGTTATTTTTCTGAGGGTGAGAGTTTGTTTGTGCCGTGTGCCTTCCAGTGTCCTCTTTATAATAATAAATTAAAAAGGGCTAGAGGACAGATTGAGAAGTAGCACATGACCAGCTGGAACATTTAAATGCTGTGTGTTGCATGGCAGGGTTGGGACCCTGCAACTCCCACTCGATGTAAATGGAGGGTTTGGGGAACTGTGAATTCTGAGGGACAGTGATGCCTTGTGCAGGCTGCCCTAGAGCAGAGACTGGACAGAGCTGAAGAATCAAGCAGGGATTTATTAAGAGGCCTCCATGGATCCACCTTGGGCAGCACCAAAGCCCAGCCAGGCCTGCACCCAAGATGAACCAAAATGGCCCCAAAATGCACCAGCGCTCCCGGGCTCTCTCCCTTGGATCAGTTCTGCTCCATTTGCATCTTGCAGTTCATTGTCCCATTCCAGCTTTAGCCCCTGCAGTCCCACCCTGCTTGTTTTTCTCTCTCCAGCCCACGGGGTTTGTGCTCTTGGGCTGAGATTGGGATCATTTGTCCTTGGTGCCCAGCTGGAGCAGGAATTGTTTTGTCTCCCTGCTCTGTGCACAGAGCTCACCATCCCAGAATATGAAGCTCAGACCCACACACTAAAGCAGCACAGAATGTGAAAAATATAAAAGCTAAAACCTGAGGCATCATTTCACAAGGCATCAACAGCTACCCACAGCAGGATGGATAAGAACTAGGCTAAGCCAGAGAAAGGGAAAAGGCCTGTTTAATGTAGTGCCATAGACATAATTTTTACATTTGTCTCTGTGTGGCATGATTTGAGTGAGAAAGGAAGATCCTGTTCTAGCACAGTCTGACCTAATTCCCCAGGTTATTAGAAAATGGAGGCACCAGATTAGCAGGAGTTTTCTGCAGCACAGAAATGGATGTGAGGGACCACAGCTGTGTCTGGGGCTGGTCAGGTGCTGTTCTGAGCTGCCTGTCACCCTGCCTTCCTCCTGCAATCCATAGCTGGTGGCCACCTCCCTGTCCCCAGCCTTCTGCCCCAAAACTACCCTACAGCTGCCAGGATTTGCATGTACATTTTTATTTCTGCAGGGGAAAATGTGAGGGGGGGGAAAAAAGAATTTCACAGCTAGACTGTGTCTCTGTGTGAATAGCCCTGCTTTTTGCTTCAAACATAAACCAGGAGGAATACAAATAAAGTTGCAGAATGCAGTGAATGCTGCTTTCTGGCTGATCTCCTGGGGGGAGCCCAGTGCATGAGCATGGCTGGCTTTCCCCTTAGCTCATTAAGATTCCTCATTTCCCTCATCACACTGGCACATTCTCTAGCAGAGGTCAGGCTCGTTGTGGGGGTCATGATCGCTCTCTGTTACGGCGTTATTTTCTTTTCCATCATGGAATCTTCCAGCGTGGAAAAGGCAGGGTAAAAATAGACCTTTCTTTGCCCTGCAAAAGCGTGTTTGCATCCTTCTGTCCTTGCTCAAAATGTCTAATGCTTTATCTCATCTCTCTGTCAGTTCCTGAGTTGTCCCCTCTGCCTCCAGAGCATCCTACTGACAATCTGCCTCTGTCCTGACTGCATTTTTTGGTCTCTCTTCCTACCACCCTTCCCTTCCTGAAGACAAAAAAGTCTGTGTCCTTTAAACCCAGCCATCTCCTGTAAGGATTATTTAAACACTGAAAATGGTCATCCTTGGAATAGTCTTTTTAGGAACTCTGTATTATGATTCATTGATAAGTGTGCTGCAAAATTTCAGCTGAAGTAGCTGCTTGCCTTGATAAAGGAGCATTTTAAATGTATAACAAGGATATACATTGTAATCTGCTGAAAATATTATTATGACCTGCTGTTCTAAGATTATAAATGAATTATTTCTGCAGAATCTGTTCCTTCATTGTTTGGTTTTCTACCCACCACTGCACTTTTGGTGCCTTGTAAAGAAGGTCTAAAACAAAATAAAATAAAATTCATTGCATTACTGACCTGAACAGGACCTTTTGTTCAATTGAATATGTTACATAGTTCCTTCACAGGTGATTTTCAGTATTTCTGAGTTCACTAAAGTGAAAAGTTGCAAAGAGTAATAGCAACAAACCACAACCCTTAGTATAGGAGGCTTGGAAATTATGTTATTACTCTGTTCGTACCCAGGGGTTCAGACCATGTGCTCACCAAAGCAAATGGGAGCACTGGGAGCAGAGACCATCAGGGGGTTTGTTTCAAGTGCCTGTTCCTCACCCAAATTAAATATTAGTGCAGATCCACCCTCTCATTCCAGGTTGTGCCATGCTAATCTTTCTATGGGGCTTTAGCCTGTGCAAAATCAGTTCTGCAGGACGTGAAGGTGTTTCACAGATCAATATCTGGATTGCTGAGAAGAGTAAGTGCTGGGGAAATGTGCCCTGCTCAGTGGTTTCCAGGCTGTAGATAGCACATCTGCAGGCAGCAAATCTTTCAGCCTCTGTGGAAAGTGATGAAACGGAGGCCTCTGTGTCACACACAACATTTTTGACCAAGATTCTCACCAGAGATATGGAAAAAGAGCTTAACGCTGTTTATTGACCCCGTGCAGCCAGGCTGGGCAGACCCTTCCCTGCCAGACCGGTGATTTTGCTGGGGATTTGCTTCCCTTTCAATTTATGCAAACATTCCTCATGGGACAGTATTTTATCCTTGTCATGCCAGCTTGGATGCAAAGTGACTTCCCACTTCTGGTCCCCCCCTGCCTGCTGAGCTCTGCAAGGTGCCAGCTGGGACAATGCCATCGTGGGCACCCCTGTGAGATCAATTTGGCTCACAGCTCTAATTGTCAGCTGTAATTATTGGGGTTAATGGGATTAGTTTCACTTGTGGGCTTGGGAAGTGCCTATTGTTGTTGCCTCTGGCAATAAACTCCCCTGTGTAAGTTCTTTGCTGGGCTGGTTTATGGCACCAATTGCAATCACGGCAGGTAAGGGAGCAGCTACGTGAGGAAAGTTGGAAATAAAGGCAGAGGGGAGCAGGTGGGTGAAACCTCTTTTAAACCAACTAAAATGCATACTGCCTGCTTGCTGTAAGAATAGAAAGAACCCCCACAGAGAAGATTTCTACCTTCAGATATTTTTTTTTCTGAAAATTGTAGAAAAAAAAGGTTTATTTCACTACTGACTAGTGGTGTCGAGTGGGTAATACTGAAACTCAGAAAAGAATGGGTTTGCTGTTGATAATTTCCATCTCATTCAGGTTCTGGTGGCAAAAGCAAGCTCTTCTTGGTATGGTACTTCAAAATGCCTTTATCATTTGTCATTTTAAAAGGAATAAGAGGTGGTAGGTGAAATGTCTCTTTCCTTCTTGCTTTTATGAACTGAACCAGAAAGTGAGATGAATTGTAGTCAAATGTGAGGAATCTTCCCACCCTTAATTTGCCATCTGAGAATCGTAAGGTTGAAGCACAACAAGTAATGTGAGGGAACATGAGTCAGTAAAGGAGAGAATCAGCAATATAAATTAGTCATTCATACAAAATTAAAAAGACTCAGCTTGTTCTTCTGTTGTAGCTCAGTAGGGATGTGTGGAGTCTCTCAGATGCCAGAGATTTTAGGGATTAGCACTGCTCCTGGAAAAGGGATTTGTGCCATTGAATGCCACTTATCATATTTTCTTTTAGCAGAAAATAGTCAGGGTTTATTATCTATAGCATGTTTTTTATCTTTACCTGAGTTGTGCGTGCAATGTAGGTGCACATCTGTCCCTTTTTCTTCTGCTTTCGGCCTCCTTCATTTTCCTCCCTCTCTCCAGGTATTTGGCTGGCTCCAGCATGTTTTTTTCAGCCTTTTGCCAATGCCTTCATCTTTGTACCGAGTATCCACATTTCTCTTGAGCTGCTAAAATTGATTTAAAGCTGAAAAGATAAGAAAACAGACAAGAAATATTTTCAAATTGCAATTGAAGATAAGAAGGGAAACCCCCTTCCTAAGATAATGGGGGTTTTGGAGCACTAACATGGAAATATGTACTGGAAATATGTACTTAGCTCTTGATATGGACATTCTGAAGACAGGGCATGTATAAAAAATGGATTTTGTGTTTACTGGTACAAAGAAATCTTTTAACATAAAGAAGAGAGAAATCCAGTCTATAAAATGTAGCCTTTTATTCATTTGGGTGCATGTAATTCTCATGAAAAAGAATTTGATTTGGCATGGAAATGAGATGCATGTTAGGCTTTTGTGCAGGTTTTGAATTAAACTCAAGCACAGAGATTTGGTTTTGATGCACGTGTACTTGTGCAGAAGTAGCCACAGTGTCTTAGGCACTTTGAAATTCCCACCCCCAATCAGAGTTTTTGTTGGAATGCTTATAAAGAAAAACTTTGTGAGAAGGACAAAAGGACAATGTCCCCACTCTTTTACCCAATCTTACTTTTCAAATTTTGTGCTTTATTTTCTGTTAAGCTGTCACAGAATTATTACTTGCAATTTGGCGTGCTCAAGCTCCTTTCACAGCCATCCTGGTGCACACAAATTGCCATCAATGGCTTCTTTTTCATTTCCAAGCTAAGCAAGTGGTGCAGAGGAAAGGATCTCGCAGGTGCTTCAGCTCAAGAGCCAATTTCTGCTCTCTCAGGAGCATGGAGTGAAGTTGTGGAATCGTGTCACCATGATATTTTATGAAAAAACCCTTCACCAGGATTTCTTCTCTTGGGAAGCTTCAGCTTCTCCCTGTTTTGCTGCTTTGGAATGTGATTTGGAGAATTGTTTACCCAGCATGTGAACTGTTTTTAATTAGTAACCAATCACAGCCAGCTGTGTTGGACTCTCTGAGTCTGTCATGGGTTTTTATTATTCATTCTTTTCCAGCCTTCTGTCTGTATTCTTTCTCTATAGTTTAGTATAGTTTTAGTATATAATTTTTTATAATATAATACAATACACAATACAATATATATAATATATAATATAATATAATATAGTAAAATACAATATAATATATATTAATATAATATATCAGCTTTCTGTGAACTTGGAGTCAAAGTCTCATCTCTCACCTCGTTCTGGAGACCCAACAACAACACAGCAGAATCATGACCAGATCCCTCCTGTACCAGCAGCTGGACTCTGTGCTCATCTCTTCTTTGGGCAGCTGAAGGAGCTGCCAAGGCAGGGACAGGATGCTGCAGGTTTCTCTTGGCAGGGTGGAATTTGTTTATCTTTCAACTTCAGCTGGCTTTCCTGGGAGCTGTGGTCCTTCCCCGGGAGCAGGAGGTGGAAAAGCAATGTTTGCAGTCCCAGCTTGGCTGTATTTTAAGAACTCTATAAAGGCAGGTTTGGGGATGGGATGGATGGAGACGAGAGATCTCTGCAGCCAGGTCTTGAATTTGTGGTTTATTGCCAAGGGCCTGGGTGCAGGGCCCTGCTGGAGCTGCCAGCCACAGCTCAGAGCAGGCCCGAGAGAGGAGAGGGGCAGAGAGGATCAGAGGGAAAGAGCGCAAAAGGGTAAGAGAGTAAAAGGGGTAAGAGAGTAAAAGGCAAGAGCTAAGAGTTCCTGTTACAATAAATCATCTTCTGTGTTGAATATTCTGATTCTCACTAACCAATCTAGTACAAGATACAAATCCTCTAGCTTTTGCATACAGCCTATAAGAATCATTACATTACCATCCTGTGTTACATTTTAAACCCTAAAAACTCCTCTTTGGGGCCCTTCTGCCAAGCTGTAGGGTCTGCTCTGACCCTTGGGCCTGCCTGCAAGCAGAGGGTGTTGTTCCATCAAAAGGGGATCACCTTCAGCTGGCCACACCATTGTTTTCCAGTTGTTCAGTAACTGAGGGATCTCAAAGCTTGCTTTCATTTCAATCTCACTTATAGTTTCCATATTCTCAAAATCTCTTGCCAGGCAATCATATTTATACGGCTTTCCTGTTTCATCTTCCCCACCATCTTGGCAGGGTGGAATTTGTTTATCTTTCAACTTCAGCTGGCTTTCCTGGGAGCTGTGGTGCTTCCCCAGGAGCAGCAGGAGGAAAAGCAATCTTTGCAGTCCCAGTTTGGCTGTATTTCATGCATTGTATAAAGGCAGGTTTTCCACAGCCTTGCAGGATGTGTCTCCCCTCCACCCCTATTTTATTTTATATTTATTTATATTTTATTTTATATTTATTTATATTTTATTTATATTTATTTTATATTTTATTTTATATTTATTTATATTTTTTTTTTCAGGAAAATACCACATCTTTTCTAAGGAACCACCTCCTGCCTGTGTGTCTGCAGCCAAAGCTTTGCAGTGAGGAGAAAATGCAGCACAGCCAGGAGTGTCCTGGGCTCCAGAAAGCATTTCAGCCTGTGAGGTTTGAGTTGGAAACTGGGTGCAAACACTAATTTTGTGTAGTGGTTTTGGTCAATGTACTAATGAGTGTGCTGGGTTTAGTGTTGGTTAATCACCAGTGCAGTTATTACCAGGATGTACTCACTTATTCCCTGTAGGATTAGGAGAAAGGCAAAGCAGGTTTAACATTTTAAAAGGGTAAAAAGAAAAGTTTATCAATACTAACTAAAAGAAAGAGTAATAAGAATCAGAATAAAACTTTTAGGACACTTCTCCTCCCCTACAACCTTTTCTTTCTTACTGATAATGTAAAGAAACAAAATTTAAATTTTAAGTCACAGTCATAGCCAAATGAAAGGAGAAAATTATTCCTTCCCAGGCTTCCTGCACTGCAACAAGAAAAAGGTGCTTTCTGCGCTTCTTAGTTTTTGTGCAGGGTCATTCTGGGCCAGTGGCTTCAGGTATTGCTCTGCAGGCCCAAACACAGGGTGTAGGTGCCTAAAAACTCTAGAAAGCTTGTTGCAAACCTTGGTTAAACCTCATGCTTCATCCTTTTTTCCCCCCGAGTAAAGGTTGTTCACAATGCACAGAATTTTTAAGATTCTATTTCCATCTCAGAGTTGCGCTGTTCTTTAGGAGATGCTGAGTTCTGTAGCTTTGTGTGCATTTATTCACAGCCTTCAGTTTTGTCTTTTCGTCATGTAACATTTTTTCCTTTAAATTTATTTACTTGGAATTTGTCCAACTGTATGCATGCAAATGGAAATTTAACTTAAATGTGGTTTCATAGTAAACTTGATTTAATTAAATAGGAGAATTTTTTTAAATGACACTTATTTTTCACTATAGCTAGTGGATGAAATATTTCTTTAAGCTGTTTTTACAGGTAGGTTCTCACTCAAACTCTGAAAAAACGATAGGTGCTTTGACAGTTTTTATTTGAGGTGTGTAATTATCTTAAAATCTGACTGAAACTCCAAAGGAAAGGTTTATTAAGAAGAGCCATTAGTTACCACCAACTGAAACAAAAGGGTGTCTTAACATTTCTTGTAGAGAATAAATCCAGTACATAAATGTACTAAGATATTATGGAACACTGAAAAGTCTGGTTGTGTTGACACAGAACCAGAATTTGCCTTGTAGTTTTACCTGTAATTAGAAAGCATCTTTATAATTTGCTTTGTTAACAAATGTTTTAGTCTTAACACAATTAGGCCTTTCCAACAGTTGCCATAAAGTCAAGTTTAATTTTAAGAAGTTCTCTTTTTAATAAAGTTTGACTGCAAATATTTATGCTTCTATTTTTTTTTTTCCCTCTGTGCTTTTAATGAAGACAGAGGAACAAATAGAGTCAACTCAGTGGTGTAAAGCTGCCACAGAGCCCTGGAATGAACAAGAGTATAAGGAATAAATAATGGACAGCCTATAAAGTTATTGGATTTTAGTGAGTTGTGCTCAGGGGACTCCTGGCAAAGCCACTTTTGCCATGGTTGCTACAGAATGGGCTCCCCAGCCCTCCAGAATGGGGGTGGCTAAATTCCAAGAGACATTTCAAGGATGGCTAATGCTATCAATATGGCCATGGAGTGATTAATGCAGCTTGTTGAGGTGGTTAAACTGAGAGATGCAGCAGGCTGAAATTTACAGTATTGATCCAATTTCAGTGCTGGTAAAAAGATCCCTGGAGGGAATATAGTGGTATTATTACTGCTCATCCTAAAGCCATGTGCAAAGTGTGCAAGAAGACCTCTTAAACTTCAGTGTGGCATAAGCTATATAAAGCCAAGGTAAACTCATGCTGAAAAAGCAGGGCAGATGTTTTATAATGGAAGGAAATTCTACAGCACAAATAATTACATTGCAAGTCGCAGTTGGGATTGTTTCCTTTATGCCGTGCCTAAATGATTCCAAAGCTCCAAAGAAGACATAAACAGTAAAAAAAGGAGCTGCTTTCAGTTGCAAGTTGCAGGTGCAACCAGACACAATGGGACTCAAGAAGAAGTGTAGAATTAGAACCTTTTTCCCTTCCCATCTGGCCTACAAAGGGCCCCATCAGCTGGCTGCCACCTGATGTAACATTTCCTCTCATCCTTTTCCAGGGATTGGCCTCACTGGAGCAGCTCTGGTGGCTGGAAAAGGTCAGTCCTTTTCTTTCTTTGGAACGTTTTTCCCCTGTGGAGTGTTGCTGTCTGGGTTGTCTCAGGAAGCCCAGGTGGGATGTGCACTCTGGGGAGGTTTGGCTCCCTTCTGTGCAGCCAGGCAGCACCACAGAAATGCTCAAACTAATGAAACGTGGAGGGATTTCAATATTTCCAGATGGCTGGGTCCCTTGCAGTTTATACTGTTGTAACTGTACTGTATTTCAATTATTTCTCAGCCATTAGTATGCACAGCTTAGCATTTCTGGTTAAGATTTGATTTCCCAGTGAAGGGAGAAAAGGCAGCGCCTGCTACAAGGAAATCCTTCCAGTGGGGCCAAAAATATTGCCCATGAAAATTTTCTTGCTCAAAATACAGTATGTTTTTCTGGCACTTTCCAGTGATTATGAAGCTAATGAAAATGGAAGCTGTTGCATCCATCTGTCCTGAATATCACTTGCTTTGGAAATAAGAGCATAGAGAACTGTGTGTGACAGCCTTAGGGAGAATAGAGGTTGGGCTCACACCTTCACCTGTGTGATGGGGTGGCCAGAAGGAAAAAGGGGAGATTTGTTTTCCTCTAGGTTTCTTTGTTTCAAACAGCAGGACACAGGAGTGGGTACTGATGTCCTGGTTTGCCATATAGATTTAGATTTATTCTATAGATTCATAGATTTAACTGTGTTTGCCACGATTTGCTGGCTGCTATCAGTGTTCACAAACTGGGACTTGTAAAGGAGGATGTTCAGACTAATATATTCTGGATATTACCAGTGTCAGGGGCGAGTGCTGTGTTATATTGCTACAATTTGCCTTTTGTTGTAAAACTTCTCCCCTGCCAAAGGAGAATTCTGTGTCTGTACCCAGTCCCTTCATGCCTCGTGCCCTGACTTTGAGTGCTTTGTTGCCACAGTAACTGTGCACCATCCTTCTGTTGCATTATTACTGCTCCCATAACTAAGAGGTACATCAAACAAATTAAACTTGTCAGTCACATATGAAAAAAAAAAATCTTGAAGATGTTTTCTGTCTGTTCCCAGTATCATAGCAGGTGCAAGCTCTGGACTGCAATCCCTGCCTTGTTTTCTAGGTCCTCATTACTTACAACAGATGCACTGAACCTAGTGGGAAATATTTGCTGGCTGAAAATAGCAACTTCCTCTGGATACTAAAAATTCTATCACTGTTGCACTCTTTACTGGAAAAAAAATCCCTTTTAATTTTTTGTTAGTTTATTCCTGATTGTAGAAGTAAATATATTAATAGGGTCTCAAATAGTAAATATATTAATAGGTTCTCAATCATTAGTAAAAAGTAAATAACTCTTTGTGAAAAGAGTTATCCCTTATGTTTTTGGCCCTTAAGTTGAAGACCAAATGTAGAACAAGACTTGTCAGTCACTTGCAAGTTGGGCTCTATCTGCTTCCTGCAAACATTGATTTTATTTTGTAAAGTGTCTATCAAAACATGTGAATGCTATTCCAAACTGGAAGCCCATGAAAAAGAAAAATTTTTCTTCTGGGGAGCTGCCCAGAAAACACCTGGTCAGTGAATGCAGCTGACGTATCATGCTTCAATATTGAGACATTTTGTTTATAGCTGGAAACACCAAAAATAGCAAAAGAATTATTTCTCTAAGACACTGATGAAGATAATTACTTGTCACCATTTTACAGATACGTGTTTTCCTCAGTGAACCATTTATTTGCCTTTTTTAAGGCTCTATAAAAGTAAGGAAAATGGAAAAAAAAAATTCCATGCATCACTCTTCAGGTAACAGTGATATAATTTTAGAAACAAGTAATCTAGTGCAAATTATATTTAGCATTATATGCCTGATGGCTGGAGACTGTTGTGTTGTTTGTAATCCCCAGTCTGAGGCTGTGCTGAACACGATGTAATTTGCTCCAAGGCTGTGTAACTCACGGGAGGAGATACACAGAATTCCAATACTCCCATCAGAAGTAAACTGGTCTGAAACCATATTATTTGTTTCCATTTTCTTCTGAGGAAGAATAACAACCCTTACACAGATTTTTCCCTCATGCAAGCTAAGTCTATTGGCTTCCAAAGTTAGATAAATGTGTTTCTGGTATGATTTCAAAAGAGAAAAAAAAAAGAAGAAAGATTTTATAATTCAATAAAAGTCAAAGCCCGTTTCTTTTTCAGAGTAACACTGGCTTTTGTTTGCAATGGTTATGAGGCACTGCTGCTTCTTGTGCATTTGAATGTTCAGGTGATGAAGCAGTGTGTTAATGATGCATTAGGTGAATAAATAAATGTATTATCAACTAGAAAAAATAAAACCATAAGAATTTTTTTTTGGTCTGTGATGATTTTGCAACTGATTACCTTTTTGAATTCAGCCAGTGGTTAAATTCATCCATCTCTTGCCTTATAGGTCATAAAACTTTTCCCAGGTCTGAAAATCCTGTTGTTAAGGAAGAGTGGAGATGCCTGCACTGGTAAATATTCCAATTTCTATTTTGCTAACTATTGCAAGAAGGCAAGTGGGTAGAATACCTTTTCTGGACATTTAAACATCCTGTCTTCTCCAGCAGGGGCAAATAAAACCATCACTATGCATCCCAAGAAATCTGTTTATAGAAGAAAATTACTCATTAATAGGTAATGAGGATTTCTCTTTTATAGGCTGGGCAGAGCAGGGGAGGCAGCTCTGGCAGTGATTAAAGCAGCAGGAGTGCAGCAATCCTCACAACTGTTAAATTTCTCCCCTGCAGAGAACTTTTCCTCCATTTCTTTCCTGCCACTGGGGCTGGGTTTTTGCACGTGGGCTGAGTTCTTGTTCCTGTGAGAACAAATCTCCATCCACAAGGAGACACCACCGAGCCTCTCCCATCCTTCAGGGTGGGTTTGTCAGTGAAGCTCAGCCCCAAATCTGAGCTCATATTTCGAGCTGGTGTGACTCCAGTGCTGCAGCAAAGTTTGTTCCCCTTGCACCACAAAGTGCAGCTTCAAGATTTTGACGTGCCTGTTCTGTTTGTGTTTTGGTTTTTGGCGATTTTTGGTCATTTTGCTGGCTCCTGTTCTGAGCAGTCCCAGGGAAGCTGTGAAGTGCTAAATGCAGGACACACACCAGCCTGCAGCCTTCCCCTCCTCGGGGAGCTGACAAGTGTCTTTTGTCTTTTGGGAGTTGGAATTCTCAAATAAAATGCTGCATTAATAGCAGCTGGTGACAAGGACAAATATTCCTGCTGATCTCCAGAGTCTCTGCCAACCCTGAAGCAGCAACTCCGATTCTATTCAATGCCACTGACGGTTTATTCTAAAATAAGCTCTTTTCTTTTATCAAGGAGGTGATAAGAAGTACAATAAGCTGTGATCTAGCCACTGCTGTAATAAGGAATCACCCTTCTTTAAACCAAAGTGTTATAAAAATCTTCTTTCCCCCAGACTGAACAAACAATTAAAGAATCCTGGGAAATAAGTGACAGCTCTGCAACCTCTCAGCTTTCTCCTGGGAGAAGGAATTTATATTTCCTGTAGCTCAGAGCACATTTCAAAATAATTCAAGGCAAGGTATGGAAAATGATGGAAAGAAGTTTCAGGGGAAGTTATACAGAGCAACTCCTCTCTTTTCAGCGTCAGCAGAACATCAAGGACAGCAGGAGGGGGAAGTTCCCCAGCTCTGCATCACCAGCATGGCCAAATATATTGGGTGTAAACAAGAGTTTCTTCCTGTTAGCTCTCATTTGTGTCTGTATTGCAAAGGAAATGCTTTTTGGGGGGGATTTTGAGAAGGCTTATGAACTTTTGAATTTTGAGAAGGCTTCTGAAAAGACTCATGTGGATTGGCTGTGGGATATAATGGCATAAGGATGCTGAAGGTGACACCAGGGGTCTGTCAGACAGCACCAAGCAGGATTTAGCCCCCAGAATAGTCAGGGCTGTGTTGTGGAAGATATTTGTCCTACCCTAGGAGCTGTTTGAGAAGCTGAGTCACTCTCTGATATAAGAAATCAATTTAATCTATTGCAGCTTTGTCCTATTTGTGTAAATCTGTGGTTTTGAAGAAGTGCATTGGTTTCAGTTTTACCCAGCACTAAGGCTGAACCACAGAAATCTGTCAAGCTGTAAAATGCACCATTCCTATATGTGTGTGACCCAGTGAGCTGTGACACTGACCCATTCATGTGGCACTTCAAATAATTCAAAAAATGTACAAAAGCTGCCTGTGTGGCTTTAATTCAGTAAATTAAACAGTGGCAGTTTGCAGGCACACAAACATAGTTGTTGAAAGGTAATGTTCAATGTTCTCTTGATGCCTAACCTGTCTTCCTGGAGAATTCCTGGCTCTATTTTGAGAGTTTTGTGGAGCAACCTCCACAGGCAGATGAGGCCAGCACAGTGCTGGAGATTTACTGATTTTTGTGTTGACAATTCCATGGGATTTGGCCCCGGGACAGAGAACTGCTCAGAGTATTTATTATTTTTTATTTATTTTATTTTTTAATATTCTATATAAAAGATACTAAAATATGCAAAAATATATATACATATATATGATGTATTTTATACATTATATATACATATTTATAAATGCATATATATAATTTTAAAAATTCATTTTATTTTTTATTTATTGGTACAGATGTAACCAAAAAGCAACTGTGGCTGTTGTGAGAACTTTACATTGCCAAGTGTTTTTCTGGAAGAAGCATCTTCCTGTGCTCAGGGCTGGTCAGGAAATTCTCTCACACACAACCCGCTCCTGGAGAAAAATCTCAGAGTCCAAAAAGGACTCAAGGGATTATTAAAAAGATGAGGTGATGAAAGCTGTGGTTTTACAACATTGCTTTTACTGGTGTTCAAATCATGAGTCAAGCTGATGAACTCTTCACACCACAGATTAATCTGAATCAAATAATTCACCTACATTGTGACCTAAAAGACCTCATGTTTCTGCATGGTTTTGTTCATTTTTAGAAACAAGTTGAAATAGAATCTATTTTTTTTAAGGTATTAGTTTTGGGGTTTTCTTGTCCTTTTCCATATGATTTAAACATATCTTTAGCTATTGTGTGCCTGTAAACTCCAATCTAGTATGGCAGAAATTCTCTCTGTGTGTCACAGTTGTGACCCCTGCCCAATGAAATAAGGAAACCATTTTTCCCTGGAAGACTGTAATAAAGTTCTCAGTCTATTTATTTCTTTTTATATCACACATTGCCAGAACTGCTCAGGAATTATTATTTTCTATGACATTTATTCTTTTCAGAAATGCTTGAATTATTGAAACCAGACATTTTCTTGGGGAGATTCCACTTATGGGCGGGGAAAGAAGTTATCAAAAAAGGTGTATTTGGGCCAGATGTTGTGGGCAGAAGAGAAAAAGAAGCCCCTCCCCATGCAATCTGACACCTGAGGCATGTGATCTAGGAAAATGGCGTGGTAAGGACATGAACCAGATCACTGACATGTAAATATCCTTCTGCTTCTAAAGGAATAATATATTTTTTTCCTCTGTTTGGGGTTTGGTTTTGTTTTTGCTGGGTTTTTTTTTTGGTGCAGGATAATTTTAGGAAGTCTCAGTTTCATCTGAGTGATAATAAGAAAGTTTCTGTCTGTATTTTCAAGAGGTTTCTCAAAATGGCAAAGAAGTTTTGGAGTTTTTGGTTGTTTTTTTTTTTTTAAGCTTTGATCATTACACAACCTGTTAAAGGCGTTATGGCTTAATGCTCAATATCTGCAGGAGCTGTAAAGTACTTTCAAAAATCAGATTTAGGATGGAAAATTGTTGCACTCTGTGCAAGCTCACGCTCTCCACGACCAAGAAAGCAGCCTTGCTATTGAAATGACAACTAATTGCCACTTTTGTGTCACCTCCAGGTACTTGTGAGGTGTCTGACACCTGCCTCAGGTGGAGGGAGGCTGTGCTCTTTTGTGCTCATCCCCCCAGCATCATTAACCCTGCTGGGTGCTGCAGAGCTCTTTGTGCTTGGCTCAGACAGGGGCAGGTGATGAGCAGCTGCAGCAGCAGAGAGGAATATTTAGGCTGAGATATTTGGTGTCCCTCAGGAGTGTCTGCTAACCCAAAATATTGGCAGGATGCTGAAGAAATGGGAGCCAGTGGAGGTGGATAATTGTGTGACCTTGAGAGTTTCCAAAGGGGCTGTAACCATGACTGAAATAACTGGCAGAAACTGCTCATGCCTTGTACTCAGATATCCCCTTCAGGTAAACCTTAATCACACACTGATATTTATATGAATTTATAACTTATATTCTCTGTTTATATGACTTTGTAACTTCTATTCTCTATTTATATGAATTTATAAATTATATTCTCTAAACCGGCATAGGTGACCTTGTGTGAAAATACTGAGGAGTGGCTGCATAAAGACAAAATCCTTTTGTTTGGCTGACATTAGAGGAATTATTTTGTGTTTGCTGAGGCTGACTGTGCTCTGTGGCAGGCACTTTGTGTCTGCTGTGGTGAGGATTTGCTGTAAGGGTTTGGGGGATGCAGTGGGAAGGAAGAAGAGCCTGATGCTCTGTGCAGGAGAGAATAACTAGGCTGTAACCCAAAATTAACCTGACAAGTGCTGTGTCAAAGCCAACAGGCTGAAAAAAAGCACTTGAGGAGTGAAGTGTGTGACCTTGTCCTTATCTGCAGCAAGGCAAGCTGAGAGAACAACTTCTTTCAGCAAGGGGTTTAATAAACACTGCTTTGGGCAATTTTCTAAAAGCTATTCTTACCTACAGGCAAAGAGCTTCCAAGGTAAAGCTCTGATTAAATCCTGCATTTAACAGCTTTTTAGCAGGCTAAAAAGGTGTGTACCCCTGGAAGTACTATCCTGTCCATTTTCCCCATCTTGATCCAGAGGGCAGCTCAGAGAAATTTGCCAAAGGTTCAAAGTCACTTAGGAGTTGCCTTCCATTAGGTTTTATCAGATTTAGGCACCCAGATTATGTCACAGAAATTCAGAGTTGTTCCACTTTCGTGGACAGTAGAATTTTAAATTAGTTTAGTTAAACCAGTGGAAAACTCTTAGTTGGGTTTAAATGTGATTTATCATGAGTTAAGTGCACTCACTAACAACTAAAACAATTTTTAGGCAAAACTAAAATCAATGTTTTTGAAGTTGATTTATGATAAATGTGTCTGCCAACTAGAACCTAAAATTTAGATATGTGTGATGTTTTCAACTTTTACTAAAAAAATGATTCAAATGGTGTAATAATGAAAAGAGATTTTGGATCTTATAAGTGCTGGAGATTTTGTAATGCAGAGGTGTGCTTGAATAACTAGAGCTTTTCTTATTGTCAGAGCTTCCTTCTTCTAAAATTCTCATTACCCATTTACTCTCTGTTTTCCTTTATTTCCCTCCTGTCTTTTACTTTTTGACAATTTTTTTCTTTTTCAAAGAGAATAGCAGAAAACCACTTTGTTTCCAGCCAAAGTACTTTCCAAAATGTGCTGGCTGGGCCATTAATGAAGATGTTAAGAAGCATCGTCCCCAGAATTGATCCCGTGGAGGACCCCATTTATGACTGGTTTCACAGAACTAAAAAATTGCTTTTCTCCTTCGCTCACTACATTTTAGATGTTTTTCTTTCTTTGAAAGAAGATCCTGCTATGACAAAAAAGCAGTTCAGGGTTTTAAACCCATGTTGTAGCATTGTCTTAGGACTGCAAAAAGTCAGATTGTTGTCTGAATAATCTTAAACCTTGAGAGATGTGCAAGAATGAATGTAAAAATGACATTAAAAAGGGGGATCCAAGAGCTTTTTAGGTGCTTGTCCCACAGGGTTGCTTTCTGCTCAATAAGTGCCAGAAGCTGTGAAGGAATTTAGCAGTCTTTAATAAAGAGGAGCCTGGAGCAGCCTGATAGCATGGCACAGGAGTTAGGGCTTCTTTTATGGAATATTTCTGTGCATCATTTACTGCTGCACTCCTGCAGAGGAGGGGGATGCTGTGCTGGTTTCAGCTAGAGTAGAGTTAATTTTCTTTGCAGGGGCTGCTGTGGGGCTGTGTTTGGATTTGTGCTGAACACAGGGTTGATCACACAGAGATGTTTTTGTTGTTGTTGTTGTTGCACAGAGCCAAGGCCTTCTCTGCTTTTTGTGAACCCCACTGCTGAGGGAGCTGGGGGTGCCTGGCAGGGTGGGAGGGGACACAGCCAGGACAGGGGACCCCACTGACCAAAGGGACATTCCAGACCATGTGGCATCATGGTCAGTGGATAAAGTGGAGGGAAGAGTAAGGAAAAGGGGGATATTTGGGGTGATGGTGTTCATCTTCCCAAGCCATCATTCCCTGTGATGGGGCCCTGCTCTCCTGGAGAAGGCTGAACTCCTGCCTGCCCTTGGGAAGCAGGAAACTAATTCCATTTTTTTCCTTTCCTTCTGTATGTGTGGCTTTTGCTTCCCCTATTAAACTGTCCTTATCTCAACCCACAAGTTTTGCAGTTTTTCCCCTTCACCTTCTCTCCCCTGATCCCACTGAAGCTGCCTGGGGCTTGGCTGCTGCCTGGGGTTAAACCATGACAGATTCAGGAAATCATTTAGATCCCATCAACCAAACAAAGCAAAGGTTTGTGGGGGGATAGAATGTAAGAAAATGAAGATAGTGCAGAAGGTAGTCTCACACCTGAGGAGGTGCAGCTGTACTAACCACCGAAGATTAGGAACAGACCTGCCCTTAGCAGGCCACAGCTGTGCCCAGTGGGGATGAGTGCTATAAAGGAGTGGGTGAGAGGGGAGTTGGAGTTTGTTGGTTGTGTTGTGAGGAGATGCCCATGAGAAATCACCAAGAAGGTATGGAACTTTTGCAATAAGATGGGAACAAAGGTTGACAAAAGAAACTATTGAAACTTGGGGAGATATATTTCAAATTAGGTGAGTGTTCTTCACTCACCTGTGTGCCCACAGGCTGGCAGGATCAGAGGCTGCAGATTACAAGAGTTTAACTTCTGTTGACTGTAGTTCCTTGATTTTCTACCCTTGCACCTGTTTTCATGATAATATAAATTTAAATGAACGCTTCTGCTTTCAGTAGAAGTCTCTATTCTGACCAGTAGAACATGCAGTTCTACTTCATGCATTTTATCTGTTGTGCATGCAGCTTTATCTCAGGCTGCTTTTTTCAAAACCTGCTGTTATTTGATGCTCATCACAATACAATAATATTAATGGATTTCAGGTTGAGCTGAATGCTTTATTTTGAGCTTAATGCCATTGTCAGTTGAGTAAATTGTTGCCAAATGTTAATTGCTAGGACTGAATTTTTCTTCAGCAGGTGTGTTTATGTGCTGAATGAATGATAATCTTTGGCGGGGGGAAATAACAGATTGGGTATTTATAGCCTGCATCACAATGGATGGCTGAAAGGAGGGAACAAGTGGCAGATAATATGCATGCTGACAATTGTGTAATTTTTTTTTTTCCTTCTAATGTTTACCCAAAATCAGTGTTTTCACTATGTAGGGTCTTGAGTTGAGCTGTGGCAGCTTTATGTCTTACAGCTTGGTGTGTTTTATGCCTAAAGCACACTGAGGAGGGCCAGGGCTTCTGATACTGAAGGGTCAACCAGGCTGAGGGGATTTCCCACTAAATATATTGTGATTCAAAGAATTCCCAATTACTCTCATTTCACGATAATCTCTTCTAAATGTGCCATCAAGGAATTGATGAGTTTGGCTCTACGTGAGGCTGAGTGAAAGGTGGGGTTTCTTTTAAATTTAATTTCAATTTCTAATGACATTAAATGGATCAGAGTCCAAGACAAGAGTTGTGGCACCATTTAGGGGATGTCTTCCATGCTTATGTTTACTTCCTGTGGTTCAAGTCTTCTAAATCTGTTATTACTCAGTGCCTAAGTGTTGTGATTGCACCGCACTGGTGCTGCAATGCTTAAATTTCTTGCTCCAGATGTCAGATAACACAGATTTTATTTTTTTTTAAATTCTGTTTAATTTGGAACTCCTGTGTTCTTCTCAACCCCCAGCTGCTTTAGATATTAAACATCTATTGTAGTTTCTATTGAGCACAGTTTTGGTTTTGTTTTTTTTTTTTTTGGCAGTGCTGTGTATTGCTGGAAATCTGTTAAATGTTAATGCAGTTTTTTGGGAGGTGTCTTGGTTCTGCAGGACAGGAAGGCATTAAAATGCCTTCTGGATCATTTGCAAGAGCAGTGGGACACTGAGGCAGGAGCTCAGGGATAGGGAATGGAACAAGAAGGTTCCTTTTATAGCTAGTGATATCTAATGAGGTGGTACCCAGAAACTGGAAGCTTTATCTCTACAATATCCATCAGAATGGTGAAAGAGAACAATGTTTCCCTTTGCTGGTCTGTCACATATGACCCAAAACATTCTCAGAGACTTCACCACACATTGAAACCTATTTTTCACACTCATCTTGTCAGTGCTGGACAGTTAGACATTCAAGAATTCACCTCATAATTGAAAATCAAAATAGTCATCTTCTATACATTTGACTGTACTTGCCAGACTCTTGCCAGAGATTCTGCTGAGCCAGACTTTACTGTATTTACAGGGTGCCCCGTGGCAGGAAGGAAGGATGAATCTGACTCCATGTTCTCAGAAGGTTAATTTGTTATTTTATGATACTATATTATACTAAAGAATACTAAACTACACTAAAGAATACAGAAAGGGTACTAACAGAAAGCTAAAAAGAAAATAATGAAGAGTCTCAGTGAACTCCTGTGTTTGGTGTAACTCTGTGAATGTAGTGTCTGAAATATGAAATAAAATCAGCAAGAATGAATGAGCCTCAGTAGCTTCAAACAAAGATGTGACTGGGCAGGAGGGGCAGAATCGTGTCCTTGACTGAGCTTTTAGGAATTTTAGTCTAGACCACTAACCTGGTGGGATGAGACTGTTTGAAAACCCATGACAAACCATGAGGACACCCCTTATTTTCAGTTTTTCTGGTGTCTGGCTGTAGCTTTGGAAATCTTCTCATGGGATGTATTTATGAGACTGGAAAAATGTCCTGGATGTGCTGTAGAGACTGTCCTTGCACCTGCACAGGAAAAGTGAGTAAAGAAAACCTCCTGTGAGACTTTTAGCCTACAGAGGAGCAGAACAACAGGTGCAAAGTAATTATCATAAACATTTCCCATTTCCTCAGGCAGCACAGGGGTTTTGGCAGAGTGTGCAGGAGATCTCAGGGTAGAGCACCAGGTCATATCCTGCATGTGCCATTTGATCAAATCTTCTGCAGCTCAGTGGTTGTGCTGCAGGGTGTGATTTGGTGCTGCAGACACAGCTGGGCAGAAGTCAGGAGCTCCTGATGCTCTTTCCCTGTTGAGCCATTCAGTGTCAGCATGGCTGTGTCTCCAGAGGCTCTGGCTCTTTGCCTGGGCAAGATATGCCCTTGGAGCTGGAGGATCAGAGTCCTAAATTATTTTTTGCACTTTGAAAACCTTCCCCAGATGACTTCTGTTGTGTGCTTTCTGAATTTTGGGATTTTGCTTTCCATTGAAACATACCCAGAACCTGCTTAGGACTTTTCTGAAGTGCACTCTGACCTGATGAATTCTTCAAGGTCTGAAATTTCTTGAATGAGCAAAGGCATGGACCCTCTTAGATCAGCAAAGAGATCATCTCAAAACTTCAGGGGCTCTCACTCTTTCCTAAAGCTAAGGGAAGGCTCACAAAGATGAGGCAAAAGCAGCAACAGGAGAAATTATTTTCCTGCTCTTTGGGGATTATAAATTTATCTCTATTTGACTTTTCTTCCTTGATATAAATTTCTGCTGTCTCACTAATTGCACAAAAGAGGCAGAATATTTTCCTTTGCAAGTTCATCCTGAGGAAGTTGATTAGGATCATTGAAAATGAGTACCTAATGTTCTCTCTCTTTCTATTTTACTGTTTGCTGTGAGCTGCAAACACTGTGCCTAGGCACACTAAAATCAGACAGTTCAATTGAACTTTGTACCCAGAAGTCCTGTCACAGTCATATTTTCTGAAAAATCCCCTTGCCCAGGATTTTGCTCCTGGGAAGCTGAGAAGCCTCAGAGGAAAAGGAAAACAATAATTATTTGATTTGCTTCTCCTGTGTTTTGCTCCTCTGGAATGTGTTTGGAGATTGTTTACCCACAGGTGATTGTTTCACTGGATTCTGCTGTGAGTTGTTTTCACTCTTTTGCCAATCAGTGCCAAGCTGTGTCAGGACTCTGGAGAGAGTCACGAGTTTTCATTATTATCTTTTTAGCCTTCTGTAAGTATCCTTTCTGTATTCTTTAGTATACACTTTAGTATTTTTTAATATAATATAGTATCATAAAATAATAAATTAGCCTTCTGAGAACATGGATTCACATTCTTCATTCCTTCCTGCCACAGGGCACCACCCACATATAGTAAAGTCTGGCTCAGCAGAATCTCTGCCTAATGTCCTTAAGGTTCCAGGTATTTCCTCCATAGGCTTCTCCAAATGGCTACATGAAAATTAATGTGGTGGGTTTTAAAACACTTTTAATTGAGAAATGAGCTGCCCACTACTTTAACACTGCTTAACTGTGTGTATTGATTTCTAACCTGCATGTCATTGGTTGGCTGAGTGTACCAAGGTTACAAAATGTGAAACCTTATTCATTTTTAATTAAAAAAAAAAAGCATTCCTTCTCAACAGCAAAAAAAAGACATGAAGGAATCACCTCTCTTCTCCAATATTTAGAAGTTAAGGCCTTTAAAGTAAGATGTATGGTTATCAGAGGTGAAAACTGTTTGACATTTTTGCATAAGACATCTAAAATATTCATTCTGTGCCAGCTCCGCTATCCAGAGGAAACATCAAAGGGAGCTGGTCTCATTAGGAGAGCTCTCCTGACTTTGACACATGCCTCCAACATGCTGGGCAACTTTAAGAGCAGTGGGAAGGGATTTATCATCCTGACTCCCAGGAATGGCAGTGTGAGCTCAGCGGTGAAATGTCTGCTTTGAAATCCCCCTGCCTATTTTGGGAGGTTTAATTGGGATGGAAATGTGGTTGTAGTGAACGTGAGGATAACACTTTTCTTCCATCACCTTGCCAGGCTCTGTGACAGGTTTCCTGCTTTTTTTTTGACATCAGGTATCTCTGATACCAGATATGTCAGGTGCCTCCATGGTAAAGGCAAATATGCTGGCACCCTTGGCATTCCAGTGGATTGGAATTCCTGTATGCAGAGGTGTGCCTAAAGAATTACTGTCCTACTGTATTTGTGGGGACCCTCATGGGAGGAAGGAATGAGGAATGTGACTCCGTGTTCTCAGAAGGCGAATTTATTTTACGATATTATGTTACATTAAAGAATGCCGTACTAAACTATACTGAAGAATACAGAAAGGATACTTACACCATGCTAAAAAGCTAATATATAATAAATATAATATAAGCTTTATATTATAAAAGCTAATATAATAAAAGGCTAATATAAATAATGAAAACTCGTGACTCTCTCCAGAGTCTTGACACAGCTTGGCCCTGGTTGGCCAAAGAGTCAAAACAATTCACATCAGAAACTAATCTCCAAACACATTCCACATGAGCAAAACATAGGAGAAGCAAATGAGATAATTATTGTTTTCCTTTTTCTCTGAGGTTTCTCAGCTTCCCAGGAGAAAAATCCTGGGCCAAGGGATTTTTCTGAAAATGTGAATGGCCACTCTGCCCATTACTACATCTGCCTCATTTTGAGCAGTTTTTCGAAGGATGCAGTGAAAATCATTGTTCAGTTTGGGTAAACTAGCCCACCCCATGTTGTCTTCTTGAGGTCTGTACTGTGTTAAAGTTTGAGCACATCATTCTTTTTCATCATGCACTTGTCAGGTAGGGGTGAGTGGTGGAGTCTCCATTTTAAAGAAAGGGATAAAAGGACTAAAGATTCTTGTTCATTTTGCTTTGTTGGTTTTTGTGTTTGGTGTTTTGGTTGTTTTTTGGTTATGGTTTTTTTAGAGACAGTCTTTCTTATTCACAGCTGCTTTAGTGGAGTTTGGTGATTAATTTGCCAAAATCCCTGATTTTAAGACTAATGAAACTGGCAGCAGAGACAGCTTACTCTGAATGGGAAAGCAGATTTTCCTCATGCTCCCTGTGTGCTCCACACCTCTATAGCTTTATTTTGACTCCCTGCATTGGGCTTGGAGAGGGGACCTCAAGGAAAGACACAGGTCAGGCTGAGCTTTTAGAGCTGTGTCTTGGAGAAGCAGAGGCAAACCAAATAGGAATCACTGAGTTGTAGAGAATGAAAACTCCAGAAATACCTCTGTTTTTTTGACTAGCACTGTCATTCCCTGTGAATGTATTTTAGATTTTTTTTTTCTGACTATACTCAGCAGTGACTGGTGACAGGTAGAGAAGCAATGAGCACAAAAGGAAATGCAGGGAGTTCTGTTTAGAAATAAGACTAAAAAAATAGCCATGTTTTCCTGTGAGGGTGTCCAGACACTGACCCAGGCTATCTAGAGAGGGTGTGAAGTCTTTTTCCTTGAAGATATTCAAAAGCCAATTGATGTGGTCCTGAGAAACTGGTTGTAGGTGGCCCTACTTGAGCAGAGGTTGGCCAAGGTGACCTCCAGAGGTCACTTCCAGCCTCAACCATCCTGTGATGCTGTGAATAAATGTATGTACAACCTGTGCTGGAAGTGCCACACTCTTTAATGACAGAGAAAATTGTCTGAGGTTTGCTCCTGGCAAGGTAGCTCATTATCTTCAGGAGTGCTAAGGTTACTGTAGGAACCTAAGTGTTTTAGTGGGACTAAATGTGCTAAATACACAGTGTGAGCAACGTAAAGCTGCATTTTTTTATTTATGCATCAATATCAAAACTGGTCTGTGTTAATGCTTCTTCAAATCCTAGTAAATTGCAACCTTTTAAATGAATTAGGCCTCTTTCTTTGCAAATCCTATTAAGGAGAGGGATAGGTCATAACAACAATTGTCTGAAGGAAATAGTTGAGAATAATCCACTCACCCTTTTCCATGTGGTGGTGGGGCACTGTATGGCGCAATTCCTGTGCTTTGGGTATTCCACAAAACCAAACTTTTTTTCCTGCTTTTTTCCATCAAAAATTTCTCAGAAATTTTCTCATTCAGCTAGAAGTCTAGTCCTAGATTTCTGGTTAAAGACACCCAAAATTGTATCTGTGTTAAATCTACACAACCGTATTGTTAACTTGAGCTCTGTTGTGGGTGAAAGCTGCTATACATATGCAAAAGCATCATTGCTCTGAAAATTGCTTCTTTACCTGCAGGATGCAGACTTCCTGTGGGTTTTTCTATTTAAAACAGAAAACAACTGCTCTGCAAATTCTTGCAAGTATCAGCAGTTTCCATGCATTAAACTTTCCTCACTTCCTGGGAAGGTGATTGGATTCACTTTCTGGAAGGCAAAGAAAATGTAATCACCTTCCTGTATCCCAGGGCTGCTCTGGATCATCCAACTACAGCCACTGGAGACAGTGAAAATTCCCCTTTAGAGCAAGAGAGCTGCAAGACTTCCTTGAGTGAGTGGCTTTGAGAAATTGATATTTACTTTCTACCAGCCCTTTCACTACATATTAGCGACAGATATTTGAAATTCATTTGGTAGAAGGCAGTAACTGCTTGGAATGAATGTCCTGAACATACCCCATGAAATCCCTAATATTTCCAGGCATGGGGAAGGCTCTGTGGAGAGTGGCAGCACTGGTCATTTTCAGCTGAAAAACGCTTTCCACAGCTGGATATTTTCAGGACATGTTGCAACAGACAGAGAAAATTTTCCTAGGAACCTGGGGATGTGAATCCACACAGCTTTTGTGGCTTTCCAAGTGGTTGGTGTGAGTGGAGGTCTTGATATTGTTAAATATTCTCTGGGTTTAGTGCTGTTCCAGGCTGCCACACATGGAAAATGCACCCAGAGTTTCATCCCTGGCACTGTAACATCTCCTGCCTGTGTCACACCCTGGATGTGAGGGAAGTATTAAAACACACCTTTTTATGTGTAAAATTTGCAACTTAGCTTGTCTCTTGAAAGGTTTTGAATTCTGGACAGCAAAACTAATTAAACATTTAAGGAAAATATTACAGGTGGAGTTTTTTTAATACTGAATTTTCACATAGGCACACTCTATGTGCTTATGTACTATCAAAAGAGAGGATGTTTCTCTAGATTAATTCAAGTATCTATTAAGAAAAATTTCAATCCACCTCAGCTTTTCTGAGATATTGCTTATAACCTACCAGTTATTCAATATGGCCAGACTGTCTTCTGTTCTTAGGGAGATGGAGTTTAATTCCTTTGTGTTGCAGCTACTACTAGGACTCAAAATCAGCCATTAGATCATGCAAAGGGTCCTTTAATGCATAAGCAAAAGGAAGTGTTTCTTATAATTTTGATGAAGTTTCCATGTTTTCTTCTCTTTTCAGTTGCTCATGCATACTGTAAATTGGCAATTTCTGAAATTTGCCTCTCATTGTTTTGCGGTTGCATCAGTTAGACCACAGGCAGTGCTGCAGGAAGTATTGAAGAGAGGGAAAATGTGAACAGCAGTAAAAATTGTATTATCAGAGACATGTATGTGTAGGAAAAACTCTGTGTGTGCCAGTCTTATTGGTGCTTCTCATTTTGTGCTTAGTCAAATGCTTTAGCTGGGCGAGGAAAACTTCATCCAAAAATCGTGGCTTGACTTGTGCATTTCATGAGGAATCATAGTGACCCTGAGAATGTTTTCTACATGGATTTATCACTCACATGGTCACCTGGCAGCTCTGCACAGATACAAAGTGAGGGATTTTTTCTTGTCCCAGTAGTGGACAAGAAAAAAAAAAAGCAAACTACAAGTTGTTTTGGGCAAAGTGCTTGTGCCCAAGTCAGTTTGGAAAGTGTGGAACTGCTCCAATTTGCCATCTTTTTAAAGGGATTTTAGCTTTTGTGAGATAAATATTGCATCCATCTTTTGAACTGGCAGTAATATTGTCCTGGTTTTGATGTGCTGCTGTGCACTGTGAGTGTTCCTAATCATCTCTTCAGGTGGGGTTTCAAGTTGATCTGCTTCAGCTGGTTAAATGGGAGATCAAATAGACTTTTGAAGGCCAGAATCACTTTTCAAAAAAAAAAAAACACCAAGAGACAACCAAAACCAAGAAAACATTGTCTATATTGCATGTTCAGATGCTGTTGCATGTTCAGATGCTGTAGTGATGGCTGGTGGAGCAATAGATGTGTAAACTTCAGCACACTTAGCTAAAACTGTGTCTTTTGTTAAAAACATTCTTCCTCTAAAATTGCCTTACACTGTGCATCCTAGGATGGAACAGAACAGAAATTGGAGGAAAAGCTATTAAATCAATGTAGGCCATCATTCCAGGGGGGGCAGCATTGTTTGCTGCACTGAAGTTTTTAGCTCTAATTTGAGCTAAATTTCAATTTCCCATACAACGGGGATTCGGCTGCACCCCTTGGGAGATTATTTCACACTGCAATAACTCTGCTGGGATGTTTTGTTGATACCTGGCCTAAATCTTCCCTCTTAATTTCATCTCATTTTTTGCTGTTGTAGCCCCAGGTATCACACTAAACAATCCCCTTTTTTCTAAGTGGTTGGCTCATCAAATATTTCTGGACAACTACTTTCCCCCTTAGTTCAGATGTTGCTTGGTTAGTGTCCAATCTTAACATTTCTGTGAAGATTTATGTTTAAGCTTTCTGTGGTTGGTTTTTCTTCTTCCTTTAAAAATTGATTTTCCTGCCATCCCTGGCACCCTTATTTGGGAACAGCCCATTTCTGAGACCTGCTGAACATTAGCATTAGCTGGCCATAGTTCACCTGCTCTATTTTTGTTGCCTTGCCATGTTCCCAGTTGGGTTTCTTTTTCTCAGAATAACTACTTTCCAAATTTTTCTTTATTATTTCAGTCCTGCTTTTTTTTCTTATTAGGAAATTCAGGAAATGCACACAATTAAATGAACAAGTGTTTGTTGAATCTCATGCTCTTTGGTTTTTCTGCTGTCTAGCTATAACATGGATGAATAAATTAACATTTGCCACTTTACTGTTCTTCAGTGCTGCTGAAATACTGTTCAGGATTCTCACATCAGTTGAGACAGTAAAAATAAAACAGTCCTGGGACGTGCCACTAGATTGGTAAAATAGGGACTACGTGGTAGTGAAACCTGCCTTGAAAATATCAGTGAGACTAATACTTTTTAATCTTTCCAAATAAGTCCCCTGTAGAAAACTCTGCCTTTTGGAAGAATGGGAATACAATTGAGTCTGTGAATATAATTAATAGAAGTCTCACATCCCTTGTGATTTCATATAAAATGACTCTTTAGGAATTTTTTTTGTGAGTCTAGCAATATTTCTTCTCTTGCTAGAGGCACTTAATGATGTAAGAGTCTCAGCTTTAATTTTTAAAAGAATTTGTCTTTCAGGCTTAATTGACTGCTGAGGAAAGTAGAAAAAATGACTTTGGAGTTTCCAAAAATGCAGATAAGATAAAGATAACTGAAGCCTTTTTTTTTTTCTCTTTTAATCTACTGCTGTTTAAGCAAGTTTCAAATAATTTAGAGTGACCTAAATTCTTCCATATGACTTCACAATTATGTGAGTATTTGGGTCCTCTTCTAGCTTGGCTTGGAAATAGGTAAGTGGCTTCATGTCCTTGTAAGGTGTGACCCTACTTAGTCACAAATGATGACCAAATTTCTGTGCTGAAAGCAAAAGTAATCAAGCAGGAGACACTGTTTTGCCCCAGCACAACTTCCTGACTTATTTCCCTGTAAGCAAACTTATAGACCAGGATGACCAAACTTACAGACCAACTTATTTACCAGGATGCATTCCTGCTCCTCACTCAAACTCATCAGGCTCCTTCCTTGTATTTCCCTGTTATTTCTCAACACAATTCCTTGAGTCAGATGGGGGTAGGAAGCATTTAAAATGGTCACCACGATGGGATGATAGCAGGGTGATTTTAGGCAGGTTTGTGGCTCAGTGTGTCCTACCTCTGATGCACTCTATCCTTTCTGTCCCGTGAAAGAGTCTCACACATTTTCATATGTTGGCTCAGTTTTCTTTCCTCTCTTTCACCTCTGGGATGAATCCTCTCCTTTGTCATGGCAAATTTTCCCTGGTGTTCAGACTAAGGGAATAACTAAACAGTTTACTAGGCTAGAAGAGTTAGTCTTTTCATCTTTATGTAACACATCTGAATATACGCTGTATTTTTTACAAGATGTGTTATCCTGACTGATAAAAAAAAGGTATGAAAAATGATGAAAAAAAAGAGATGAAACTGAAATGAAATGTTTTGCACATGTCACAAGATTATAGCATATAGTGTTCCTATAATTCTATTTATATATATTATATCATATATAATTATATATATATATATAATCCTATTATAAACATTCTTTGGCACACTATAGTGTGTTTTACACAGAAATTGCAGCTTGTTTAATTTTTTTTTTTTGCAGAACTAACTGGGTGACATAATTGTTGCATTAGTAAAAAGCAGTGTTGTATTTCTAGAGAAAAGTTTTTAAGGCCATCTACAGGAGCTTGTATAATGTATTGCAATTTTCTCAGCTCCCTGATGGACTTTCTGCAGCTTTTAAAGGACAACATGTCATGGTAGAGGAAATTCTCTCAGTCTGTGATTAGCAAATGACAGAGTACCCAGAGCATGAGCCACACTTAGGGCTGTCAGCTTCCACTGGTGAAGCTACTGGAAAAAAAGACCTCGTGTAGTCATGATCCAGTTCAAACGGCACAATAAGCCACACATCAAAACTGCTGATTTTTATATCCGTAACATTTTTTCTATATCAATCTTTTCTGTTATCAGATGTGCTCATGTTTCCCCAATTGCATTATTTGTTGTTTATTGAAACAGTTTGTTGCCCTGCCAAATCCCCAGTTTGGTTTCTTTTTCTCAGAATAACTGCTTTCCAAATTTTTCTTTATTATTTCAGTCCTGAATTTTTTTCTTCTTAGAAAATTCAGGGAATTCACACAATTAAATGAACAAGTGTTTGCTGAATCTCATACTTTTTCTGATGTCTTGCTATGACATGGATGAATAAATTAACATTTGCCAATTTACTGTTCTTCAGTACTGCTGAAATACTGTTCAGGATTTTCACATCAGTTGAGATAGTATTTGGTGGCTGAGTAGAATTAAGGCTTTGTGCACCTATGAATTACAGAAGTAAGATAAGTGTTTTCAACCTGAACAGGTTTGGCTAGATTTATTCTTGAAGAGTTGGCTTCTCCATCTGTGTAGAGCAGGTGCTAATAGAATGGTAACAGTATGAAATGATGATCATAAATATTTGTATCAAAAAAGTCCAGGCTTTCAGAGAGGTTTTTGAAACAGAGATGGGTGGACAACACTAAAAAAATTATAAGAATATCTCTAGAAAAGCCCCAGAAGACTAAGAAACTATAAACTCCTAAAGGTACTGGAAGAATAATCATTGTCAATAGCAAAGTTTATTAATAGGAAAAAAAATAAGGGAGTAGCTCAGGAAATGACCCAAAACCACCATAGGCCTGAATCTTGGAAATTAGCATTTATTAGCAGGTGAACTTGTTCCATGGAACAGTATTTGAAAATTAATAGTGAATGGTAACAAATTGAAATTTGAGGATTCTGTTAATAATACACGTGTCACAGGACACCAGTATCATGAAGAATTCTAGATTTGGGTCTCTGTTTTGGGTCCTCAGGTACCACTGGTGAGAGTAAAACATACATGCATGGAAATAAGCTTCTACTGTTACAAGACAGTGTTGGAAATATTCCAGATTTATGCTGGTTTTTGTGTTTTGTACAATCACCACAGGATCTGGGGTCCTGCTCACCCCTGGAAAAGGTGATTGTCCGTATCCAACATCGCTGCCTGGTGCATCCCTGCAGGGGCATTTTTGGTACACGTGCTTCAAACAGGCCAATCTGGTTTAGGGCTTTGATATTTGCATCAAAACTCCATGCAAATACTTCTTTTCATTATTGTAAAGTTACCTCAGTTACTGAGATGAGCAGAAACCCCTTTATGTGAGAAGCTGTGGGGGCTGTAATTTGTGCTGGCACCTGCAGGAGATCACACAGGGGTAGAAACAAAGCAGATCTTCTGATTAAAACATGGATAGTTATGTGGTTGTGGCAATGGCAGCTCCTTGCACAGATGGGCCAAGCAGGAACAGCACAAAATAAAGAGATTAAGCTGCAAATAGTGAGGGGCTGATGTATGAAATCTTAATGAATATTCATATAATAACTTAAGAGACTGCTGACACTGAGTGCTAATCCTTCTGCAAATAACAATTAGCACAGAGGTTGTGTAATGGATGCTGATTTGCACACAGTAGCAAGAGCTAAGAAATATCCTGGTTAAACAGAGGCTTTTGAATCTGCAGAGGAATCCTGCACTGTGAATCAGATTGTAAAATGATGAATGACATGGCAGTTTCTCACCAGGTGCAAATGTGAACAGTCCTGCTAAGTTATCTAAGAAATGATCTATTATCTAAGTATTATCTGTTATCTAAATACCTGTACAGAAACCATCAGTAAGGACACACTGCTACATGATTCAACTCATTCACTGAATTCAGCTGTAATGGAAGTAGCATTATAGAAACAGCAATTCAATTTTCATGCTTACCTCAGGAGGTGTTTGAGAATGAGAAATGTGGCTTTTTTGAACTAAATCTGGTGCACAAATGACAATTATTAATGTGCAGTGCATGGTTTGTGCAGGAGGCTGGGTATGTGTGGTGGTTTTACCCAGGCTACCCACCAGAGCCACTCAATCAGCCCTTGAATAAATAGAACCATCAACTAAAATTCCACAGATATTGCAGATTTTGACGCTTTTTTTCCTTTTTAAAAAAATTCAAAAGATCTATGCAGATCAGCTCCTAAACGCTTTTGAGAAGTTATACTGATGATGTAAAGTAATTATTGTTTACTCACAGAGCTGATATGGAAAATGAAGATAAAGCCCAATGCAATGTGTTCCATTATGACGATATCCTTCTAGGCTGGCAGCTGTAGATGGAGCAGGTCCTTTGGAACAGGTCTAAATCTGAGAGAGATTGACCCAAAGGGCACTTGGTGTGTCCTATGTGGCACTGTTACCAAAAAAAGGAGATGAGGAGTGTAAGAAAGACAGAAAACGTCAAGTGCTGTACTTCCCTGTGAACAGTACATCAGTTTAGAGGCTCATCTGAATCATCATGCTTAATAGCCATGGAGGGATGAGATCTCTTCTCCATAAACTTATCTAATCCCTTTTGGACCCCCCTTCAATACTCACAGTGTCTGCAGCTGGTATCTCAAGCACTTGAGCATGTTTGGTTTTAAGTATCTTATTTTATGTATTTTATTTATTTCCCCTGGCTTTTTTTTTTTTTTCTGGTGAGTGCACAGATGAGTTCAACCAGTTGTGCAATTTGTGCATCAATTAGTTAAAACACCAAGAAATCGACATATTCATGTATTTGAGTGATTCACTTGTGTCTATGTGTGCTGTAAGGAAAGAAAAAAAACCTTGTTGTCTTTAGAGAGAGATCTGTACAAACAGACATTAATTCTGTCATCTTCCCTTCCTTTCCTTCTGCTCCCTGCCAGCTCCCAGTGCAGATCTGGTACCTCTCCTGCCCCTGTGAAATTAGTCCAATTATCAGTTAATGATTGAAACTGACAGTTCAATGCACGTGTTCTGACATGCTGCAGACTGCTAATTTTCAGCAGCATGGAATCAGTGCACGAGGAAAACTTGAGAACAAAATAGAAACATTCTGAGAAATTATTGGGCTGTGAGAGGTGAAATTTTGAGGCAAATGAAACTTCTTCCTTTGAAACTGGCTATGTCTTCCACAAAACCAGGAAAAGACAAAACTGAAACTGCTCTTTTTAATCTATTTTTTTTCCTAATTAACAGGATGTATCATGAGGTAATTAGGTACTAATGAAAAAGAGAACAGAGATATAATATCATCATATTTGACATTGGGAAAGCTGCCTGATAGAAGAGAGCCAGGCTTGTACCTCCTACCCACAAAATTAGGGTCTCAGAGTAGCTTTTATAATCCCAGTTTGAGCTGTGAATTTAGAACTGTTGTCAGGCTATGATTCAATTTTAACTGCAACTTCTGGCATTAAATCAGCATAAAACGTGGGCATTATGTGTTATTTTAGTTTGGACCATTAGTAGTCCCACTACTTTACTTCCTGGATGAAAGAATTTTTGACAGCTGATATGAAATTATGTTGTCTTCACCAATGGATTTTACAGAAATAAAAAGCCAGTGAAATTTTAAAAATCAACACATGACAAAATGGCTGGAAATCTTCATGTTCAGTCTAAAGTTGTCACTGTTTCAGATGGTTCCTGATAAATAGAAATGCAAGGCCTTAATTAGCTGGGTGCTATAGATGGATTTCTTACAAGCCACATTCTTTTAAAAATTAGAAACCAAGATTTCAGATCTGTGTTTGACAAATTTTATTTTAAATTTTATGATCATGTTTTTCTTAAATTTAAAGGTTGAGGGGAAAAAAGGGTATGGAACCTCAGATTTTTCTTTAAAAATAAATTGAGTCATTGCTCTGTAAGCAAGTTAAATGCAATATTCATCCTCTGCAGATGCTGAAAAAACCTTGAGGTTTCATTTTGTGATCTGTGCAGAAAGTTGGGCACTTTGAAAATTCTTTAAAGGAATTCTCCAGGCAAAGGAGGATTCGGAGTAAGCCTCAAGTGTCACTTGCAAAGCCACAAGAAGGAACCTCAAGGGACAGCCTGTTTGCCAGCTTCATTTCTAGGTATTGTTGAACATACCTGCTTCTCCAGTAATATTATCCTATCCTTGTATTAAATTGGATGTCTCTGTTCCAAATGAATTAAAATAGGAAACACCACTAGGTAATTTCTATGTAAGAAATAAAAAGCTGAAAAGTTTTGGTATACCAGTAAAAAAAAAAATTATAAAGGTGCCAATTTTTCAATCCTTCTGTTAGCCCAGAGCTTAAGCCAAGTTCCTTAAAAAAAAACGAACCAAAACTTAAAAATGTGCATGTCACAAATATGGTTCAACATTAAAGTGAATTTATAAGAGGGTGTGGGTATGGAGTTATCTCAGAAGAAATTCAGTGCCTTAAATCTTGGCTGGGGAAAACATGCTGTGTTTTAATGCTACCTGTATAAATCAGAGCTGGGGGAAAATGTTTTGACTGACCTCTTGAAACAGAAGCTACACTTCTGCTGTCTTTATGACATGAATTTATGGCAATTGGTGTTAAAGGCTTCAAATCAGCAATGATACAAATATCCTCATTTCAACTTACCCAGACAAAGAACAAAATTACCTAGATGTATTTAAACAAAAAAAAGGCTGAAATTGCCTCAAGGAAGTTAATTTCAAGATAGGAGTAAAATGTTTGAGTCAAATTTGCTCTGTGCTATCAGTAGGGATGAAGTAATGCAGAGACATGAAGTAAAAAATTCAATATTTCAAGAACTAATAGCATAAGGAAAACAAAGCAGATATGAAAGTAATCTTTCAATCAGGAATTTTCTTGGCTGAGATGTATCACCTTATGCAGGCACACAGGAAGAGATTGCACTTGCTAAAATATGATGATGTTTACAAAGTACTTACTGGACATGGCATAATATACCTGACAGCTTCCAGGCAGAGAGTAAATGTGAAATATGATTCAGGCAGGCACACACTCATGGAAAGGGCACTGCCCCTTTTCACTGCAGTGCCAAGAATGTGTTCAGCTGAGCTTTGTGATAAAGCCCAGGTAAAGCACTGTTACATTATTGCTTACAAAGGAATGGAAATTAATTAACAGAGTGAAAGGGGAAAAAAGCAGTTTTGAAAGATAATAATGATGATATGTGTTACTTCCCACAGTGGTTTCAGCATGGCTGGAAGTAGGCCGGCACGATGCTGTTTCTCATGGCCCTTCAAGGAAATGCATCTTCTCACTCTGCCTTTCTCACCTGGCTCTTTTGTTCCTCTAACAACCACTGGAGTAAGCACAGAGAGCAAATGAGAGCAGGACCAAACAGCAATTATCTCTTTAGGAGAAACTAAAAATTTGGGATGTGGGATGTGCTGTTGGACAACACCAGCTAAAAAGATAGAGGGCAGCTCAGACTGAACCTTGGAAGGGAAAGTTGATGGTGTGCACAGATCAGGGACATTTCCTCAGGGAATACCATGGATTTTTCCTCAGAAAATGCCATGGATGAGGCTCAGACTGAGCCTTGGAAGGGAAAGCTGATGGTGTGCAGAGATCAGGGATATTTTCCCAGGTAACGCCATGGATTTTTTCCCAGGGAATGCCATGGATGATGCTCAGACTGAGCCTTGCTGATGGTGTGCAGAGATCAGGGACATCTTCCCAGGCAATGCTATGGATTTTTCTCCAGGTAATGCCATGGATGAGGCTCAGATTGAACCTTGGAAGGGATGGCTGATGGTGTCCAGAGATCAGGGACATTTCCCCAGGGAATGCCATGGTTGAGGCCCAGACTGAGCCTTGGCTGATGGTGTGCAGAGATCAGGGACGTTTCCCCAGGGAATGCCATGGGTGAGGCTCAGACTGAGCCTTGGAAAAGACGGCTGATGGTGTGCAGAGATCAGGGACCTTTCCCCGGGGAATGCCACGGATGAGGTGCAGAGCCTGGCACTAAATGGCTGAACCTGCTGATGAAATGGATGGGACAAAGAGCTCCAGCCAGGCTGCTGCTGTGTCTGGCAGCCCCAGTGGCTGCTGGGTTTATGTTTTATGTGTGCCCCAGTTATAAAACAGCCCCAGAACTTCCCTGGGGCTCCCCATGAGGAGCAGCTTGCTTTGCAGGAGCACTGAAGGAAGGGATGCTCTGTAGGTGGATGTGCTCACTTGTGCTGGCTGCACATGAGCATTTCAGATTCAGGTGGTGACATCTCATTTTTCAGCATTTTAGTGGGAAAAATCCATAAAGGTCAGACATATCTTGCTTGTTTTGCCTAAGTTGGAGGTTCACTTACCTCACAGTGGTTGGAGCCTGTGGCAAGGTATCTGTTGCCAGGCCTATCCATAAAATATTTCAGTTCTGGAACATCATGTGGATACCTAACTGTTCTTTTTGAAGACTTGTGCAATGTGAGACTCCTGTTCACCTTGCCAAGATAAATTCTGGATCAGGATCTCCAAGTGTGTTTTCTCTCACCTCCCTTTTGATGTCTGTGTCTGATATCTCTGTCTGGGCCTGTTGCCTCGAGCTGCCTTCAAAGATAAGGAAAAGGAAAAAAAAAAAACATTCTTAAGATAGGGTTAATTTAAATGTTCCTTTTTTTTTGTCCTGGTGTTTCTTAATGGAACTTAAAAGGAAGAGCTGAGATGGAGACTTTTTTTTTAAACTAGGACTTCTTTTTACATTTTAGATATCCACATTTGGCCAGATGAATTTCATAGTGCAAGGCACCAGCAATATCAATTCTTTCTTTACTTTTTTAATTTTTGAACTGGAAATTTTGACCTGCAGTAATGATGACACACATTAACCCAGCTTTTTGATATTCTTCATATCTGATGAATTATTAATTCAGTGGGTAAGTTCTTTCAGAGAATTCCACCACTGACTAAGCTACTGGAGAATTTCTTGTTGATATTACATCATGGCAACGTTTTTTGCATAAATTAGTGAAAAGTAATAGACTATGCAGTGCTGATAGTACCTCTGGTAATATTTTGCTGTAAGTGATACATTAACTTATGCACTAGAAATGTCTTGTTTAGAACTCATGTTAAATAAACAGACAAACAATATGAAACTCTTTAATTTAGTAGGTCCTAAACCACAATATTCCCACAGTTATGAAATTTAAGCATTGGTCTGTAAATATCTATGCTCAATAGCATGCCAAATGATATAAATAAAGCTGGTTCTGACACAGAAAATGAACTTATTGATATGTAGCACCTGTCTGATCTGGCCAATGTACAGCTTTGAGCCACACAGTTTGATAAGGATCTATGACCAAAAGGTTGTGTGGGAAAGTGGGCTTAGAAAGGACATCTGCTGACCCAAAAATTAAAAGGGGGACACAGTTTCTTGTGTGTGTGAAAGTGCTGGCATTGTAGTAGGGCTGCTCTGCTTATATGGATTTCAATCCAAACCTGATGTGACTTGGATTTATGTTTTGCAAAATACAAAGATAACTTGAAATACGGTTGGAGAATGTAATTAATTGTATTTCTTTCTATGGAGCAAGGAGCAAGTCACTCAGAGCAGGGCCTTGAACAACTTAATAGTAACCATCAAAATAGCAAGAAGAAAATGTAAATGCAAAGATTTTCCATGATGTGTCAGCCATACAGTTACCTACAGGTGCAGTCTGTAAAAATGCTGGAGCACAAAGGATGACAGTAGAATGCAGATGTGGAGAGTGGTACCAAATCCAGAGCATTTCATCAGCAATGTGTGTTAAAGACGTAAGATTTCTTCTGAGCAAATACATGGAAATTAATTTTCTTTCTCTCTCCTCTTTCTCTCTCCTATTTCTTTCTTTTTAAAAAAATCTTTTCCCACAGTTATAATTTAGCATGTCTGTCATATGACATTTTCAAAGCACTTGCTTGGAATGACAGGTATCATTAGGACTTAGGTCCACTAATTCTTAATTATGCTTGTGAATGAAAGATTTATTGGTGTATAAAGTGTTCTGAAGACTCCTACAGATACAGAAATAGCTGTATAAATATAGAATTTAAGATATCCTTTGAAAAGAAAGCAGTTTTGTGGATGTCTTGCATTTCCCAAAGGACGCTCTGCTGTAATTTAAGGGTTCCAGAATTCTGTGTTTTTTGCTTGTAGGAATCTCTTTTATGTAGACCTTGGCATGCTTGCCTCTGGGCATGAAATAGGATCCATTTAGATCCATTTAGGATTTTCGTCCCAATTTTTTCACTCTGTGCTTCTTGCTCTGGCAGGACTTTTCAGAACCTCTGTAGCAACAGGTTAAGCATTTTCTTTTAGATTTATGGTTGAATCATGGACCAGTTACCTGAAACAGCTATGTGTTTGTCACTGAGTCTAGAAACAAGATTTCCACTCCTTTCCATCGTACTGATGATTTCTTCCCATATCATATTAGTTATTTTGTGTTTGGGACTGCCATATCCTGGTTAATTCTCCTTTCCAATCTATTTGTTCACTCCAGGTGTCAAAATTGCAGAGCTGTAAATTGGATTGAAAAAGGTTTCCTTGGGCTGGCTCAAAAGTGAAGCACAGACTTTTGAATGGATATAGTATGATGATAATGTTCCCCAGATGAAGGGAATTAATTCGTTTTTTCCAATTTATCAGTTTTCCACAAAAGCCTGGAGGTTTCACAGAGATGTGCTGTCCAGCAGAGTGAATTGGGTGTGGCAGTGGAAAACTCCTTCACTGCACAAATTGCTGTGAGATATTTTGTTGGCTAAGACAGACAAGGAATTATGGTGTTGTCTTAAAAATTGCCACACCTGAGTTAGTCCCTGCTGCTTCTTTCTCTCTGCAGTTTAGCTCTGAACCTCTAGGCATCCTTTGAACTCTTCCTGCAAAATGCCTTCTCCAGGGATTTCAAATTACTTCTCTGGGGTTTCATTCTAACCAAAGCTGGTATTCTGCTTTTGGGGCTGTGCTGTGAGCCTGCTATGCATATTGATTTTTAGATTCAGACCTCTGAGCTGTATTGGATTTGGGTCTCTCCCTTCTAAAGTCATCACAGAGTAAAGCTGAGGCTGAAGACTTCAGGCAGGTCTAAGCCAGAGGAGCTTCTGGATGTTCTTAACACCACATTAAGAGTGGGAACTGATGGAGAGTTCTCAGAGGAGACTTCCGTTAAGTTTTAAGTGAATGAAAGTCATCTGCTAAAGAAAAAGTGAAAGTTTCTTATCACATTCAAAATTACCAGAAAAGAAACAATGATCTTTAAACTGTCAAAAAAGTAATTTAGAAAGTTTAGACATGTAATTCCTCTTAAATGCAACTTTAAAAGGTCTGCATTTATTTTATTTTTAATAGATTTATTTTTAAAAAGGAACTGGAAACTGTTGGTAGTGTGAAATACCCCCTGAAATGTAATTTAGAATATTTCAACCATTTAAAGAGTAGAGTTTCATTTTTATCAGCTTGTGAATTGACAACACAAAAGGGTTGACATCTTATGCTATTTCATCTTTTGGACATCTTTTAACTTCAACTTAATGCTGAATTGTTTGCATACCAAAATTTGGGGTTTTTTTAAGGCAAGGATAGATTCTTAAACATATTGGATTGTTATGTTTACAGTACTTGTGATCAATTCTGTATTTTACTCAACTACCCTAGATACTTCTGCTTACCCAGGGAGATTGTGCCAAGCCACACTGAGCTGTAAAAGACTCAAAAGCTGTAAAAGTTATAGTTAATATTTAAATTGCTACGTAGAAACACTGAACCAGAGTTGAGGATTGTGCAAGAAGAGACAGAATTTTGTTTCCTCCACTTCTATCCTCACTTAGTACAGGTGATTTCCACCATTCTTTTTATTGTGAAGGGCCTACATTTCCCCTGAGTAGAATTAAATATCTCTGCTGAGGAGAAGGAACATCAGATTTCAATTAATATAATAGCAATCTTCCAACTAAAACATTAATAACTTTTTCTTGTAGAGCCTACATTTAATGTTCCAGAACAGGAAGTCATACAACAAAGAGTGCAGAAGGCATAATTCTTATTATTGGCATCACATCATCACATGACAGTGACAGGTGGTGATCTACAAATGCCACCACACCCATCAGAAGCTCTCAGTGGGGAAATGAGAGACTTCAAAAAAATGCAATTTTATGGCAGTGTAGAATAATTCAAATCTGTTATTGGTAGATAACTGCAAGATAAATTCCAATTTATGGTGTTTAAAAACATGTTTTTTAGATTATTGGCTGTGTAGGATGCCACACCCTGTATTTATATGGATCTGCAAGAGCACTGGTGCTGCATGCAGACCTAGCAGTCACATATTCTGGAGTTTCCTAAAATAACCCCGTGTCCTAATTTTTCAGGAGATGGGAAGAAAGAAATTTATATAAGAGGGTATCAATTACAAAATGTAAAATTATGTTTAAATAGAATCTCTTTTGTAACTTCCCATTAATTTTATTATTTAGTTGAGCTGTAGTTAACTGTTTTAATTGATGCAATTTTCAAATTAAAAATGCCTATTGACTTAATTTTTGATCCATGAAATGATACACTCATATTGTTTACTTCTAAAATCAAATATGATGTGAGAGTGGCGATAATAAACACAAAAACAAATTTTCAACTTCAATGTAGCATGCATAAGCAGCATCAGAAGATAGCATTTGCCAGTTATGAACTGCTAAGAAAGAGAGAGTTTTAGATTTACATGTCAGTCATTTTTTGAAATAATTTTTGAGGAATATTTTTAAAATAATTTTTTTATTTTAGAGGTGCTTTATGCTAAAGAACATAAAATTAGGATTAAGCAATGCTTTTATCCACCATGGTAAGTATGAATACATTGGGAAAAGAAGAAGCAAGACCAGAAGGTGCTCTGCCACCTCCTCCTCTGTCTTGGGGTCATTGTGCTGTGCTTGCTGTGACATTTAGGGCTCAGCTCCATCACTTGGCTCCAGAGGTACATTAAATCCTGAAGTGAAAAAACATAGAGATAAAACTTCAATAATTAAGTATTTAAGATTGGTACTTACAGATCAACTAATATTTTGTCTGTCTTGGTTTGAAAAGACAGCAAGGCAGGAGCGTCCCTTGAAATAGAGATTATAAACCCCCTCCCTCTGAATTATTATAATTTGGAAATTAAGGGGCTCTCAGGCAAAGATATGGGAGTAGGAATAACAGTTATTTATTAGGGAAAAAATAAAAATAAAATAACAATGCATTATTACAAAACAACACTGCCAGAGTCAGAGCAGGCCCTGTCCCCCTGTGTATCAGGGTGGTGGCACAGCCCCATCCCATGGGGGCTCAGCCCTCCTGCAGTGCCAGCTGTGGCTCTGCTGGAGCAGGGATCCTGCACAAGGGGGGAGTTTTCCTCTGCAGCTCCAGGGCTGCTGGAGATGGGCCTGGGCTCCCTCTGGCAATGCAGGGCAGCAGAAGCTGCTCCTCTGGGAATGCACTGGGCAAAGGCTGCTGGGGTGTCCCAAACCTCAGATTGGACCCAGGTAGGAATGCTTGGCTCCTCCATCTGGGTGAAGCCTCTCCCAACAGGATCTTGGAATTTTATCAGCTATGCAGGGACACTCACTGGCCCATTAACCAAAGATAATTAATAATGAATAGCCCATTAACAGAAAAGATCTCCTAGATGGAGGATTGGCTGTGGAAGAGATGAAGAAAAAACTGCCCCATGAACAGCTCAGAACTGCCCCAGCTCTGACAGGTGGGGACAGAACAGACACCCCCAGCCACATCTGAGACATGTCTCTGGTTGTATTTGTTTGGTGAGGTTCTTTGAAGCTTCCTCTGATGTAAAGGGGAGTGAGTTTGGAGCCAGGCTCAGAGTTTCTGTTCCTCCTCAGAACGGTGAGAGCAGATTTACTGCCGGAGTATAAAAACTAACGAACCTCCTCAAGCCCTGCCATAAAACTTGGAATTCTTTCGTACCTAATTAGAAATTAGGGCCTGAAAAAGAGGAAATTGGACCAAAAACCTATAAAATTAGCTTCATCAGAACAAAGTGGAAACAGATGAACAACCCACAGTGACTCTGTAATAATAACACTGCAATCCTTACAGTGCTGTCTTGGCTCATTTGGATTTCTTGCTCAAGACCCTGTTTGAGCCCCCCCCATACATATTTCATCTTTATATTATGGATTTGCCTGCTTGGTGATGCTTATGGGCAAGATAGTGGCATGCTCATAGCCTTGTCAGACAGCAATTTCTTGGGCAGGTACTTTTTTCCCTTTTCCCAGGGTGTTTTCATAGAAATAACACAGGAATTTCTGGGCAAAATCACTGTATTTTTGAGAACATTACCCACATTACACATTTTGAAAACATTACATTTACCCAGAATTTCTGGGTAAAATGACTGTATTTTTGAACTAGTCAAAAAATCAGTGGTATTAAGTTGAAGTGAGATTTGGTATGTTAATAATTTGGACAAGGGTTTGAAATCTGGCAGGGAATCAGGAATGTGACATTTTCTGAAAATACCTCCAATTTAACCAACCTTCAAGGTTTCAAAAATCTGCACTTTGCACATTGCAGTAAAGGTGTGTTAGGTTAGCAGCTTAAATCTGATTTTTAAACATTCCTAGGAGTAATGGAAGCACTGGAACTGTTCACTCTAGTTTTCTGTGATGAGAGTTACTCTGAAAAACCTGATAGAAGGCCTTTAAGTTGGATCCACAAATTAAAAGGCACTTTGGGTCATAACTTCTGCAGGTGTCAGCTCCCCATTTGCAAAAAGGCTCCACCATCCCCTTTCCTTATAGGAGCTATGGAATAAGGACTCGTGAAAAGTATTTTAGAAAATCCCGTGAGCAAATGAATAATTCTATCATCAGTATTTAGTAAGTAGATTGCCGAGCTGTTTGCTCCTGGCAAAAAATACTGGAAATACTTAATGGCTTCTTGCTTAATGAGATCAATTCTTCTGTGAATGGAATTAGCAGTGGGTAAACATGACCACAATAATATACCAGTACCTAAAGACAGGTTTTATGCTGGGGCTTGATAGCTTTTACAGGATTGACATTTGCCACTTTAGTATTCTTCTAGCTTCCTTTGTGGGTGATGATTTAATAACTATCAAAGTGGGACTTTGATGCTGTACAAGGACTTGGTTTTGCATATTTATGAAGATTTGCTTGCATATTTGTAAATTTGATTATTCACTAGAGGAGACTTATGTACATAAATGGCTTGAAAAACCTCGTCCACTAGCAATTTGTTAGAAACTAATCTGCTCTAATTTCATCCCCTAGGAATATTTTTGGGGTCAAATATTATTTTTAGTTTGAGAAATAAATGATTAGGCCTCTCAATATTCTGAACCTGTGCTTTCACTTGGACTTTTAAAACAGTGCTAGTAATTCCTAACTTCAGCTCTGGATTGTGCCATCACCAGAGCCTTAGACACATCCCAAAAAATGAAAATGCTTTTGGAAGCCTTCTAAATTCCTGCCTTAGAGAATGCAGTGGACAGGTGATGATGAAGTGCAGGTACATTTCAATCTCCCTTGGAGGCCCAAATGAGATCTCTCCTGTTGAGAGAGACAATGTCCTCTGCATATTGATTCCTCTATTGGTAAATTTAAATTATCCCTGGCCCTTAGCACTTTTATGGAGGCCAGACCCATGCACGGCTTCCGGAGATGGGGATGCAGCAAAATTATTGCAAAAATTACTGAAAACACTTAATGGCTTCTTGCTTAATGACAGCATCTTGGAACCCTAATCTGCTAGGAAGTCCCTGCTCTCCCCTCCATAAAAATATCCCTGCTGTTCAAGTCAGCACCTCCATGTGTTTATTTCCTCACCAGAACACTTCTTTTGGATCTCACAGAAAATTCACAATAAGAAAGATAAAAAAAATATGCCATGAATGGAAAAGCATTTTTGAGCTAAATTTTAAAGTGATTCATAACACAAAAATTATATTATCCATGTGTTTTCATTTCTTCCCTCAGAGCAACTCATGTTTCATTTTCTCCGATTTTCATCTGTACTTTGTTTCTCTTACAAAGACAATGAGTTGAATATCTGGGGGGTTCCATTTTTTCTTCTTTTCCATTTTATCTTTCCTGAATGTCAAGAGTTCAGGAATGTTAGTCATTAAAAAGTGGAATATTGATGCTTTTGGACTCCTCTGTATAAGAAGTTTTGAAAAATTAGAGTGAAAAATGAAAAAGGAAACCAATTTAGGTGAAAAAAAAATTAACTTTAACAGGTACTATATTTCATGGTTATAGAATAAGAAAGCAGGGCCAAATAATTAGAAATGTTCCTTTTAAGTGCTATGTCTACTGCTACCTTGGACCTTGAAGAAATGGAAGTATTTATATTAAACAAAGCTCACAGTGAACAGAGAATAAAAAATAAGGGGCTGTACTTGAAAACTGTTCCCTGTGAATTTTTTATGAGATCCATTTGAATTTTTTTGAAGGAGTAAAATAATATAAAAGCATATAGAATAAAAATTATGCATATTTTCAGTTTTTCTAGAACAAAAACTTTAGTATAGTTCTTTTAGTAACCTTTTAGTATAGTTCTATTAAAATATCCTTAAACCCAGTTATTTCAGAGTAGGTGCTAAGTGATGCAAATAAAAATGTTTTGTCAAGTATATTTATAATCCACTAATTTTTCCTTTGCAGGAGTATCTTCAAGGGAAGTGTGGGCATGATGACATCCATCCTTCATGTGCTGCCAGAATTAAACCTGTCCATAAAACAGATGGGGAGACACAGTGAACCATTTTAAAGGATGGCAGAGTTCCCGTGGTAAATTAATGCCCAAACTAAACTGCCTTCCTTTAAGGACTCTACAACTCCTGTTCTCTGGCATTAAATATACATGATGTCTTTAAATGCCCCAATATAGCTAAACCCACAATCCAGCTGAGATTTATTCTCTTTAATGCTGATCTAGACCTGGATATTGGTGCTGTTACGCCCTCCTGGCGTATGAAAGTTTTATGGTGCAGCTGGGAGGGAATGCCTGCTGCCATCCCACTTCAGGCCATCCCTTTGGGCTGCAATCCATAATTCCACCCCATCCCTGTCTCAGGGAGCAGTTTCCCATCATTGCAGCCTAAAAGTTTAATGTGGCAGAAGGAAGGATCGGTGGGAAAAGCTCTGAGTGTGGAGTGTGAATGAGCTCGCAAAAGGCAGAGATGGCTCTTGGTCACACAGATAAAATTGTGGGGACAAAATGAATCAAGAGTTTCCACCTCTCCTCTTGGATATTGAGGGGTTAGTTTTTTATACAATCATGAATCTTTTCCATGTAGCATTCAGAAAACAAATGCCACGTGTTAGTGGCTCCCACCCTACTGAATTGCTCATTTAAAGAGATAAAGTTTTTCTTTAACTGTTTTAAGAAAACCTTTTCTTGCTGCTCAATAATTAAATCATTGCTTCAACTTTGTTTGCTTATGCTTTTGTGCAACTTTTTCCTTCCCAAATTCAGTAAATTTCTGCAGAAGGTGTGATTATAAGTAAATTCAAACACTTGCTTGAGGTGGTGTTCGCAGGGGTCCCAGGACGAGGGAAGAGATGAGAGTCTTGACTCCATGTTTCAGAAGGCTGATAGTTAGGGATACACCTACTCATGAGAGAGATGTATAAATCTCCTTTCCTGGCCCCAAAACCATCAATAAAAAATTGCACAGCAGTTCTAGGGCATCACCTGGATGCATGTGAGTTTCCCAGGTTTGCAGCCATGCCAGATTAAATTGATGTACAAACCCGTTCCTGTAGTAAGGAGATCCATGTGTGTAAATTGCCTTGAGGAGCACATGTGAAAATAGTTCCCTATTTTAGTTCCACAACCCTGTCAGCACTGCAGTGACAAACACCTCAGAACCAGGTTTGTTTTAGTCAGTTTTTCCCCAGATTATTCAGTCAGCCTCTATTTTCCCCTCATTACATTGTTTGAAGTGCACAAGCAGCCAATAAACCTTGAGGGATCCTCTCCTGCACTGGGAGGGATCACAGTGGAGTGATGACTGATTTCACCTCTGAATTGCTCCACAGGAACAGTTTTTAGCCACTCTGCTGTGCAGCTAGATCAGTTCAGGGTAGGAGGGTGGATTTACCTGCTTGGAAAGTTCTTACCGTGGAGACATCAATTAAAGATCACCATTAGTTGTGCTTGGAGATGACTCAAGAATATTTTCCCTGTGCTTGAGACAAGAGGAATACTTCACAGTCTGTCTGTTTCTGGGACCTCTTTCAGGTGTGTTCCTGATTCCAGGCATTTCCTCATAATCCTACTGGGTGCTACAAGAGGTTATTAGGAAGCATCCAGATGAATATATATATATATATATATATTTTTGCCCTGGCATGAGTAAGTTGATCATCATGGTTAGCTCAATCCTGCTCCTCTTAAGGTTTTGGTAGCCTCTCTCCACCCCATTTCTGTGATTTCTTACATCATATATTGCTGTACCAAAAGAATTTCTGTCCATGCAAGGAAAAAGAATGCCCAAAACTGCACATGATGAAATACTTTTGATTTTAAATTCATTCATGGACACATCCATTTTTAAATGTTGCTTAAACCTGAGGGGTTCAGGTGCCATTTCCAGCCCTACCGGTGTTTGTCTTCCACTTGTAGGAGACATTTCAGTGTCATCTTGTGCTGCTGAGGTGAATTTTTTTGGAGATTCTGCATGACTCAGGAATGCCTGAGCACCCCTGCACCTGGTCAGAAGGATGCACAGGGCTCAAGTGTTTCCTGTGGAACATTTTTGAGGACCATTTCCAGTGCCAAGATTTGCCAGGCAGCTGTGCCAGGCCCTGTTTCTGCACTGAGGCAGAGTTCTGCAAACAGAAAGCAATTTTGCACAGTCTGTACTAAGAGTTTGGCAACAGTTGTTTGTTGCAACTGTATTACAACTCCCAGTGATTTAAAAAGACCACTGAAAACAAACATGAAAATTGAGTTACTCACAGGTGACTTGAATTCTGCCAGCTCCCAAGATAACTTAGAAAAAAACACCCCCAGCATTTCTCTTACTATTCCAGAGAGAATTAAGCAGGACATTTAGATCCTTTTTAGGGGGTTATCAAAAGCTGAAATTTAAAATTTATAAATTCATTAGCTTCAATTGCATGCAAGTCCACCAGACCTCTTGCTTTGTGCATTTGTAGTGGCAGAAGAGACAACCTCGGGTGTTGAGGGTGACTCTGTTGCTGGCCAGCTGTAAAGGATTGAATTGAATTGAAATGAACTTCCAGCTGATTTTGGTTTTTAGAGAAAAAAATTCCATTTTAGAAAATAGGTTGGAAATTAGAGGGTTTTTTTAAAAAAAAAGAAGAAATATTTTCAAAACTTATTTCACAGTTTCAGAGGTTTTTATTCTCATATTCTGTGATTGTTTGTTACTGGAAGGGGCAAAACTTTAAAAAAAACTTTAAAAAATAGCACAAAGTGGTCAGTTTTGATGTGTTGGCATCCCTGGCTTAGCCCATTTCCAGCTGACCAACTAAACCTTCCTCCTGTGCAGTTTTTATACCCTTTTTAAAATTTGAGGGATCATCCTCCTACTGCAGAGTTTTATTTTGATGATAAATTGCTAAAAATAAGAAAATTATTTTGTCCAAATGATTTTTACATGAATATAATCAGAATTGAGAATCCATGTTTCAAAGTAACTTCTTCAAATATAATACCATAAACCAAAAATTTTAAGTGAATTAAAATTTATTCTTTAATACTTTATTCATTTCAATGAATGCTTCAGGCTGGTTTCTAGAGCGTTAAATTTTTTCTTATATCAATAGTTTTCCATTACAAGCTACTGCATTTTGAAAATAACATCCAAGGAATAAGAGGTGATGAAATTCACACAACAAATAGCTATTCTGTATTCAACAGCCATTAGTTCAGTGCATCATTTCAAGTGTTCATTAGCCTCATGAAGCAGAGACCTTATCTCAGCAGGTTTTATAATTGAAGCTGTCTGCTGTGAGTGAAGGAAAGGGAGATTGCAGAACTTTATTTGAGATGGAGAAATGCATCTTAAAGGGTGAAGGGTCTGTTGAGAAGTTCTGGGGTCCCCTCTTGAATATGGGGGAACGTCTGTGTGCAATTCCTTGCTGTCTTAAATATAATACCTGAAAAAAGTGAGCTACAAAAGGGCTGAAGAAATTATTTAATCTGTTTTTTTTTTTTTTTAATGTATTAATGTTGAGTTGCACTCTTTGTTCCTTGCTGAAACACAGCAGGACTGAGAAACTGAAGGTTTAGAACATGAGGTACTTGATGTTGGTAGTACAGGTGCTGCCTGCTTAGGCTTGCCTGAAAGGTGTCAAAAGAAATAATGCAATGAAATTATCGGTGAAAATGTCTCACTGGAATCCAAGGAGCCAAAAAGATTTTTTAGGCATAAATTTCAAATAATTGTAGTTTAGTTTTGGCTGGTAATTTACTGAAATGAGAGGCAGAAGTGTTTAACAAAGGTTCCACACGTTAAATCTTGAAGATTTTATATGAAAATCTTAATTCCTTAAGATAAAGGGGTTTTAAAAAATGGGGTTTATAATATAAGTAAAATTCACTGTCAAAGACATTTATCAGACAACTCATAATATAATAGCCAGACAAAAACTTTCAAATATCTTAGACATCCTGTATTGAAGTTGAACCCCATGAAAATCCAAATTGTTTTGATACACAAGTTTGAATATTTTAGTCATTTGTATTGTGGAAGAAGGAGTTGAAAAATTAACATCTTTAGAAATATACTCTATTAAAAATTTTAAACAATTCCCAACTCTATTTCTTTTCATGTCTATCAGAATAAACAAGACAGAAATCCCCCTTATTCCTTCAATTTTCCTACTAGCAAGTAGGAAAAAAATATCCCCCAAATCTTGCCATTCATCACAATATCTGATCATGCAGCAAGGATTTTTTGGGCCAATTAACTGTTCTTGATAAAATCAGTATAGCCTATTGTGTGCCAAAATGTCAACTTAAATTCAGGCAATACCTTTAGCTTTCAGGAGAGGCCCCAAATTCTCTGTTGTGCTGGGTCACACTGCTTTGCAGAGCCAGAAACGTGGGCATGCTGTAAAAGCTGGCTCAGAGCACCAAGTTTCAGATTAATGGAGGCTGAGAGCTAAATGTTTTATCACAAATAAGGGAGAAGAAATGAATAGGAATTCCATCAGGAGTCTATTAAAGGTGTCCTTGTTGCTGCAAGCCAAGCCTGCTTGCTGCAATCACAGAATCATGTTCATTTGATATCAATGCAGGGTGAAAAAATATTTTTCAGGCTAGGCAGAATTATTAAAGGGGGAAAAAAAGGTCTTGATAGACGTATTTTTCCCCCATATCCAATCACAAAGGAAGCAACCCAAGAGCCTCCAGTAATATTTTTAGGCTCCAAACGGGTCCCAGGTGATGCTTTTCTTTTAGATAGTCTTGCAGTGACAGCAGACCTTTAACTGAAACATCTTTCACTGAAGCTTTCCTCATAAAAGGCTGAAAGAGATAACACAGGAAGAAGACAGGCTGTCAGGAAAATTGATGGTGGGGAGGAATCTCAGCTTTTTGCTTTCACCGAGCACAAACAAAGTGCCTGATCAGTTACTTAAACCCTTCCCAGTGTTCTAGTGCTCAAAAGTGGCCTGTGCAAAGAAAATAAAGTTAATTCCGTCTAGGTTTCCCCACAAGGACATGGCAGGCCCACTCAAGCAGGAGTCACTGAGTGGTGCTGCCATTGCTGCAGTGCTGTGGGGAGGCATTTTAAGGTTTGGCTGTGCACAATTGCAGGAAAGTGATTTTCTCCTTGCCCTTCACAGGCACAGGGAAGCCAATTTTCAGGGATTTCTGCTCAGTGATGATGGCACACGTGCAGCTGATGGCAGGGCAGTTTTAAGGGCAGCACTAGAAGTGATGATGGTGTTGTGGCACCAGAAAACTGCTTTTTTCCTTGGGGGTGGAGCCAGGGGAGACAAAGAACACGGTGTACGCTCTTTTCCATGCATTTTGTTGTTGTCTAGACTGGATTCTGTGCTGGTGGTTTTGCTGACATAGCATTTTTCATCTCATGTTTAGATTTTAGTCCTGCTTTTTGTGGGAATGGCAGTGTCCCCTTGTCACTCTTTTCTGAGTGGGACCTGAGCCCCAGCTTGCCTGGTGCTGATGTTAATGTGAGTGAAATCAAAACAGCCCAAGTTAACAGGCAGAACTCGTACCAACCAGCCTGAAAAGACTCCAAATAAAGCTGCCTGTCTCCATTTGTGTGTGAGTGTGCACTCCCTGTTAGTTAAATGCTGCTGCTTTTGGAAAGAAGGAAAAATGGAGCTATCCAGGAGAATAATCCTGAGATAAATTTACTTGCAATAAATGGAGCCATGAGTTTCTGCTTGTTTCAGAGTAAAGTCTCAGTTTTCTGATGAACTACTGTATTTTAGAGTTGTCTGTAACCATTGCCCTTTGAAGCCTTGAGTTCAGGGGATGCTTTCATGTAAAAGATCAGGGAGTTTGGGGAACGTTAATCTGTAAATCCTTGTTCTGTTACTGTGCTGCTCTCCAATGCTCCTCTTTTTCCTGTGTACTGATTTGGCTTCATTATTCCCCTCAGGCCTAATTTCCTATCCAAGAGCCTCCTGCTAAATTTTCTTCCTGGTGATTTGGGGATTGATTTTTTTCTGTAAATACCTCTGAACAGTCAGAATGTGGATTTTGCTGTTTCCCTTGGAACAGGCTGCAGGGAAAGCTGACCAGGGAGTCTGATTCCCACCTTCTCCCCCTTTCTTAAAGTTTGAGTTGTCCACAGCCATTGGTAGGAGCAATGAGCATCAGGAGGAGTGGAGAGCAAGCTCTGCAGAGTTTTAGATTCTTGTGGTGGGTCTGAGGTTCAGCACTCGGGAACCGAATTGAATAAAATCCCTGTTGGCCAGGCTCTGTGCCACAAATCACATAAAAGCCAGGCTGTAGCAGTCACCCCAGGATGGAAAGATTATCCTGGATCTCCTGGCTCTTCCAGCTCCTACTGTCCTGCTCAGAACTCAGGGAAATTGATTTTCCAGCTTAGCCTCCAAGGAGAGAAACTTTTCCAGACCGATATCTCCCAGGGTAGAACAAAGCCAATTGATTACTAAGAATAATCCACTCATAAAAGCAGAGCTGCACAGTGGCTTAAAGGCATGAGGTTTCTCTTTTCAGGCTCAGAGTTCTGGAGCAGGAATAAGAAGCAGAGAGTGTGTGTATGAGGCAGGTGAGGTGCAGATGGGGGTGTCTGGATGTCATCCAAGTCAGGTGTTTCTGCCTTCTCTGCCTTCCTCTTCCTATTGAGTTTATCCAATCCACGCTATCAACATCAAGATGCTGTTTCTTTCTAGCCTATAGCTTCTGTTTGCCTAAAATTACAATTCTTTGCTAGTCCAGGCCTTCAAAAATGGTTTTTCTAAGACCACAGCTAGAGTTTTGACGTAACTAGAAAGATATTTCTTTACCTTAGGAGTAGCTTACTATTTATTTACAATATTTATTTCTTTACCTTAGGAGTAGCTTACTATTTATTTACAATAAATAACTATTTATATACAAAATTATTACTATTTATTTACAATATTCCTAATAGGGACAGGCAAACTGCTAAATATGGATTTTTTCAAGAATGGTAACTCTTTTGCAACTTCTGTCTTATTTTGAGTGATATGAGCAGTTTAAATGTGTTTGTGTGAGTAGCTTTTCCAGTCAGTGAGGAAGGATTTCTCCAAAGACTGTCTGATGCTTGGAGTTCATCCCTGTAGTGTCTCTCTCCTTTTACCAAAAACCACAGAGCCAGTCTGGTAGTGACGCATTAAAAAGAGTTTTTTTGAGTACAACTCTAATTTTGCCTTTTAACTGGATGTATAATCATTAGAAAAAAAATATTATCAGCATGTTCTTGATTCCTCATCTGAGTAGCCAACTTTCTGTCCTTTGTCTTTCTATTGGTACAAAAGCTTAGTACCATTTCTCCTGCATTTTCTGATTATTGTTTATTGGCCACGTGCCCCTCACCCTAAGGCAAAATCCATCTGGAAAGTGCCCAGGGAAAAGCTCACCTCTGCATTGTTACTCAGTAGACCTTTGCATTGTCTCTGTGTAAGCATTTTGTGGGCATCATATGACCTTAACAAAGAAAATGTTGCTTTCCTGCCATATACTAAATTAAATTTTTTCTAGTCTCAGTGGACTGGATTATCTGTTATAGTCAGTTAAAGATTTGACTTGTTCTACTTTTTCATGGAATACTGGATAAGATAAAATATTTTGTGTTGGATCCAGAAATGAAAAGGTAGCAGAAGTCCTACCAAATCAATATAATCATTTTTGTATGATTGTTTTTGTTTCTGTTTTTTATTTTATTTTTTTAATGGGAGATGGTGAGGAAAGAGAAAGCAAATCTTGTTCCACCCTTGCTATAAATATGTTAAAGATTAAGTCAGTTTTTTTAGTTGGGAAAAGATGAGTAAAATATGGATATACTTATATTTTTTCAGGATATACTTACATTTTTTCCATTAAAAATGAATGACTCTTCCTCTAGGTGTTGATTTTTAAAGAAAGACTTCTGCATGTCTTCCTGGTCTTAATTGGTGAATCCATTTTAGAATCTCAAAGTTCTAATTTTAAGGAATAAATGTAACTTTGGTCTTCTCCTAGTTAATACTACAGAGAGCTGAAGGTATCGGTGTTTGGCTAATCCCAGCATTTTAAATTCTTACCTGTAGTTGTAGACTGTTAGTAGTGCAAGAGAAAACCTAGCTGAGGCTGAATTCCTGCAGCTGTTGGCATTTTTACTTAGATATTCTCAGCCTCCTATTTTGCTTTATCTAAGCACAGAAATGTAATTGCAGATAATGCAATAAAATGCAATAATAAAATTAATGGGTACTTATGTGGGAATGAACTCTTAAATACAGTTCTCTCTTTCAACTCAGTGAGGAGAAGATTTCTGCGTTAATGTCGAAATTAATTTTTCTTTTTGTTTTTTTTGCCACGTTCCATTTCAGTAAGGGTTGGTTTGGAGTTCAGTGCTCCAGAAAAGGAGCACTGCTGTCTGAGAATCAGCTCCTCAAATGTAGCTGCACTGATGGCTGAGCCCAAGCAGCAAGAACAGCCACTGATCACTGACAGGTTTCACTTGCCAAGTGCAGTGTCTGCTGTGGTTATTCCCAGTTCTCAGTTCTGTCCCTCATTTCTATAATTTATGGAAAGCAAGTGAAGTAGAGCAGGAGCTGTCCTGTATCTCACTGTTTCCCATCCCTGCACCGTGGTGATGGAATACAAAATGCTCTGGCACCTCTGTTCTGGCCAGCATGGCACCGGCTGCCCTCTGTAGCAACATGATTTTACAAGGAAGGGATTCATCCATATAATCTTTGGGGAAGCCTTCTCTGAGCAGCATGAATAAATGCAGGTCTGACAGTGTCTTTGACTCCTTCAGCCTTCCCCACTGCCTATGGGAAATGAGCACGAGGTTCACTCTTGGCTGTTAAATTTATATCCACTGAAAGTGATTCTCACATCCCTTCATGGCTGATTTGTATGTAGACATTATGTAGCAAGGATTTTAGGGGAGGGAGCCCTTGTGTAGAATGAGGAGCAGAAATAAATGCATTTTATGTGAGCATAGCCCAGCACATCCAGAATGAAATCCGTGCCTATTGAACAGAACAGCATTTAGGCAATGGCTGATCTGTAAGATCAGGAGGAGAATTTTTATTTTTTTCCTGTTCTTCTTCATGGCAGAAGGAGGAAAACCTTTTAAGTGGACTGTCAGCAGATTTGACTGTGCATAGCAGCAAAGGGGGTGTCCTGCTTTAATTTTGTGTAATTGTCAATATATTAAATTTCCCCCAAGTCACTTTGCCCACGACAGCAGCTTCTGAGTCATATCCCCACCTTTAACTTCATCCACAAGATTTCTCATCTTATTTTTTCCCCTTCCAGTAGAGGAGGGAGTGCTGGGTGTGTGTCTGGCAGCCAGACAATGCCAACCCACCACAGATGAGCAGGTTCAGAATTGTTTTATGTAACAGTAGTGCTCCTTTGCTTTGGCCTGAGATTCCCTTACTTGTTTGTTTGTTTTTTTTTTTTTTTTCTTTTACCACTTTAATATTTAACAATAGTTCAGTGGCAGCTGCCTCACTGCAAGTGCCTGAACTTTAAAACTCTCCCTGTGAAAAGTTCCCAAACACCACAAATCTTGCCATTGCTGTCATACCTGATGTGTGAGTTCTCCAGAACTTCTCAGAGAGAATAAATGCTTCAGACAATTGGAAAGCTCTTGTGCCCTGGTTCTTCAATTTTGTACTTTTTTGGACATGACTCAGTGAGATAAAGATGTTCCAGTACATCTCCTGCAGAGGAGCTGGAGAAATAAAACCAACTTGTCATTCCAAATAAATTGTCATAAATGATTACTTAGGGGGTGAGAAGAAACAAGTTCACACTATTTATTGGAAAAATAACAGGATAAAGCAAAAGCACTGAAGGATCATTAGGTTTTGTCACACTGTGAAGGAAAACTGGGAGCTTAGTTGTGTTCATATGTTCAGCCTTTGGCAGATAATCGTTCTGTAGTTCTGTGCTGCTTCTGACAGCAGGAAAGTCGTTGTGTCTTGATTCCCTTTCCCTTTTATTTGTATGGATCTCTGCTAAGCAAACCCCTTTAAATCAAGCTTGTTCAGGGAGCACTTTAGTCCAGTGGTCACACAGATGTTGTTTAGTCAGCTCCACAGAGATGGATTTAAACCTCCAATGTTTTCCTGAGCTCAGAACAAAGCCTCAAAACCCTCTCAAAATGTGGAATTAGAATATCTGACAGTAATGTGGTTTACTGATTCAAATTCTTGATCAGAGGCTGTAACCTGATTTTTTAAAACAATTTAAAATCTCAGTCCATTTCTGGCACAACCTCAGTATTTCTTCCCCTGCTCAGTCCAGATGGCATTGCAGTAATTTTGTGCTTTATTATATAAACATAATAATTTAATGGCATATAATTTATAAATATTGTCTTGTATGTATATTTTTGTGTCTGTATCAGAAAGGTTCCTCAAAATAAATGTGAATTCTTTATCCCTATTTTCCCTGATGACAGCAAGCATTTTTGGGAGGAATATTGCCCATCCTTGCTTGCTGAATATGTGACCATGGCTGGGGGGAGGATCTGAGATCCCTGACCCTAGGCCTGTTCATCTCAATGTCCAAACCTCTGCTATTTCATGTTGTTTCTTCGGCTTGCAGCAGAGTGGAGAGTCTGTTGAAAATATTTTCTCCTTATGGATTTTGAGAGGGTGTACATATGTGCTGGAGACTAGCATTTGAACAGAAAAAAAAGGTTTTTTACAAGGTGAAGTCATAATTTTAAAATTATTAATTATTTTGAGAATAACACCTGCAAGGTGCTGTCCTATACCACAAATAAGAGTGGGAAAATAAATTGGTTAGTGCCAGTTCTCCAGGAAAGGGTTTTGGTGCTACAGGGGTTTGCAAGTTGAATGTGACTGTACAGTTTTAAATTATTGCAAGAAGAGCGGGAGCCATGCTGGGTTGTATTTGAAAATGACTGAAGCCTAGATGATGTGTAAAGAATGTCTCTGCTTTGCACAGCAGTTCAGCAGCCACATCTGTCTTGGTGTATTTAAAGAAAGAAAAAGAATTCCCATCCTAAAAGAGGCCACAAAAGTTTAGAAACCCAGATATCTTAAGTCTTAATGACCTGGAATTACTTAGTAGGAGGACATAATTTGTTTTCCATGTGATTGACAGAACAAGAATTGCTAAGCTTCAATTAAAGCAAAAGGGAGGCATCTAATCACTAGCATCTCACTAATGGTGAAAGAGCAAGGTAGATTTTTGAACCTTATTTCCCAGAGGTTTTAAAGTCAGGTTTGATAAATACCAGTTAGGAAGGACTTTGACATGACACATATTTGCCTTGAAATGGGGCTGAAATAATAAATGGCTTCTTAAGACCTGTTTCAGACATATTTTCTGTGACTGTAGAATTCAGTGGGAGCTCTGCTGAAATATAGCAGCAAAGTCAGTGATGCCTGGTGCAGGCTGCCCTAGAGCAGAGGCTGGGCAGAGCTAAAGAATCAAGCAGGGATTGATTCAAAGCATCTCCTCCATGGATCCACCTTGGGCAGCACCAGAGCCCAGCCAGGCCTGCACCCAAGATGAACCAAAATGGCCCCAAAATGCACCAGCGCTCCCGGGCTCTCTGCCTTGGATCAGTTCTGCTCCATTTGCATCTTGCAGTTCATTGTCCCATTCCAGCTTTAGCCCCTGCAGTCCCACCCTGCTTGTTTTTCTCTCTCCAGCCCACGGGGTTTGTGCTCCTGGGCTGAGATTGGGATCATTTGTCCTTGGTGCCCAGCTGGAGCAGGAATTGTTTTGTCTCCCTGCTCTGTGCACAGAGCTCACCATCCCCTGATGTGAAGCTCAGACCCACACACTAAAGCAGCACAGAATGTGAGAAATATAAAAGCTAAAACCTGAGGCATCATCAGTAACCTCTAAACAGTAAAAGAAACACTGTTTTCTGTTATTTTCACTACTTTAGTCTCCTTCTATTTGAAACTCTCCCATCACCACTTTTTGGCTTCCAGTTTTCCTGGATGATAGAGAAGTAGTTGCCTTTGTAGCCAATGCTGCTTCCAAGTAACATCAACCTGCACCAATATTGTGGCTGCTGCTGGGATAATGGACAGCTTGCTTTTTCTCCTAACACAAACGTAAATGGACTTAAAAGATGGCAAACAAGTGTCAAATAACTCTGTCTCTTATCATTAAACAAAGATTCAAAGATAATGAGATTGAGATAAGGAAAAATTACATTTCACATCTGACTTCTTGCTCTTGAGAGCATGCTGAATATAGAGTTAACTTAAACTAAATGAAAAGAATAAAATATTTGCATAATTATATTCTGGAGATCGTTGTTGTTCAGCCTGTTGAAATCTCCTGGAACACACGAGTACACTGCTTTGTGAACCTGCTATTCCCAATTTCACCAATTTAATCTACACCAGATCTCATTAATACTACCAGTAAGTAGGAGAAATATTGTCTGATGTACTGGAGATTAATTATGCTTGTGGCAGTCTCTCCTTTATAGGAGAAGGCAGCTCATTCCAACAATAGCAATTCTTTCTGAGTTCACTTCAAATGACATTATGATAGAATGCAATTTTGGGAATAATGCAAATGTGAATTTCAGTAGCTGGAAGCTATTTTGTTTTAATGAGGTACGAAGTAACACACCTCAAATGCACTGCAGCTTCCACCTCTGGCTTGGGAAAGGAATATGGAGACCATGAATGTGATTAAATTTAATACTGGTGTAGTTCACCTAATGCTAAAGCTAAATTTAGGTAATTGCTCTATTTTATTTATGCTGATGACCCCAAAATAGTTTGTTTCTGCCAAGTTATACCTTATTAAGGTTCAGTATCTAGTTTTATTTTATTATAACTCTGATCTCTATTGTTAATAGGGAGAGCTTGATGTTGTATTTCAGGAAGGAGAAAGCACAGTTCAATTTCATGTGATCCAAGGCAAAACTCATCACTTTGCCAGGAAGCTGATAAGGAGGGAGTGGTGGCTGTAATAGTGGCTGTAAGTTTTAGAAAGACCTTGCCTGTACCCTAGAATTTTCCCTGTTATGCCCTGCTATGGAAGACTAGCACACCCTTTTCCAACTCTAGTGCAAATCTTGCTTTTTCCTGCTCTCTGGGGAAATGATGTCACTAAATAAACAGAAACAACAGAGGAAGGAGAAAAAGACAGTTAAGAGACAAGTTGAAGAAAAATAAAAAGGGAAAAAAATTACCAGAGGCAAGTGCCTATAAGAACGGGGTTTTCTCTGTAGAGAAATTGGAGAGTTTTTCCAGTTGTATGTCTTGGTTTCATAAGGACTACAAATGATACACAAAATAGTTGTTTCCAGCCAAATAGTGGATCTGTATATCTTCCTTCTATTGAAATCTGTCCAGATCCTCTGGAAAAGGATAACTAAAGAAGAATGAAGAATGTATCACCTATTTTAAATATACCCTATATATTTAAATTGCTTGTTAATAGAGACTGCAGAATAATCATGAATACTTTTCAATCTTAGCACTATATTTATCAGAGGCCCTGATCTCCAGTCCTGTGTGAACACTGGCCTTAATTTCTGTGCAGCTGAGCTGAAGTGCAACTTTTTGGGAACAGTTCCTTTGATTGCTTAGTTTGGAACTCGAGTTCCTCAGAAGCTATTTGACAGAAAAGGCAGGATAAACTCCATGGAGTTGTGACCATGTTGTGTCCCCAGCAGCTCTGGCTGAAGAGCTGCTGCCTGTAATTTTGTGCCCCTTCTCCTTTGGCAGGCATCTGCCAAAACTGCTTCTCCTGGATGCTGTTCTCTCCCTGGGAATGGGTTCTGCCTGCTCCTCTCTGGTAAAAAACTTCTTTCTTGACAACAGGAACCTGCCAGAGCTAACAGTGTTCCCTCTCAGCCCATCAGCCTCTCTTATTGAGCAGAATTCTGTGTCAGGTCTGCCCTGGATGTCAAGTGGATTCTCTGACTTGTGTTATTGGTGTTTCTCTGACAGCTCAGGCAGCTCCAGTAACATGTTTTTATCCCCAGGGTATTTTATATCTTCACCTAAAACCATGAGATTGTTAAACAAGTTTTCTTACTGACACGAGATCTTGTTTACCAACATTTTAAAGTGGCTTTTTTCTTCATTTGGACCAAGTATGATCAGAGTTAACAATGATTTCCTAGTTTATTTTTACACCTGGGCATCCAGGGGACAGGTTAGAGGGAGTTTTATGGGTGTGAGGAAAAGCTTCTCCACCAAAAGGGTTATCAAGCACTGGAAAAGGCTGCCCAGAGAGTGGAACCACCATCTCTGGTTGTGTTTAAAAGATGTGGATGGGGCCATGGTTAAGTGGTGGTCTTGGCAGTGCTGGTTTACTGGTTGGACTCAATGGCCTTTGAGGTTTTTGCCAGCTAAAATGATTCTGTGGTTCTCTAGAACCTCATTTATTCTAACTGCTTCCTTGAAAATACATCTTAAACTAAGGCATCCTAAAATGGAGCAGTGGTGTGCTTTGCTGAGTTAATTGAATGCTATTTTCTGATGTGAGTCTTTGAATCCCTGAATTTCATAAAAAATTACCTATGAGGTGATGGAACAAGTTGAACAAATGGGACTGAGGCTGGCAGTCTGAACTGCTCACTGAGAGCAGAGCTTACAGGTTTGCTGTAGTGTCATCCAGAAAGGTCACACTCCTTCAACAAATTTTATGTTCATAAAGCCAGCTGCCAACTTGAGCAGTCAGGTCATTTTATAAGAGAAAAGATATGCTAAAATAGAGGTGATCTAAATATAGCAATTTTTTCCCCCCTATATACTATTCATAGCAGGAACTGGTATGAATATTGTTTGTTCAGAAACCCACTTACCCTTGAATATATTTTTATCTGCACATGGTTGCCTGTGTTGCTGTTTGCAGCCCATATTTGTGCCTCTTCATCTGCATTTTGTGTGTGGTCTTTTCAATTTTTTTTCAGCCAACCCTTGCATCATCTTTAGTCCAGTCTCAGGAGCAAAGGGAAGACACAAACCACCAACTCACAAACGTAGCTGCAATACCATGCTGGCTTTTGGGAACAGCAGATATCAATTTCTGGGCATGTATTTCATGCAGTCTTCACAGAAATTATTGAACAGGGCTCCTGCTGGTAGGAAATAAATAATGTGAGAATTAAAGCTTGCTCCAGACTTCTCTGAGTGCAGTTGGTGATGGGATGAGGGGGAAAAACGTGCTATTTTTTAATAGCCATTATAAAGAAGCTGTTCTGCTGCTACAACACCATCAGGCCCCTTGCTTTTATAGAATAAAGTGAAACACAACAAATTGGGAAAAATTCTTTAGTGTGGGTTTGGATCATTGCTGAATTGGGACCACAAAAAAGTTTTACTTCACAATAGGCTGAAAAGCTTATAGGGAGCCATCACTTGGAACATTTATTAAGAACACATTTTTAATCCAGTGCAATTATCAGCTTCAAGTGTGACTGTAAGTACGAAATCATTGATGCTGCAATAAAAGATGAGAATTTCTTTCCAGAAGACATGTTTTGACACATTTTGCTATGTGTTCTGACACTAAGTGATGAGTTGGAAGCACTGCTGGGCATAAAGCAGCAAGGCAGAGTGAAGAGGAGAACTTTGCAGTGGAATAATCTGTTACCAGAGCAGATAACACTAGGGAGGCCTGACTTTTCTCACTTAAAAAAAAAATAATGAAAAAAATAACCGGTAGTTCAAATATTCTCAAACTTTCTTCAAAAACCACTGATTGCTTGGTTTTTTTCTTTTAGCTCTTGAGTTTCAAGGGATCTTTCTTAGGTTTGGATTCAAGGTGGCGGTAAAAATGAGTGGCAAATAGAAAGCATGTTTTAAATCCTATTTTCTGTAGAACATTATATCTTCCTCACTGTGTCTGTAATGTCAAGCTCTGTGTCAGTGAAATCTGGCACCACTTGGAAGCCAATCCTGCTTCCACTGGAGCTCAAGAAAAATTTGTTCCTTGGTGGAGATGAAACTTAATATTTCCATAGAGTATTTAATTTTCATATTAAATTTGGAGCTTTTTCTTTTCATTCTTCATTAACTATCATTTTCAGCTGGGCTCAGAAATTGCATGAGCTGAAGAAACCATATGTTTGGGATTACATTTTAGTAAAACTTTTCTAATTTGTCAAAACCTCTTTGAACTAGGTTTCTGGCATGGTCCTCTGTAAATATTTGAAATGAGATATTTGTGTGCCAAAGAACTGAGGGAATTCAGTTTACTGTGGAATATGTGAAATGTCTCTTGAATAATTTATCATAAAGCAACCTAATTAGGCCTTTATTAAGCTTTAATTTGATGCTTTAAAATTAAACAGCAGGAATGGTGCAGTAAAATGCTTTTAATTCCATATGTAGTGGAGGGTATATCAGCCACCCTATGTACCCATTCCTTGCAGGGGCAGCTCAAGTGCTGCCAGAAGTTTTATTTAATAAGTTTGTAAGACTGTTTTTTTTCAGTTCTTCTCTATAATTTCAGCTCAACTTGAAAATCTCTGTGGGGCATTACCATGCAGAGTGCACACATAAAAAGAGGCTTTCAGAGGGGGAGTATCCACACCTGCAAAAAACAAATTTTCTGCAGTAAACTCGAACTATTTGAAGCATTTATGGAGAGATGTGTGCTTTAAATAAGAAAAAGCCACTTTTTTTTTTTTAAATTATTATTTAGTGCATAGCCTTAAAAGGTACCTTCACCCCTCTAAGAAATGCTGCTTTTCCAAGGAGCAGAACCAGCCACCCAACAGGTACAGCTGGGTGGGCATGCACAGAATTGATGTAGTCAGGAAAAATGGGATGCAAATTACAGATGCAGAGCTACAAGATCCCTGTGTCCATCTGGGATGAGGTGTGGGAAGTCTCCCCATCACCTGAGAGGCATCCCACAGGAATTGTAGGAGATTTTTGCCTGCAGAATGCTTCACAATTAGAACAGTTATTTAAATACAAAGACTTAAAAAGCAAAAATTTATTGTCAGACTTGACTCCAGCAATTTGAGGTGTGTTTGGTTATGGCAGCACAGACAGCAGCTCTTCAGCATCATGGAAGAGCCACAAACTTGCATTAAAATGCACTTAAAGTGTTGCCTGTCTTGCCCTCCTCCAAGTTTCATCAAATGCTTGTTTATTTCATTTGTCGTTGTTATATTGTTGTTTTATTTACGTACTTATTATTATTTAATGCTTTTTATCTTATTTATTTTTATCTGAGTAGACCCTGTTCCTCCTCAAAACTGCTGTTCCCACACTTAGCTAGGAAAGTTGGGGAAAAAAAAGTTAATAAAATATTTTGAATGAGAGTTTGAAAGCTGCTCAAAGGATTTGGGAGCAGGGAACATTTGCATGGGACATCCTCATAACTGATTTTGAGGGTGTGTTTTGGAAGGCAGTACTTTCCTGCAGTCTCATACTTACAATGAATTAGACAAAATAAAAAGTGTTATTCCAAATCCATGCAAAACAGGATACATTATAGTCATATCCTTTCAATTTTGGAATTGGGTAGTTGGCATCCTTTCAAAGGCTAGATCTGCCTTAATTGTTTGTCTGGCTTGTCTGCCCATAAATTATTTTTGTGGCCTCTTTCTTAACGTGTTTCTGTACAGGCTTCAAGATCTCTCTGGTCCAGAGATTCTCTTATGGGTTGTTTTGCTTAGACAGCTGGAGGCTAAATTCAGGTTTTAAGAGAGAACACAAAATTGTGCAAATGTGCTTTCAAAATATCTGGGAATAAACACAGCATCTAGAAAAGCAAAGAGGCCTATTTTTCACATTTACTGTTTCATGAGAAACAGTTAGTGTTTTTATAGATAAATCAGTGACTAGAGAAATCAGTTACAAATCTCTTTTTCCTGTAACAGAACAGGAAAAATAAAAAAGCTCAGAAAAATACAGCCAGCAGTAAGAGATATGTGATTTAAAAAAATAAAAATAAAATTTCAACCATGCCTACCAGTTGGTTTTGTGAAAGCTAAGAACAAATACTTCAAATTCAGGTAGCTCAGGCAGTTGGAACAACCCTCTGAATCTTTAAGTGCCAATGTAATCTTCACAAAACCTTTGAGATTTTCCCATTAGTGGAAAAAAGCCTCTGCTCCAAATTACAGCTTCTAAGAAAATGGTCTGCTGCCAGGACTTCACACAGGAAAATAACCAGCCCTGGAATTGAAACAGATCTTTTCTTTTCAAGGAGCCTGAAAACCAGAACAAGCCGTGCTCATTCACTTTGAGAGGATCCCCCCTGTGCCCCCGGCAGCCTCTGCTGGCTGTGTGCTGACAGATATTATGCAAGTGCTGTGTGCTCTCTCATTGCAGGTCCTGAATGCCTTCAAATGTGCTCAAGATTTATCTGAGGCTCAAAATAGAGACCAAATTTGTCTTCTGCTGGCAGAAGTGCTGCTCTTGCTTCTGAGCCTACATTAATTCTGAGCAGAGACTTCCCAGCTCAGAACATTTGTGAATCTCCCTTTCAAATACTTCTGCCTTTAGTTGTGAGAGAAGTTGGAGACTGAGGCTTGCTGAGTCTTTGGTGTGCAAAACCTTGAATGCTAAAAGAGAAAAAGCTAAATCTTGGTAGAAGCAAGATATCCAGGCAGAGCTGGAAGAAGATTAGCTGTCAGACTGAGTGCTTGTTTCACTCCCCATGTGTGCTGCCAATGTATTAAACACTGAATTCTGCATTTCAGAATGAGAACATGAATGTTGTAATTGAGATGGAGAGAATACAAAGCAACTCTCCATTTTCAGAAGTCTTCAAACCTGTTTTTATTATAGCATGAATCTTTTAATTCATTCTTAAAAAACTCCTGAGTTTACACTTTACTCATAGGTCAGGAAAGACAAACAAAGTGCTCACTGGAATAGGCAGTTGCAGGTTTCTCTTTATCCTTCTTTCTTTCTTGGTTTCCATGTCAATGACCTCGGTAGAAAATTCTTTCAGGGGTAAACATACTCTTTCAGGAAAATTCTTTCAGGGGTAAAACAATTTTTTTCAGGATTCTCTTATCAAACTTCTCTCTGGCTCACAGAAGTGACTGTAAAACCTCTCCCACTCACAAATTGTGTTGAGCCACTGTCCTACAGCTTTTTCTTAACACCAGTGTTACACAGCAGAAGCAGAAAGGGCAGGAGGTGCTCAGTGGGAGATAAAGACACTGGGAATTGCAAAAGCCTCCCCCAAATGAGGAGCTTTGGGGCAGGAAAACTCAAGCTCCTGTGTCACTGTCATATTTTCTGGAAAAATCCTCTTTGCCAAGATTTCTTCTCCTGGGAAGCTGAGAAGCCTCAGAGAAAAAGGAAAACTATAATTATCTGGTTGCTTCTCCTGTGTTTTGCTGCTTTGGAATGTGGTTTGGAGATTGTTTATCCAACAGGTGGTTCTTTCGTTGGTTTCATGTGAAATGTTTTTACTTAATGACCAATCACTCATTCATCAGGCTGTGTTGGGACTTTGGAGAGAGTCACAAGTTTTTCATGATTATCTTATCTTTCGTAAGTATCCTTTCTCTGTTCTTTACTATAGCGTAATGTAATGTAATGTAATGTAATATAATATAATATAATATAATATAATATAATATAATATAATATAATATAATATAATATAAGCCTTTGAAGAACATGGAGTCAGATTCATTCCTTCCTGCCACAAGGGACCCCAGAAAATACCACACTCCTGGATCATGATGGGATAAAACTTGTTCTGTGGGTGGGATCCTGATTAATCTGCTCAAAATTAGCTTTTACATCTTTCTCTTTTGGTAACTCATTTCGTGTGCAGTATAGGCATATTTGTAGTAGCTGCCTCAGGGTACTCATTAGGAAATGCAGATTTGTTTGTTTGTTTGTTTTTTAGTATTCAAAATATTTTTTTTTGTTTACAGTTTTCCAGCTCTTGTAATTGCAGCTCTCAAAGCTGGCTGTATACCATTAGACCATGAGACATTTTTTCACCATCTTTACTCCAGAATCTGTATTTTTTAATTATCATTTGCAGGGAAGGACAAGAAAGAAAACACGGTTTAAGGTTTTTTTTTCCTAAAAAAATGATTCAAGGAATGAAATATACTTGAAAACCTAAGAGAAAATAAAATTGGATTTGAAGAACTTTGGCATTTTTTTCCAAAGTTTTGGGGGCACAGGATATATTAGAAATATGAAGAAAGGCCTAATATTCAGAGACAAGGAGATGGTCAGACGGTTATGGGAATAATGTCCCTGTGTACAGTATGAAGGCCTTTGCAATATTGAAATTTGTTAGTGTAATTCAGTAGAACCAAGTTTTACACAGACTTCAGTGCCTGATTTTCCATGAAACATTTTGAGTTATCTTTTCAGACAAAATTACTTATTATCCTAGGTGTTTCTCCCTTCTAATCTTGCCTACAGAGAAAATCCAGATAATAGCTTATCTTAATACTATCAGGTTATGCATGAAAACTGTTTCTTATAATTTAAATATGTTTGAATATCAGTACTTATTGTAAGTGCAGCTTTCAGTTCTCTTGTAAAAGCAGATTTTTAAGAATTTTTTTTTAAAGTTAGCCTGCTTTGACATTAGAGCTGACAAGGAAGATGTAGCAAAGATCAGCCAGGGAGGAGAAGGGGATTTTGTGTCTTTGTGCACTTTGGAGGAGTGAGGGAAAGTGGAGCAGATGCAGCCTACTTAGAAGAGAAAATAAAGAAGTTTATTAGAAAAGTTAGTTCCCTCCAGCTCTGGTTGTGTATCCCTGAGGAGACTCAGCTGTACACTGGCCTTGTCATGCACATCATCCAGCCTTCCTTAGCCCAATGTTGATTAAGAACTGAAATATTTAACAATTTTAATTCTGAAAAATAAATTGCGGTAGGCAGCTCATGTCGGGAGCTCATTTTATAGTCATGGGGTAATTCTCCATGGTGGAACAACTCTGAAATACATGGGTCCTCAGGCTTTCCTTTGGGATATTGACTCCTACCTGGCTGTTTAAAAATAGCACCCAGTAGGGTAACTTGGCAAAAATTGTGGCAAGCACTGCTGTCAGTAACCCCAGCAAAAAAAGGACAGAGATGTGCAAAGCTGACACTTCCCTAAGTGTACTGCAAACACTAAAATAGTCACTTGCTGCTCAAGTCCAACATTGTTGAAGAAAAACAATTTAAAATATATCAGCATACAGTTAGGAGCTATAAACTGCCTCCCCCCAAATCTAAAATGACATAAAATCCTGTTCTGATTTCTCCTTACCACCGTGATGTTGCAGAGCAGCACCACTGACCCATGGATTGTACCTGACAGTGTTTTCATTGCCACTGAGGCCACCAGACTTGCTGGGAACTGGAAATCTCCAAAGCCAGGGAAGAGAGAACAAATAAACTGGGAATCTCCAAAGCCAGGTAGGAGGGAACAAATAAACTGGGAATCTCCAAAGCCAGGTAGGAGGGAACAAATAAACTGGGAGTCTCCAAAGCCAGGGAAGAGAGAACAAATAAACTGGGAATCTCCAAAGCCAGGTAGGAGGGAACAAATAACCACAATGTCTCCAGCACAGTATGAAAATAGATGTGAATGTGTGCATATGCTCAGCACTAATGTTGCCCTTACTGTTACTGAGCTTGACAGAATTGTTTATTACTGCCGAAAACTCCTATTGTGAGCAATTAAAGAGAAGGTCTTTGCCAAATGTAACTGAACTGGATTTTCCACACCTGACAATCTGCTGGAGTCTTTGGGTTTGGTTTGTTTGGGGTTTTTTTGGTTGTTTGTTTGTTTCTGAGGCTAAACTTGGTAACCTTGCTGTTCTTGTGGCACTGAGGAGGGAGGAGAGATGCAGGTGAAAAAGGGACAGAAGAGGAAGGGAGAATTAATTGAAAGTGTCTAGATGAAGTCACTGATTTTCACACTCATATTTTCTGGAAAAATCCCTTGGCCCAGGATTTCTCTCCTGGGAAGCTGAGAAGCCTCAGAGAACAAGGAAAACAATTCTTATCTCATTTGCTTCTCCTGTGTTGTGCTCACATGTGGAATGTGCTTGGAGATTGTGTACCCACAGGAGATTGTTTCACTGGATTCTGCTGTGAGTTGTTTTCCCTCAGTGGCCAATCAGGCCAAGCTGTGTCAGGGCTCTGAAAAGAGTCACCAGTTTTCATTATTGTCTTCTTTAGCATTCAGTAAGTATCCTTTCTGTATTCTTTAGTATAGTATGGTATTCTTTAATACAATAGAGTACCTTAAAATAATAAAAAATAATAAACTTCTGAACAAGCTAACTTCACAAACACCAGAATAAGAAGTTCTTTGCCTGTGCACGAGTGTTTTGTCTCTGCTGGCATGCTTTGTCTCAAGTTTTTTCTCCAGATAGGGCATAAGTTCTCTTTCCTGGAAGCACCTGGAGTTTTTAAAAAGGCAGAAGTGTGTTCTGAAGCTTCTCTCTCAGTGGAATGTGCAATGTGATAACATAAAGATCTCTCTCCTCTTCCCATCTGTTTAGTGTCACAAAACTTGTGGGAACATACTATCTCTGAGGCCATATCCCTCTGTCAAATTTTGTTAAAATTGAGGAATGTTTTCTAAAGCTATTGGAGGAGATAAACAGTGTGAAGTTAGAATCCAGATTTCCTTAGGATCAAGGGGAAAAAAGAAAAAAAAAATCAATGTTCCATATCTCTGTGGCAGAAAAGCAGTTTTACATCATTAGAAAAATTCCCTGCTAGGTTTACAGCATCTGTGAATTATGTTAATGCTGGGTTTGTCTCCCTGGCCTTTTGTTCAGGTGGAACAATGTGGTGTTTGCTACCTGGGCTTCAGGAGCTGCTCTTGAGTCATTCTGGGTAATGGTAATTCTTGTCACATCATCAGCATTTGGGGGAAAAAGGAAACATTGAGCAGTAGTCCCACTTTCCTAGTCTCTGACGGAAAAAGGAAACATTGAGTAGTAGTCCCACTTTCCTAGTCTCTGATGGCTAAACTGGAGATGCCACCATAAGCACTTACATAAAAAAACCCATATTGTTTATTGCTTTTTTCTTTTCCAGGTAAAATATTACGGCTGAAAATGCAGTCATAGAGGGAACCAAAACATGCAAAATATGAAGTCACTCTGTTCATTGGTTTGGTCTCTATGTTTAGTAATTATAGATTTAGCTTTGAAAATTAGCATTTTAAAAACTTTGCTCTTAAGAAGCTGTTGCACCATGAGAATGGTTGGCTGCTGGGGAAAATTAATAAATGAAGGTGGCTTAGGAAATGTCATCAACATTGCATCGAGCACAATTTCCGACCTCCACAATTTTGATTTGGCTTGCTGCTGCTGTGTCTCAGTTTCGCTAATTTTGTGGTGATTGTATCTCTTCTCCATTAAAAGACTGCATTCTCTTTCTTATTATCTTTTCACAATTCAGTAAATTTGAGGTGTTTTTTTCCTTTTCTTTCCTTGCTCAACCTACCAGGAGCTTCTTCACAAACCTGAATTAGGCAGTAGCTGAAGTCACCCATCAGATGAAGTCACTCATGGAGCTGCACATGAAGGGTGAAGGTTTCCCTCTGTCCCCAAACTCCAGGTGGGGATGTGTGGCTGCTTGGCCACTGCTAATGGAATCCCTGCCTTGGTTTTCCACTGCTGGAAGTGATCCATTGCTCTGCTGAAAATGTTTTGCCAGATATAATTTCCCTTCTCTTCCTAAGGAAGCAACAGTGGCTTTTTAACAATGCAAATGAAGATCATCAGCATAATGATAGTTCTCTCAGCATTTGAAAAATTACATGTGTTTGATTTTTTTTTTACAATTATAATGAAAGTATTAATAGACCTTAATAACACTAAATGACAGTTCTTTCTATATTCCAGACAAAAAAGACCTCCAATATTTTATAGGTATTTTTTTCCTCCTGGATTCTAAATCCCCCAAAGATAATAATTTAAAAGAAACATGTAAAATTGTACACAATGAATGATTTTTTCTTCTTTCTTGATAGCTGGATAAATAATCTTGGCAATTGTTTTGGAACTTGAATTTTGTGAACTACTGTGGCTCAGTGTCAGCCATCATTTATACAAAGGTTCAGTTTTGGAAAATACTTCATTGTAAGGAATTTTTCCTGTAAGAAAACCACTGAGGACATAGAATGTGTTTTAAATTGATTGCTGTATTTTCCCAAGACCTCTGGCCTGAGGACTGATAGCCAGGACATTTTGATTTATCATGTTTCATACACCCAAGGGACAAATCCTCTTCAAGAGCTGTGCAATCCTTAGTGTAATTAAAGAACAAACACTAGAAAAATATTAAAGAACGAACTCCAAAACCACACTCTAAAGCCAGAGATTGCTGAGGTGCATTTAAGGAAACAGAGGTGCATCAGCCACTGATACAAATGTCCTGAAATATTTATTTAAAAAAATAACTGTGTTAGTCATTTGCATTGTGCTTTCTCACCTTAGAAAGATGCAAGATGCTGATGCTGCTTCTCTTTGCACAGCAGTATTCTCAGCAGAGGAAAATGCTTTTGTGCAATAAACTTTTTTCTCCTTTGAGGCACTGCAATGTTTCTCTCACCTTGATAAATGTTTGTCTTTTCCAATGGCTAATGTTAGTTATTCCATGGATGCAGGTCTTTGGGAACAGCCTGCTCCAGTGTAGATACAGGAGGAGCTTCCAGCAGCTCCTTACAGAAGCCACCCCAGTAGCCCCTTCTGCTACCTTAACCTTGCCATGCAAACCCAAACCAGATTTCCAGAACAGAATTCCCAGCTTTCATGAGTTCTTTATTGAAAAGCTTTCACTCCTTGCTCAGAAAGAATTAAAAAAACATCTTAGAGGTCACACATCTTGGGTTAGCTCCACTTCTGTGGCACTTCAGAATGCACTGTCAAACTGAATTTTTGTCAGTTCTCTGCCCTTGGTGACATCTAGCAATGGACTTGAAGATTTGTCATATTTTCAACCCATTAACAAATGGCCTCTCCCCCTGCACTTATAAATTGTGTTTGCTCCAGTGAGTTCACCTCATTAGAGTGTTTGCTTATCCTCTAATAAGGATAATTTTCACATGCACATCCTTTCTCCATCTTATTTATCATCTGCAGTCTGTGGCTTTTCTAGTCACTAATCAGAGCCAGCAGAGGTTTGGTAATGTGTGGGGTTTTATTGCACTGCTGGAGCTGCAGCAGCACTCAGTTGCTGCAGTCAGTGATTTATCTGAGCAGGTGGTGCCAATTTCTCTGTTGTTTCTACCTGCAAACTATTGGAAATCAATGGTGTGTCTCGACCCTTTTGTGGATAACACTGATTGTCTTGTCTGTAAAAGCTGCTTTTGTTTGTCTCTGCCTCGGACCAGATGGGCCATTCTGTCTCAGATGAGATGTTTGGATTTTTGGAGGCATTTTAGATCCAATTTTCCAGTGTTTGAGGATCCTTTTTTTATGCAATATCATTATTTTTCCCGTAGCTTTTTCACTATACATAGCAGGCTACCCAAAGAAACTAACCTAAAACACCTTTTCTTCTGCTCTGATAGAGAACTGATTTGCACCAAGACTGACTGGCTGTTTAATCTGAAATTAGTCACAAAGTTCTCATGAATCTTTATTGGAAAATGTCTTTCTCACGTTTTTGTCAAGCTCAGTAGCCCTCAGGTTTCCTCAGTGCTGTCTGGGTTAACTCATATAGGGGAGAGTAGCAAAGAAAAATGCTTCAGCAGAGCAGCTGCTCCTGAATTAGCTTGTCAGGACCTAAAAAGGTAACCTCTGTCTGCAGCTGTACAGAGGAGCCACCCTGAAATCCCCTCCAGCTGTAGAAAGTTTCACAGCTTTACCCATTCTGCATGAAAATCAAAGACAATTTAAATTGTGTCATTAAATTAAATTAAAGACAAAAGGGGCAAAAACAGGTGTAAGTGTGTGTGTGAGTGAAAGTAAGTTTGTGGTGGAGTGTGAGGAGGAAAAAGAGTTGTGAATAAAGAAGATATTTATAATTTCAGTGCTCATTTTAGATCAGGAGAGTTAGCAGAGCTTTGTGTGACCCAGGTTTCTAAGCAGTCTTCCATAAGGGTGAAACCTGGAAGATGTTGATGGATTGGTGGGAATGTGCTGCTCCACAAAGTGCACAGTGGAAGGTCCACAGAGCCAGTTAAATTGCAAAAGCTGACAAATTGTTTGCAGCATGTTTGCTGCTGAGACAAGACCTGTGCTGCTTGCTTGAAATGGCAAAACAAACAAGTGGCCAGGTTCTCTGCTGTGCAGGGTGGGCTTTTAGGGAAAGGAATTGACATTGCCAACTCTCCTGATCTAAAATGAGCACTGAAATTAAAAATATTTTTTTATTCACAACTCTTTTTCCTCCTCACACTCCACCACAAATTTACTTTCACTCACACACACACACTTACACCCGTTTTCGCCCCTTTTGTCTTTAATTTAATTTAATAAGACAATTGTGCTGGCTGTGATAGCACCCTGTGAGGTGGAGATGGAGTGTGCTTAGCCAGCTGTTTAACAGGAACATGAAACCTTGTCTGGGTGAAAAATGCTGATGCTTTTATTGATAGGGCTCAGTAAACTGTAAAGTAGATGCTGCCATCCATTTTCAGTGCCATAAATGCACACCTTAGCTCAGTTAGTTTAAAGCTGTGCTGCACTAATCTGTATTTCATTTCCCCAAACTTTTTTCAGCTAGTTTGAGTTTTTCAGCTACTCCCCTCAGATCTTTGGGGCAAATTTTAATACTATGCAGTATTTCAGTTTTTGAGGGTAGGTTAAATATTGGTTTTAGCATTAGAAAACAGAACCAGAGCTGCAGAAGGAATATTCTCCAAAGATACTCTTTCAAAGTGGTTTATCTGACACACAGACTTTGTGCTGAAGAAATCATGGTCAATGAAACAACAAGATGCCAGCAAAATCCCAGGCAGTGAATTCAGCTGGAATGTGATTGTTGTCCTTGCAACGTGACGCTGTGGACATCAAAAGCAGCAGTGGGTTCAAGAAGGGATTAAGTAAATTAATTAAGGATGGGATTGCTAAACCATCTCCTGAATTCTGGGAAGTAGATTTCGTTACCATTTCTGTCTCTGGATGGTTCTACAACCAGAGAAACCGAACACAATCTCTTGGATCTTCCTGAGAACGTGGTTAAATTGCTTAGGACCTGCAAAAAAAAAAAAAAATGTAGATAGCTGAAGCTGTCAGCAACTGCAAAACCATTTTACAGAAATGATTTGACACACCTGACCTTTATTTGTCAGAATATTGACTTGTACACAAAAGACTTTCAAACACTGGTCAGAAGTTCAGTGTGATTTTATTTATAGATGATCGTGGGTTTCAAGGAAGGGAGACATTATTTTGGCAAAAAAAGACTTAAAATTTTAATTGGGAAGATAATAAAGTAAACAATATTTAAAATGAGGAATACTTTATCTGTCTGTTTTGAAGCATTATGAATTACTGTAAAAGCAAAGAATAGATAAATAGGTAAAATGAAAACTTCACTCACTGGGGTTTCTCTTTAGGTTTTCCATAACATGGAACAGCTTATACAGAGAAATTCTATTTTCTTTGACCAGGTTTATGGTTAAAGTAAAATGCTTATCCCAGCTTGTATAAGAGACAAATATGAGAATGGCTCTTAAACCAAAATCTTTAATCAGCATTGTAATTGTCATCATTATTATAATACCATTTTATTAGTTCCAGGGTTGGTTTCACTGGGCTTCTTTGCTGAAGAAAATTCCTTCAGCTGCTGGATTTGGCTGAAGAGCCCTGGTGCTTTTTCCAGAACCATTCACCTCAAATCATCTCTGGGAGGTGTTTTAAGCCCTTTGGCTGGAGATTCTCTTTCTCTCTCTCTTTGGAGCTGCTCAGTTTTGTATAAATATTTAAATATTGACTGGAAAAGCTGTTGGCACTCAGGTGCTGCCCCTGCCAGCCCAGTGCCCTGACTCCAAAGCTAAACTCATTTTCAATGCTCTCTATTTGTCCCAATGAATATTTCAGAGTTTCATGTAAAATTGAAGAGTAAGAAGAGAACTGACTTTGGGAGATCTCTTGCAGCATGGAAATAACGTTCCTGCTGGCCTGGGAAAGAGGGACAATGTGAAATTCATCGTGGGGACATTAAATACAAGGTGAATATAAGCAAGAGTCATCTCACACCCCACAGAAGAGTCACAACTTTTTTTCAGCTCAGCTCTAAGGGAGTTTCTTGCTGCTCTTTGTGTTTTAATTTTTTTTTTCTTGCCAAGTCCCCTTGGGATTTCTTTTATTTTTTTCCAGAATAACAAAATGAAATGCTTGTTGATTTGTTGGAAACATTTTAGTGCAAATGCAAGAAAGAAGATTACTTGGAGACTGTAACTCTTACATTATGGACTGATGTGCTGTTGCCTTGCAACCTGCTATTGAAAACTGTCCCCAAGCCAAGCACCAAGAGCAGGAGAAATGAGAATTTATAGTGTATAAATTATATATATATTGTAATATATAGTGTATAAATTCATAACTACAGTAGGGTATTCCCATGCCAAATAATACCTTGTGTGTGTGTGAAATTATAAAAGGAAATTAGGTAAATGAAAATACTGTTCAAATTTTCATGTGTTATCACAAAAGCATAGTATTAAGCATTGAAGTGTTTTTCAGTAACTTTTAATTTCTCCATTTCCAGTGTTCTGCCAAAGCTGTCCTCAGTGTTTTGTTCCTGTCCTGTGGTACACAGAAAAATAAAGGCAAGAGGATTAAAAATTGAAAAATTGAATCATAGCTTTAGCTAAATATCAAAAAATAACTCTTGGGAAAATTGAGTAGGAGGTGTTTTTTAAATTTTGAATTTAAAAACTGAATCAGATCTTTATGTCATCTGTAATTTGACAGCAGCTATTTGCATGTATCCCTATATACAGACAGATAAGTTTACAGATAGGAACAACTTCCTGGGTACTTTTTTCTGTTACTATCTTGCATTTTGGGAAATCAGCAATTTTCAGTTTTCTAAGCTTTTTATCTGCTTTTATTTTCAAGTTAGTGAAGTGAATTCTTCTAAGAGGAAAGACAAGTTTACAAAGGAAAAAACCCCAAAACCCAATTGGATCACACATAAGAACTAAGAATTCTGAGATTATACTTGAAAGTGTATTTTGGACAGGGACCTCATTTCAAGAAGAAAATTTGCCTCATGAGTGCTTGTTACCTCTTTTGGAATACACTGACTTTTTTTCCTGAAGTGAACAAATAAATGTTTGTCTTTCTCAGCTCTGTCCAGCTAAATCAAGCTCACTACTTTTCCCTCTTCCCTGGAGAAATCTGAGGATGAAAAGTGTATTCTGGAAAGCTGCTCCCAACCCTGGTTAGCTGGAGGTGAGAAATTCTGTACAATTCATGCTGAGCCTGGTGAGGTTAACTGGGAAGCAGTTTATTTTACTGAGAAATAATGTGTTTAAAATGGACTTTCCCAGCTCTCTATGCTCACGAGTGGCTGCATAGAAAACTCAGAGGTGGATTTTTTCCATTCCTTTGGACTCCTTGTAGCCCTTTCTACCTGGGCAGATGGGTGTAAAAATCAACTGATGGCACTTTGCACACTGACCATGGACTGGATGACACTTTCTAAACAATTGTGTAAAAGCACATTTGGTGTAATTTTGTCCCCTGAATGTAATAAAGTGTAGAGGAGTACTGACATATGTATAAGATGCCATCAATAAGACTAAATGGTGACCTCTTAAAAGCAATTTTAATTGCTTATAGTTGCAAACAGTTTAAATATTGCACTCACCTCCACATCCAATAAATCCAATAATTATTTTTTTCACTAATCAAGGAAAGGTATTATTGAAAATACTCCAATATATAAATATTTACAAACAATTCAGATCTAATTCAATCTGACTAATTTCCTTGAGGTGCTTTTGTGGTTTCTTGCTGTGTTCTTTAATTGAACACAGTCATAGGAGAGGAAACTCCAGACTTCTTTATCTCCCATGTAGCACAACTTTGTTCTGCCTTTTAAATTTCTTGTCTAAAAAACGTAGTGTCCAAGAATATTACAGAGTGAGAAGAGGTGATGGGAGTACTGGAAAAGATGGTGCTTTTCAAGTTGGAATGTTTGGGAATGCTAAAGAAGAAAAATTGTTATTTTACCCAGATGCTGGAATATTGTTTGGCATCTGGTAAGCTCTGTCCAGTCATCTCTATTTAGGTACATTAAATATCCAGGGACTTGTCTCTTTACAAACTGTAGGCAGGTTAACTCTTTTTGCTGGAGATGCTTTGATCTGGTCCTCCAAGCAGTTTCAGAGGAAGCAGGAGGCACGGGAGCCCTGCTCAGCCTGGCTGAGGCAGATCCTGCTCCAAAGTCTGGAAAACCTCAAGGAGAAATGTTTTCTGTCCAACAGAACATTTTTCTGCCTGCTAACAGCCAATTTGGGTGAATCTGCTGTGTGCTCCAGCTCCCAGAAACAGACAGCAGATGTGTTTCAGGGAGAGAAAGAAACTCTCCTTTGAAAGGCTGTTTTCATCTCCTGTGCATGTTTCGCCCACGGGCTCAGGTTTGGAAACAAGTGAGCACAGCTTTTCCTCAATGCAGCCTTAGATGGTTTCTTCTGAGAGGTGACAACTACACCTACACCAGCCAGAATTACTATTTAATGTCCCTTAGAACCTGTCCTCATTCAGCTCTCTTTCACTGCTGCAAGCTCCTCTTCAACTCCTTCTCATGTCACTGGAAGCAGAATTTTGTCCTGCTGCCTGCAGTGGTGACACCTACAAAATAAACATCTGCTGTTCCAGAATGTTTAGGTTTACTATACCCTTTGAGGTTTTTTACAGTAATAAAGCTAGAGGTATTTTACAGTAATAAAGCTAATGATTTTCTGTGCTAAAGGCCCACATTTGAATGGCTGAATGCTTCAATGCTTTGATTCTGAATGCAGAATCTTGGAAAGGCCTGTGTGCAGAGTAAACCACTTAGAGGTGAGCAACAAGATGGTGATATCAAACCATCAGCTGTTTTCCACTTTCCTGCAAGATTTTGCCAATGAAATTGCTCTGTAACTGCTCAGTGATGCATCATGCCTGAAAATGCTGTGTAATTCCTGAATTTACCTATATGTACTGCAAGTGCCTCCTTTTCCAGCATTAAACTCTTAAGGGAGATACACAGTGAGGTAAACAACCCTCAACTTCTCATTTATTAAAATGTCCCCATTGCATCCTTCCCATGTGTATTCTGAAGAGATCAGCTCACTTTAGCTGGCAGTAGACTCAGTAACATTTTTTCCCTGCTATAGTTTTATTCTAGGTCAAAAAATGTGCATTTGAAGAACATTCATTACCAAGAGTTTAACATTCAAGAGCAGTCTTAAAAAGGAAAGATGTTGTGCATGAAGAAGAAAAATGAAGGGATAAATTAAAAAAAAAGTAAGTAGTGCACATTAAGATCTAAAATTAAATAACTGCTTTTCTTTTGCTTTATGTGCAAGAAATGTAAAACCACTTCTTTTGAGGTTGTCAATTAGTGCATTGTACCTTTCTGTGTGAATGTTTGTAGACAGAAAGTTGCTACAATTCCTGATGGGTTGTACATGGCTCTGAAACATGCAGCACAATCAATATTGGTCCTGCAAATCATAGCAATAAATTGAGACTGTCTAGGCAGTATAAAGAGAAAGAGAGGACATTCTCTCATAATCAAAAGGGTTTTTTTGATTATGAGCCTTTTTGCCTCCTCTTTCATTAACCAAGGCACTTCATCTAGCTCTGCTTTTTCTCTTCTGGGATAGGGGCAGTGTGATTATACCTTGTTTTCTCACTAGTTCTTATTTTTGAATTGGCAAAATTGAGTTTTGCTTACATTATTGAGAGCTGTTGAACTGGCTCTGAAAAGAGCAGATTCCTGTACAGTTATTTCTCAATTGGTGTAAAAGCATTCTAGTTTTTCTGTTAAATATTTATGTGCTATTGCTATTAATTTGAGGCTTAAAATACATTCTGAATAGGTTTTTTTTCCTTCTTTGAAAGATATTTAGACAATTTCATGACATATCTCTATGGCCAAGAAATAAGATAATCTTCTGGTTTTTATTCTATCTCATTTCAAATACATTAGATTAAACTGTGTTTAGCCTCTATTCTCTATGCATTATGTAAATCAATATAGGTAATAATCTGATTAATGGGTACCTAAATGTTCTTGTTAGGCTCATTTACATATTAAACCAAAAATCTGCCTCAAAAAACTTTTGTAACTATTCAAACAAAGATATGTGATTAATGCTACTTCTTGTAGCCTCAGTGCTCAGCTTGGCAAAGGTTATTTATGGGATTAATTAAATCAGCAATGTGCTATTTGCCATGTGTCTGCCATAAAAATAAACTGCTAAAAAGCTCCAAAGAGCACAGAATGCCTGTGGCAAAACCTCAGTCTAAGCAGACAGCCTGATCTCATTGCCAAGTGATCTTTCCACCCTTCTAAAGGGGAAGGCACATTTCTGTTGTACAGTGAGTTCTGTCCTAGCTCCTGTGGTTTGAAAATGAACCAGCACACAGCTCGGGGTGTGGGATCAGTGTGGATTTAATTGAGTTGCTCAAAGGTTTTCACTGAGAGGAAAATTTAGATTCTAATTAAAGTATATCAGCTAACTGGACTCTTCATTTTTCCTGGACAGTACTTCAGAGTTCTTCTCTGCCTGACAACATGCTGCAGAGCACTCTGCTGAAATGAAAAAGCACTTCTAATTTAGTGTGGCAACTTTCTTATGCAAAGTGCCGCCGAGTTCTGGGAAGCTTTAATATTCATATTTTTTTGCTTTGTACTTCACAGGTTTTAATCTGATAGCAACACATCAGTGGAAATGAGATTTAAGGGTTGTTAGAGAGCCAGGTGTGTCTCCTTTATGAACTTTATGGAAAATAAACCTGTGCATACACTAGATTTTTGTCAAGACATTCTGTAAACAAAGACATCTTTAGGGTATATAAAATTATTTTTAATTACAATTTCCAGCATCTTCTATAGGATAATGCATTGAGATTGTACACCTTTTATGAGCAGCAATTCACAGTGACATTGTGGCTTGTAAGGGAGGACAGAAACCTGCCACAAGCCTGTCATCCATTGAGATCATGCTTTCACTCTAGAATGGCTTAAAATCCCACACAGAGTGATGAATGTTATTATCAGAATGAATTTATTTCTTCACATCCATTAAGGACCTAAGGCTCTTGCAAGGTCTTGGCAGAATAGTTTGGGCTCGAGCTCCTGATTGTTCAAGCCCTTAGTTCTTCCTTCTTTCATCTTAATGTAATGAGACTCACCATTATTCCTGCACTTTTACAAGACTTTGGGGGACTCAAAATAGTATTTGTTCTGTTAGCAGCCCCTGATGTGGCTGGGAAAAGGCTTTGTGAGCTGAGCAGGGCAATAAATGCACTCTGTGGAAAGAAGGAAGCAGGAGAGCAGGGGCTGTAAGAGATGAGCAGTGTGTGGGATTGGCAGTTCTTAATTCCCCTCCTGTGTACACTGGGCTGCATGATACTGAGGGGGAAAATCAATTAAATGCTTAAGACTGCTAAAATTCTCATTAGCAGCATCTCAAAAGCCTGAGTCAACCACGGTAGCAGGGCTTGAAGATAGGGAAAGGTGAGAAAAGGGGAAAGGGTGTAGAATATTAATCCCAGTATTTCCGGGTGGGACGTGTCTGGCCCTTGCTGCTGGACCAAAGGCTGCAGCTGTGGTGTTTTCACCCCAGAGATACCTCTGGCCGGCTGGGTGCTGCAGCTGGGCACCCAGAACAAATCCAGGCAAAGTAGGAACTCAGTTTACCTGTGGTGGAAAAGGTTCAGGCGACGGTGAAGAGAAAAGGAGCGGGTTCTGCCGTAGAGCTTAAATCCAGAGTTTTATTGTAGCATGGTAGACCTCTGAATGTGGTAACAGCTCCAGACAGACAGACACCTGGCCGCATGGTCTCGTGTGCTTTTAAGCCCCGGGGACAGGGGGAGGGAAGGGACAGGTGAGGGCCAACCAGGTGTGAGCAGGGGAAGGCTCCAGGGATACAGACACTTGGACAGGCCAGTGAACCCAGACCTGAGGGGCATCTTTGGAACTTCTGCCAACCACACCATGACCCTGCTGGAATGTTAAGATTGATGGACAGCTCTCAGCAGGAGGGCAAAGGGGGAAGGGAAAGGTTGGCACACCTGAAATGGCCATCACACTGCAACAAAAGGGAAATTCCTCTGGAAAGGCAGCAGTTCCTGGGAGTATCCTGGTTATTGGTCTGTACCAATTGATTTCTATTTCTCCCTCTTCTTATTGATCCCTGTAAAATCATGGAGGGCTCATGAGATTTTAGGATGAGTCCAAGTTTCTTGTTCTTCAGTTCAGGTAATTGCCTTTCACAGGAAAGGACTTTGATCAGAAAATTATTTTTGTGGGTTTTTTTTACTTCAGCAATTGCACATAAGGATACAAAAGCTGATTGACAAAACCCAGGTTTTTTTATGCTGTCTCTTAGGTAACTTTCAAAAAAAAAAAAGGTTTTTAAGGTCTCTGAGACATGAAAAAAGCATCAGTTTTGCCTCTGCATCTCCCAAGTTCTTGGTGTTTCTGCTAGATTTCTGCTTTTGCCTCTGCAGGGTTATGCCCATTCCAGAAAAGGGATTTATGGCCATTTTGCCATTTTTCACACGTGTGCTGCCACCCTGATTAATCATCCCCATTTTCCCAGCTGTTCCTCCTGGTGGGAATGAGAGGAGAGAAAAAGGGGGTGCAATGGGTGGACAAAATTATTGAGAAGCTGCTCCTTCCTCCACATACCTAAGGAAGAAAAAATAATCTGAATAAAAGCTGTTTGTGTTTTCTACACAAAAGCCACTGGCACTGTCAGGCACATGGAAAATAAAACCAAGTACCTGGCACAAGCTTCTGGGGAGTCTTAAGACCAGAACAAAGCTCTGATCAGCTATTAATATTTCACATAACTGTTCTCCTAACTTCAGTGCTTCCAAAATGGGTATGAAAAATCTTCTTACCATCAAAGGCAGTGAAATAATATGTATTTAATATGCAAATAGGCCTCTGTCTCCTGTTACTCTGATGTTCTATTTCTTAAAAAATGTGCATGTGCAAGCAATATAGGTCACAGTATAAATGGGAGTAAAAATTGCTCTTCTTGTAATATTCATTGCTATGAAGACAGATTAATAAAATTATAATTTAAATAAAAATTTAAGTAATCTCTCTTTTAACAGGAAAAATGTGGGATTAAAACCATATTTTTCTTCTCTCTGTCTTCTTCCCCCAAGTCCCATAGTAAATGTCAGAATATGCTGCACTATAGAAGTTTTCCTTTAATATTTCACACTGATTCTCAGGAAGGATATTTTGGGAAGCAATCCTCCTTGATTAATCTAGGAGAGAGATATTTTTTTAAATATTGACCAGAAGCTGACCTTTAAATGAAGGCAGCTGTGCCAGCCTTGGGGGGAAGTTGTTGTGGTTTGCCAGGTGGCAAAGCTGATGATTTTTTTTTGGTTGTTGCTTATTTTACAGGGGGATGCTGTAGGGATATTTTAGTTATTTTCTGTCTGTGGCCATTTGACCCCCCTCCCCTCCACTCCCCTTTGATTTGGTGTTGATTTTTTCCTTCCCTCTGCCTTCAAAAACCATCTCTGAGCCCTTGGTTATTTCCTGGTAGGGAGCTGTACAAGTGGGAGGAACGACTCGGGCCAAAATAAATATGGATTATAGCATTACTACCAAGATGTTCTGTCAGGATTAAACACTTTGCTGGAATTACTCTGAGTTTCCAGCAATAGAAGTGAGATCAAAATCTACATCTGAAACTGCTGAGAGATTCTTTTCCCTAATGTGATGAAAACTGTCAAGCGCAAAGGAGTTTCTGTCGATTCATAGTGTGACTTCAATGCTGGCTACACAGAATCAAAACTTGTTTTCCTCAGCTATCAAAATGTTTCCTCATTTTTTGATCTTCTGACAGTAAAATAAATCTTATCTTCTTCACTAACAAGAGAGAGAAAAAGTCTGTCACAAAGACTGGTAATGCTTTTATGGTTCCTTCGGTGCTGTGCCAGAGAGGAGCTTCAGAGATGTGAGAGAAGAAAATAGAAATTGTGTGGCTCAAAGCTCTTAGGAGTTTGGAGCTTCCACAGTTAACAGCATTAAAAATGCTATTTTATTACTGCCTAGAGAGTTCTTGTTTTCTAAATAAAGAAATTAAGTGCTTATTAATGGAGTTTATTTCAAGTAGTAACAATTTTCTGCGATCCTTTTCCCCTGTCACATTATGTAGCATTTAATGGTGTTTGGTTGCAATGTTTTGTGCATTTCAGGCTCCTTAACATTTCAAACAACAGAAATTATGGGGAAAGAAGAAAAGCAATTATCACAAGAGAGGTTTTATGCACTAAATATGCTGGTAAAAAAAATTAAAGCTCTATAAAATATCAGATTTCATAACATGAGTGAAAAATTAATTAGAAATCCTGCTTTATGAGTTAATATTATTTACCTAAAAATGATATCCCTTCAATCACTGGCTGAAAGCAAAACATTAACTGCTCTGTACAAGTAGATCAATGATTTCTCATAAGAAAGGGAAATTATTTAATGGCAAATACATTATTTTCATTTTTATTCCATGACACAGCTTTATGAGGTATATATATATTTTTTTAAATGGTGTTCATGGGCAGATTTATTTGCTGAAGAGTCATTGACTGAAATAATTTTTAGCTCTCAACATACACTTTTATTTTGATGCCTGAAGCACACCTTGAATGCAGTGCAGCATGGTGTCCTGCCTGCTCTATCAGTACTGGTGATAAATAGCAAGAGTTTCAGAGGGGTCTTCCCTGCTTTTATTCACATATGAAGGGAATTTCCCATGCCTGAATGCTGTTTTCTGGCCTAATAATACAACCAGCACTCTTCCTTGTACAGAACATACATATTTTTTTTTCCTATACATGGAAGACTGCTGGCTGTATTATTATATATACATATAGATATATATGTATATATACATACATATGCACATTTACCTATATGCATGTATATACATATATATGTAAAGTTTTAGGATTTGCTTCCCTTTTTGACAAACTTCCCTTATTGTTCTTTTAAAAAATCTTGTGTCTCTTCCACTGCTAGTTGTAGTAGTTTAGATGCTTTTTTTTGTGTGTGTGTTTCTTCAAATAAATGAACAGCCTTTACCTGGCATTCTTCTAGTAAATACTTCCATAAAATTTTGCACAACCTCATCAAAAGGCTGAAAGTGAAGGTAGGTTTCTGTTAATGAAGTGGTGATTCCTCTATTGTCAATGACAAAGAGTCATTGTTTTCTTTTAAATACCTTACTCATAAGTTTTCCTACTTTAACTTAAGAGAAACAGTATTTTCAGGAAATGCAAGCCCTGTTAATCGAAGAGAACCAGGAGTAGACAAGTTTAGATTTTACAAATTTCTAAATACCTGCTTCTATCTGGTTACTAATGAATATTGATAACTTGCTATTGTTAATTACCAAATTATTCTAATTGACAAATGTAATTTTAACCCTCGAACTTTTAACATCAAAAATGAATAGGCTCCCACATCACTTTTTGATTATAAGAGCATTTTATTTTTTCCTTCAGAATTCACTGATAGAGTAATGTGTGTGTTTATTCTTCTCATAAGGTCTCAACAACTGTTTTGACTGTATTCCAAGTAATTACCTAAATTTTTAATTGTTTTGCTATTTCCAGATGTTAGAGACAGCGTGGCTGCAAAAAATTCCCAGTGTCAAAATAATTTGCTTGGGGTGAAGGAGAGAATATTATGAATTTTCTTCTGCCAGCTGAGCACTGGCCATGTCACCTCCCTGTTTTGTCAGTGCCAATGCATAGAAGAAAATACAGAATTAGAGACCCCAAGGAGCAAAAGTTCTGTGGTAAAGGGAGCAGCCCCTCTGGTCTTGCAGGAAATCAAAGTGCAATGAGGTCTTTTAGCTGCCACAACATCACCATTAACCCTTCTGGGAAAAAAAAAAAAAAAACCTAGCTGCCCTACCTGGGCTTTATTTGCTTTGGACCAAGGGCCACAATGGTTTGATGAGCTTCAGGTGGGCTGAGTGAGTTACTTACTGTGCAAGAAGTATTCAGCTACCCTGGGCTGACGGCAAGACAGGTTTTTTTTTTTTTCTTTCTCTTTCTTCTTCTTCTTCTTTCTTCTTCTCCTCCTTCTCCTTGTCATTCTTCTTTTTTTTTCTCCTCCTTTTCCTTCTTCTTTTTCTTCTCATTCTCTTCTTCTGATTTTGGATATACCTTCACTGCAAATCCAAAGAAGAATGGCTGCATTCAAGGAAATTACAGGTCAGCCCTAAAGCTGTGTTTTTAAAGTTTAAATAAATCCATGTGTTCTACTGATGTAATAATTTATTCTTTTTTTTTTTTTCAGTATGTGCATTAAATATCGAAGTATTTGTCTGAGTGTGGGCCTACAGCTTTTTGCAGTTCCTCTTCCTCATGCATTTCATATTTGAAATGTTTTTGTGGTCAATGTTCAAGATATTTTATCATGCATTCCTAAGTACTATTTAAATTCTGAATTGGAGGGGAATGGCAGCAAGATATAAAGAGAATTTGTTCTCTGTCATGGGGAGTTGTGTGTTGTGGTGGACCAAATAATTTCTCAGTCTCTTCAATATGAGTCCCAGCAACTGAACAGGATGACTCTTTCATACCCTGGCACATTTATTTCTTTAGCAGCATGTATTCTGAGGAGATTTTTGAGATATTTTTTGCAAATTGAAGGGTAGAACTGTGACTCACATGGTGTGATTTCCCTTGATTATTTTAGGTATGAAATCCTGGGACTGGATGAGAAAATGTTACCTCACTATTTATCTATTGCTAGCTTGCTCTTCTTGGAATTATTTATGCTTTTTAAAGTAGCTTCACGAACTCTCCTATCTAAATCTGGAATAACATTTGCTTTTCAGATGATCAGTGCTCTTTATTTAGGAAGTTGGTGATATATTATAACAGATATTTACAAATTTTTAATGAACAAACTGAAGTTGCTCAGTGCTGGCTTGTTTATCCCTATTTTTGGTTTTTTACTGCTAGGTTTTGTTTTCTTCGGAAAGAAATTTCCACCCAGTGTCTTCCAGCTGAAATTTAAAGCAAAGTATTTTTGGGCTGTCTCCCTTATGCTTCCTACTGAATTTCACTGAGTTACCTTGGAGCTACCTACTGGAAGTGGTGGGATTTTTATTCTCTATTTTAGTAGGCAGGGTATTCAAAGGATTAGATTTTTTAGACATGATTTCTTACCTCTTCAGAGCTTTTGTATAAAACTAGACTGTCTTGTGAAATTTTTGTGAGGGCCTGTCTATTTATCCATCCATCTTTATGAAATATTGTGATTGAAGTGTGTTTATAATAGTGTCTCCCATATAAAGAGATTGCATCAATTTTAGCATTTTGTATTTTAAGCTAAAAAGGTTTTCTTGTGATACATGTAAAAATACAGTAAAAACTCTCAAGTTATCAATTAAAATAGACAAACAATCCCCCTGCCATTCAGATCATTTGTTCAGATCTGATCTGGATGGAATTTAGCCCAGACCTCATGTCTGACTCCTCACAGCTGCATTTCCTAAGGAAGTCCAACTTTTTATTAGTTACCAAGCACAGATCAGCTTCTGCCACTCAAGGTTAATTCTCATGCTGATGTCCTCTCTGGATAAGTTGGCTTTTTTGCTGCACTAGCAAGCTGAATCTGTGTATTATCAGCAGCTGAATAAATGAGGCATAGCAGGGAATGCTGAATATCTTCAAATCAAACTAATGCATAAAATCACAAGTGAAACACGGTATCTTAAAATTTGTCATTTTCTTTGTAATAAACATGGTTTAACTTTATCTCTCGATTTCTCATGCCAGTGTTTGAAATACTGCACTATTGCATCTGAAATTGCTATACATTGCTTTTGTAATCTTCATATATTATCAATGGCTCATGAAATTCAGTAGAAGAAAACAGGAAAAGCAATCAGGCCCTGGATGGCTGTAGATGTATCCATGAAGAAAAGATTACTAGCCACGTCTGTAAAATCAAATTATTTTTTTCCTTCCCCCCTGACAGTTCCAGCAACCTTTCCACTAAATTTCAAGGGATATGGACAGAGTCCTTCAGTGCCAACTCATTTATCTCTGCTATGAATGGCTTAAAACCAGAATATGTAACATAGATAATCCTGAGAAATCATCTTCAGGAAAAAGAAGAAGAAAGCCTCAACAGGAGGACTTTTCCTCACTGTTATATTTCACAAATATTATGAAATAAAAACCCTGCTAGTGGCTGCAAATATAGAGATTTGGGCACAGCTATCTTTGTACACCTTACTAAATATTTTAAAATATTTTTTCTTTCATTACAAGAATGTCTCTGCTTTCCTGCAGGTCATGGAAAGGGAGGCATTGGTGGGGAGGGGAGAATAGTGTCATCCCCTCTTTATTATTAACTTAGAATTTCTTACCCCTGTTTGATTCAAATATTCTATTCCTGTGTCTTGAGTCAGGCAGTTAAAACTGTAAATAATTTACAAATAATTTAGGTTGATTTGGCTAATTCACAGGCAGAAGTAAAGACTGTTAGAGTTAACACTTTCAGTTGAAAGGGTAGGAGATGGTTTACATTCTATTTCACATAGAAATAATGCTTAATGGCCTGTGCAGGATGTGTTATGCTGAATCTTTATTTCAATATAATGTGGAGACTGGAGAGGAAAGCCATGCAAGCCCTGTTGAGGGGTTCATGTGGGAATTACTGCTAGTGGCAATTAGCCAGGGACAGCACATGTTGTGTGCAGTGACTAGAGAGGGAGATGGAAGGGGAGGGAAAAATGAGATACTGTGGAATTTGCAGGCAACCCTGACATGGGAAGAGATGAGAATCTTGCCTCTGTGTTTCAGAAGGCTGATTTATTATTTTATGATATATATTATTAAAGAAAATGATATATTAGAACTATACTAAAAGAATAGAAGAAAGGATTTCATCAGAAGGCTAGCAAGGAAAAGAATGATAATAAAATCTTGTGACTGACCAGAGTCCAAGATTGGATTGTGGTTGGCCACTGGACTGTGATTGGCCATTAATTAGAAACAACCACATGAGACCAATCCCAGATGCACCTGCTGCATTCCACAGCAGCAGATAACCATTGTTTACATTTCGTTTCTGAGGCCTCTCAGCTTCTCAGGAGAAAAGATTCTATCAAAAGGATTTTTCATAAAATATGTCTGTGACAAGGTACTTGTTTTATTTTGGTGTGGAAAGCTGTGTATTGAACCCTGGGTGGTTAAATACAGAGTGAAATAATCTTTTCTATTGCATTGGGAGAGACAGCTCATTTCCTCTTGAGGCCTAGAAGTTGCATGTGCTATAAAATGCAGTGTTAATCATGGTGAAGAAAAGAAAACAAAACTCTCAGGGCATCCATTCCTCAAATTTCTGGGCAGACAGATTTGCACTGAGAGTGTGAAGGAGGCTGGGAAAGCCTGGATTTCACTGGGGCAGTGTGAATGAAATGCTGACAGCTCTCTCTTGTGCTGGAGAGCTCCAGCTCAGAGGTTTGCACTCATCCCATGCGGTGGGATGTTTTGGAGAGAGCAAAGGTTGGTCAGGTCCCACACCAGAGAGGAAAATTCCTCCATCCTGGCCAGACTGCTCAGCTCTGAAGGTGCTGCTGTCCTGTTCTGCCCAAATGGAACTTGCCCTGGTGATCAGACAGACACCTTTGGATGACATCCACGTAAAGCTTGTGTAGAACTCACCTCTGAGAATATCAGTTGCACATGGCTGGGTTACCCAGCCATGAGTAACTTTTAAACTCTAGTTACACTTGAAAATAAAGCAGCAATTATTGAAAATATTTTCAATTGTTTCTACCCCCCAAAACCCAACCATCAAACCAAATCAAACCCAACAACTCAGACTTTATTTTTTGTTTCACTCTCTTTCCTAAGTTACATGTCAGGTTCTGTCTATAGCTGGTGCTCTGCAATACACTTAATTTTGTATTTATTTCAGATGCTGTTCTGTATGCTCTCTGACTCATTACTTATATAAGAATAACATAATGCTCCAGGGGAAAATATTTAGCTGATGATTTGCACTGAATTTTGTCTCTGATACTATTTGTTTGTCGTGGTTTATTTTATTTAACAACAACAAAAAAAGGGCAAAATCATCCATTTCTGGCTCATTAGTTTAGTACTCACTTAGGGTAACCACTACGGGTTCTGTAAATGTATTCAAAACACATAGGAAATATGTGAAATTCCATGTACATACACTCATGATTAACTCCTCAATACTGACTTGGACTTTGTTACAATTTTCAAGACCATTTTGTATGAGTGAGGCTTTCCTTTTGTAAAAGAAGAGTTGTTAAATATTAGGGTTTTTTTTTTACTTTGTTTTGATTTTAGGTTTCTCTCTAAAAAGGTTTTGCAGCCTCAGAAGGGAGGATATCAGCCTTCAAAGAATATTTCAAACCTATGCAATCAGTAAGAGTTTCTTCCCTCTCTATGAGAGGTTTCTTTTCAAGTACTGTGACTCTTTATTTACCTCATGGCAATATATTGAAGCACACTGAAAGTGCAGATTGTTCAAAATTGTGCTGTTAAAAAGTGCTCAGAAAAGTTGTGCTGTTGTGAAACAGAAGCATATAATGAGCAATTATTTGTTGCAAATTATTTAGCCAAATATTTCTTAATTCTCAAAAATATTTTGTATTATCAGGGCAGAAACAATGTGTTATTATAAAAATATTGTTTAAAATATATGTGTGCTCTGACAATGAAAATGCATAATAAACACACCTGATCCTTGGCTTGTTCATGGGCCCTTATCTCATGAGAAAGAATTGCAATAGTTTAAGTAATTCAGAAATAGTGAGGGTTTCTGGTAATATAATAATAAATATGAAATATAATATAATTAATAAAATGTAATATATATAATATAATATAGTCTTTTGTGAAGAAGGTATATTGATTCCTTCCCATTCCAAGAGAACTTAAGTCTGTAAATATTGTACTTCCAAAACCTTGCAGAAAACTGAGATGAAGCAGCTTCTCCCTATTTTGGATGAGCTAAAGAAGAAAGTGGTAAATAAAGGAAAAAAAGAGGTAAAGAAGAAATAAATAATAATATAAAGAAAATAAAATTTAAAAATAAATTTAAAATGATTGAATAAAAAAATAAATATTTATTTAATAAATAAATTTAAAAATTAATAAATAAAACCAGAGGAAGACACTTTTGTCCCACTTTAGTCTCTCTCTGGGAGTGAGGAAGGAAACATGAATGTCTCCATTGTTCTGACATCTTTTCTAAGCACAGGCAGGTGATGTGTCCTACAGGCATAAAGCATACGAACAAATAATTCCAAAGTTGCTCAGATTCACAGAGGAATAAAACCAGGCTTGTTGGACTTTTTAATTAGAAGATATTTTCCAAGGTTATTAAACCAAAAGAACAACAGAAGGAATTAAGTGCTCAGCTAATTTCTAGCACCTCAAATAATGATCTTACTTTATACCTTGGTCCCAGTGAGTCTTGCACAGCACACACTCTATCAATATATGGAGGAGATTGTGGGGGGGATAGAATGTAAGAAAATAAAGATTTGAATAAAGGAATTAAATAGGATGAGTGCTATAAAAGAGTGGGTTAGCTGGGTGAGGAGGGAGCTGGAGTTTGTTGGCTGTGCTGTGAAGGAGGAGTCAGTGCTGTGAGGAGCTGCCCATGAGAAATCACCAAGAAGGTGTGGGAGCTTTGCAATAAGATGACAATAGGAGATATTTTAAAAAATGACTTTTTAATGTTCAGAAAGTTACTGTCATGCTGCATCAGGAAAAGCTGCCATCTTATGTGAGTCTTTGGCTTTTTCATTCCTTGCTCTAAGCCTCCCTCCAAGCTGCTTTCAGGTGGATTTTGTATCCCTTGAAATTGCAGAGTCTCAAAAAATAAAGTGAAATGAAACTCCTGTTGTCCAGGAAACGCAACACAGTTGACATCTTAACTGCTCTGCAGTAGAGAGAAACAACAGAGAAAGGCATTGGCACAAAGAAATTAATGGAGATATATTTTCAATCATAAAAAAAATTCACGCAGAGAAATGAACTTATTGTCAACTAGAATCCAAATGAGTTTTAAATTGATCACTTATTTATGGAAATTTCTAATTACTTTTTTCATAACTTATTAAATTTATCAGAAACAATTTCTTTTTCCAGACTGAATCCTGACAATAATTATTGCTATGGTTCTTATATATCTCCTTCTGACAAAAGATTATTTTTCCAGTGTAGAATGGCAGAGCCAACTAGAATAATTTAGTGTATCATGTTGTGCAGTAACTACACTGCTCCAAAATGGAGAGCCTGAGGTGCTCTTGCCAGGTCATACTCATTTTGCCAAAGAAAGGCTTTTTACTTTTAATTTGCTAGAATCACAGTATAATTTAGGTTGGAAAAGACCTTTAAGATCTTTGAGTCCAACCCTTAATCCAGCACTGCCAAGTCCACCACTGACCTGTGTCCCCAAGTGCACATATTTATGCACATTTTTTAAACACCCCCAGGGATGGTGACTCCACCACTTCACAGTGCTTGTACAATCCTTTTGAGAAACAAATTTTTCCTAATATTCAGTTTAAGCTGGTTGTTTCCCAAGCCTTTGCAGACACCGTGGAAGTTCTTTAAACTGAGTTGTCCAAGTTGAAAGCTGCATAAAATAAATTAAAATCAGTTTATTGCTGACCTCAAGGGTTATAAAGCAGTGAGTTCTTGGTTCCAGATAGGGAGAAAAAACAAAGTAAAGGAGGAAGAGGTGAAGAAAACCCCTAAAACATGTGAGCACTTTCTTCAGGTATGTGAACAGTGACAAACAATTGATATTTTATTGAACTGGACCCTATTTTCTGGGGCATGGATGAGCTGTCTTTGAGAGCAGACACGGAATGGTTTCTGCACAGCCCCACATCTCATTGGGCAGCAGTTGGAGCATCCAGGTGTAGCTGAAGTTTAATTCCATGTTGGATGCAGTGTCCTGGTTGTCTGTTAAGGCAGTGGGGTAATGACTTTGTAAACCAATGTCACCATGATATTTTATGAAAAATTTAATGAAAAGATTTTTCTCCTGAGAAGCTAAAAAGCCTCAGAAGAGAAATGTGAACAATAATTACCTGATTGCTTGGATGTGGCTTGGCGGTTGCTCACCAACAGGTCCATCATTGATTAGTTCCATGTAAATTGTTTTTACTTAATGATCAATCACAGCCAACTGTATCGGGACTCTGGTCTTTCACGGGTTTTTATTATTCATTCTTGTCCAGCCTTCTGATGTCTCCTTTCTCTTTTTTTAGTACAGTTTAGTGTATAATTTCTTTTAATATCATAAAATACTAAATCAGCCTTCTGAAAACTTGGAGTCAAATTCTCATCTCTCACCTCATCCTAGAAACCCTCACAGCACTGCAACAAACCAACATCTGTCTCACCTGAGTTTCTGACTTCTCTCTGAATTTCACATTTTGGCATTGCCTCCAGTTGTGTTGTCATCAGTGCACCATGTGCAGACCCAGTGCAGAGGGTCTTTGATTTCACAGCAATGATTGCCCTGCTCTTTGTCTTGTGTTGTCAGCTGCTGTGTTTGGGTGACTCTGCAGCACCCTGCTCTTGGGTGTCTGTGGCTGACATGACCCCTGAGGTGTTAGAAAGTCTTTTTTTCCAGCCCTGCAACTAAAGAAGAAGTCAAGATTCCTCGGTTTTGCTTTTCAAGGTTGTTTATTTTCTCTTATCTGTTACATTCTTTCTCTGACCTGCTGAGGTCTGTCCAGCAGGTTGGGCTGTGGCACACTGACTGCCCTTGGGGTGGTGTTAGCTTTTTATACTATGAACTATGTGTACTTTATTTACAATAATTTTCTAATACCTATCACCTATGTTAGACAGTCTGTCTCTAAACCAATCCAAAGATGCCACCATCACAGCAGAAGATGGAGGACAAGAAGAAAGGCAGGACGCGCCCAGATTCCTCCATCCTGCCTCTTGAACCCCCATTCTAAAAACCCCCAAATTCTACTTTTTCACCCTGTGACAAATTCACTATCATTCTACTCAAGCTCTTGTGGCTTTAAATCTCACACAAAGTTGGGAATTGTTTCCATGGGCTAAAATGGAAGGCACAGGTGTTTGTGACTCCATGCCAAGGTCTCTGGGCCCTCCAGGGCAGCCAGAGCAATGTCCTGGGTCCCTGCTCCTCCAAAGGCTTCATCTGGAGCTCACAGAACTGGCAGCTCTTACCTCCCCTTGTTTCCAAAGCTCTGCTTTTCCACTCAAAGGACATTCAGACATGTGTTGTGTAGACACCAACATACTTATTTCACCATCAGAGAACATATGCTTGTGGAACATATAGCATTGCCTCGTGTTACTCATTGTTCAACACATGCCAGAGATGTTTAATTTTTTTTTTTGCCCTAGCTTATGTCAGATATTTAAAAATATGTATTTTTTAATATCTCCACATGCTCAATGTTTCCTTCCCTGAAGTTAACACTAAATTAACTGATTAACCAGCAAAAGTTGTTTTCTGTGCTTTTCTTTTGGATGAACAGTGCAATAGTGGCATCCTGACATATTTAATAAAAACCTCTAACAACACCCTCAGTGAGTAAATAGGCTGCAGAGATGTGAAATCACACGTGATAGTTGCCAAGGAATTTATAGTATATTTCGACAGAATATAAAGTAGATTTCTTTATATATTTTGTAACATTTTTAGGCCTGTGTTTTTTGGTTGGTGTTTTTTTAGCTAGTGGTGTACTTTATCATGAGAAGGACCTTTTTCTTCTCCCAAAACCTTATTTAAAAGAAGTTTTCTTAAACATATAACATAAAGCCTACTCCTGTTCTGAATTATAATGAAGAATCCTATTAATGCTGTTTACATTGAAATATTTGCAAATAATATTTTACATTAGTTGGCATGACAATGTGCTTCCTGGCACTGCACACAGATGCTTTCTGCACTGATAATCAGTTCTGCTGAGGCACTTCAAAGAAAATACATCAGCAAAGAAAGCACCAGCTTTATCAGTGCCTGAAATTGCATGCACTGTGCTAAGAAAACATTGTAAATTATAAACTAATTTTATCTTCAGGAAAAGGAAGCTTTTATTCAAAACTGGAAAAAGTTAATAATAGCTAAAAACACTGTGAATTCATCAATGCCAGAGTCATGTGCACAGTCACTGCACTGAAGGAAATACTTGCTGTTACATTCAAGTGAACAGGCATTTTCATTGGAAAAAAGAATTAGCATTTGTTAATGCCATTTTCCAGGGAATGTTATTAAATGCCACCTCATTCAAAACCAGAGCTGGGTTAAGGAATTAAAACCCAAGCTGCAGGACTGTGCAGTTCTGGTGTGTATAACACTCCCATGAAGTAATCAGCATCTCCTGATGCTTCATAAAATATAATCACCAGCCTTGATGTGGAAGAAAATTAATTTTATCTATAGAAACACACATAGTATTTGGATATTGAAGAGTTAGGTTGGGTAGGTAGTGTGCTCAGCAGTTGTAGTGCTTTGAGGTCTGAAAGTGAGGAGTTGTGATGAAATTATCTTTATTATTAAGGTTATTAAGACAAAGTAAAAGATTATGTGTTCCACTCTTTTGGAGAGCTTTGAAACAGGCACACAATACAATACATCTATAGAAACTGTTTGTGAAAACTGGTTTTTTTCTTCTAATTATTTCTTCTTAGGTGTTCCTTGAAATAAAGGAGAATTGCATTTGTTATAACTATTTTTTTAGTCTCTGTTATTCCCAATTTCCTGCAATTTTTTCTGAGACTTAATGAAACTGTTCTTTCTTTGGCTATGTGCAATACTCTAATTATCTTTCACCAAAAAGTGTAAAGTTTTCTGTAAATATGGAAGGGTAGAAGGAGTATTGATGCTGAGGGAAAGAAAATGAAATAATCATGCATCTTTATTAAGATGCAGTAGCAATTTACTAACTTTACCAAAAGTATAAATCTTTGCTGGAGTGCTCAAGAGGCATCAAGCTCTGAAAAGATATTGTTCTTGTTTTAAAGCTAATGGACAGTGCTCTGCAATAATGCAGCCCTCCATTCCAATAATTTTGCATATTTTATTTTATTTTATTTTTAATGGTTTTATTTTTATTTTATTTTATTAAATTTAAATTTTTTTATTTTATTTTATTTATTTTATTTTGAGTATTGTGGAATCCAAACTGCAAAGTATGAGTAAAACTAACTGAGAAACAAGCTGACTTTGCAAAAGGGAAAACAGAGTTAAAAATAGGTTTTTACTGCTCTAGGAGGCATTGTTCGATTTGGGAGGCCCATTAGAGTTTGGGAAAGCCACAAATGATCTGTTTATGGCAATGCATAACTTGCACTGTTTGCAAATGAGTGGTCGTTTGCTGGGGTAACCCAGCCAGGCACAGGGAAATTGGAAGCTGGAAATAATGAGGATCATGATGAATCATTCTGAGCAGGCAGCTCACAGTGTAATACAGGAGAAAACTCAGATTTTTAAAGCTCTGTTCACCACAGGGAGACTTTAATTGGCTTTGCTTGACAGATATAAAAATGTATTGGATGTTTCTGTATTTTTAAATCATTTCAGAACTAGTTCCATACACTTTTTTTTTTTTTTATTCCTTTCAATTTAACAGAATTAAAATAACCTGAACAGTGTGGAAATAGTAACAGGAGTTCAGTCTGGAATAAGAAAAGCTGTATTTTTAAAGCTTTAAATGCCAAACATGGCCATGGTGAGATCAGTCACTTTGCTTCTGTGCCATGGTCATTTGCCAGGCAGCTCTGGGGTGTTTGTGTGGTGGTTTTTTTGTTTGTTTTGATTGAATTGAGCAGCTAATCCAGTCTGAGACATGGAAAGGTGGAAATAAAGCCCTGACTAGCTGTGCATATATTACTCTCCTGAAACTGTTGTTGTACCTTCAGTGGGACACACAAAATGTGGTTTTATAGGCACAGGCAGCATTTATTTACCACAAAGATGACAGATTATGACTGTGTAGCCTCTGTTGCAGTCCTTTAAATGCTGTATGAGAATTCAGCAGGTAGACATGGGTAAATCTGGATGTGCAGGCAAATACCATAAACACATCAAAGAGAAAATCAGGTTTGCAGTTCAATGGCCAATGAAAACCAAAAAAAAAATATGCTAAGGGCTGGTGCTCTGCTTTAATCCTGTTTCTGGGGCAAAAAAAAAGAGAAGTGGGGCACAAGGAAGTTTTGAGAAAGCATCTTCATGTTGACTTGCAAATAAAGAATTGCCTGAAGAACTGAAAGACAAACATTTGTAAAGGACAGATTTGAGGCAATTGTAATCCTTACAACAATAAATGCTTATTTGGTACATTCATAAGGTATTACCAAGGTGGTTGCTATCTTTTGTTTTGGCAATTTTAAGAAACTTTATACTCTGGAGTTAAATTGTCTCCTTTGAAGACAAAGTGAATGTTTTCTTCTGAAAGCATTCATGGTGTAATGCATTAAATTAATGATAGAAAGAAGAGAACTGAAACAGGAAAAGGGATACCCACCCAAGGTCATATTGATTTGTTTTTATTTACACATTCTATAAATGTCAGGGTTAGCTTAAAGAAAGGTTGGAAATAGGTCTGCAACACAAAATCAGGAAGCTGAAGTGTAAATTTATGCCTATCTGGACTCTGTGTTTGTGTGACTGCAGCCCTGCCACTATTGCTGTGCTCTGAACTTAAAAAAGAAAAAAATCCGACTGTTCCTTCTAAGATTGCAGTGCAACAGGGCACCCATTTCCTATAGATACACATTTCCTAAACATATAGATTGGATCCTATATCTATAGACATAGATTTGCTATACATGTAGATTTCCTATACTTTGCATCTGAATAAATAGACATCTTTATTTTTTTTTTTTTCATTTTGTCTGACTGCTTTTTCTTTAATTGAGAATTTAAGGTGTTGTCTGGATTTTTATGCAATTCCCAATACCATTGTGTATGCTTAAGATCCATCTTTTCACTTCAATCCCAAGAAGCCTCAGGATTTTTTCCCTGTAAAAATTTGTCTGAAGCCACAGCAGTTTTTTATGCTTCAAAAGCTGTAATTACCAATTCAGCTCTCCACTATTTCAGCAAGAGAAATGTCAGAGTTTTGCTCTTCACTGGTGCCAGCTGCTTACCTAAGTTCAGTCAGCCTTCTGTTGGATAAAAATTAAATAGACATGTTGGTAATGAGTCACACAGTGTGTTCATCACCTTGAACGGGGCAGTGAGATTGTCACTGAGATTTTGATTTGACAGAGGACTCCTGTAAAACACAGAATCCTTGCTGAAAACAGCATAGTGCAGAGTTGTTTCATTTGCATTAAGACATCAGCAACTGAGGCTGTTCTGGTCCCGTGATCAACACTGCTGAAGGAAAAAGCAAATAAGAAAAAACTGTCATCCACTTTTCTTTATAAATTAATGATTTTCACCTCCTTAAGCTATCCATTGCATATACTTACAAGCATGACTATGTGAATCAAATGATCCTTAAACTTCAGAAGGGTAAAACCTAGTTAAGAATGTTTGTTGTCCTAAGGAATAACTGGACAGATATCCATCTACACTATCCCAGACAAGCAAAATCCTGCATGCAGCCTCGTGAATTAGGACAATCTTTATTCCCACAGTCTGTGACTGTGCAAGATTTTAACGCTTTAGAACAAACAAAACCCATCTTATTAGAAAACAGCTGTAATAGACCTAAATTTTTATACCTTTGAATGAATAGTTGTTGGAAAGGCTTTTACCCAGAGGCCGTGCTGTCTCAATTCCCTTCTCTTTCCACAGAGTAATTCCTTGTGTATCAAAAAAAAAACCCAAAGCAAACAAACAGAGAGAGAGAGAATAAGCTGATAAATATACTTCTGATCCTCATGTTCTGCCCCAGCAAACATTGCTCTTCTGTTTTTATCACTGCCATGGAGGGCAGTGATAGATGTAGGGCATGAAGTGGTGATGTCAGATATTCAGAGTCACCTTTAGGCAGGGCAGTGTCCTGTAATGATGTGCACAGGGCCAAGGAGGGAATTCAATCCACTTGTGTCAGTGTCTTGTCAAAGGGATGATCCCTTTTCCCAAGGGCTGGGGAATTCTATGCCCAATCTCTCACAGAATTCTGTGTATGGGAAAGCAAAAATAATGAACTCATTCCTTGTACCTGTTTCCTAAAGGTCACCTGAGCATTCCTGTTTCAGAGCTCCCTTGCTATTGCACAAATGTAGAAAATGGATGATTTCTCTAGTGCTTTTCTCATGAACTGTATCTGCGCTGTTGATGTGCTGTTGATGGATGTTTAGTATCAGGCCCTTCTAGAGAGCATAAATCCAACATTATACATGATAAATGTTCACCACCTCACTGATGAGTTGGTAGCACATGTTTAGGTGCACTGCCACGAGGGCCAGGGCACAGCAGCCAATATAGTCAAAATTTAGCCAAAATAGCAGCCAATTTTCACTGTAGATTAAATCAATCTCCCCCTTCGAGTAATGAATGCTTTTGCAAGTTAACCAAAAGTTGAGCTCCACTAGAAACAGGAAATATGGAGGCAGAGACATTCAAAGATTTGAAATACAGAGTCCCTTATGTTTTATCACCAAAATAAGCAGCTCTTACATTGTTGAAACAAATTGCTTATGTAGCAGCTGTTTTGAACCTCACAGTTTGTGATTTAGCAAGCTCGGTCTAAAAAATATAATTCTGTAGGTATGCTGAGGTCCTTTGCTGACTGAATTCTTGTTAAACAAGATCAGGAAAATTCTACCCTCCCTGTGAAATGTGTGGATTGTTGGAAAGCAGTTCTTTGAAGCATGCAAAGTGTTCTTACTTTCATTTGATTTGTGAGCTATGACATGGGTAAGATGGGGCATTTTCTCTTCTCCCATGTAAAATACTCTCTAATAACTTTGCTTTGCTGGTGGTTCTTTGTATGCTTTTATCAAATGATTGACCTTCTTTATTATGTAAGAAATAATAGAAGTATTTTCTTCTGATACCTCTTCCAGGAAGAGAAGCTCATCTAAGCAGTGTGGCCTGCACAAAAAAAAAAAAAAAAAAGAAAAAAGATTTCCCATATTAAAAAAGCTATATCATCTTAATATTTTATTTTAATTAGGAAAAATACATTCAAGCCTAATATTCCTCATGTATTTAATAGTCTTGCCAGTCCTGGATGGCATTATCTTTCTCTGGCTTCCCATCAAATTTCAGAATATTAAGGTGTAACTGTGTTGGAATTAATGTAGGTTAGTTTGTGACTTGCATCACAAAAGATTCTCTCCACAGCATTGCAAATAAATTATGTCACCCATCTCAGTGCACGTTCTACTTTACATCTTTCATACCACTATTTTCTAAAAATGGCATCCCAAGCTCTTACTTATTTACAAGACCATCTGGATGGTCAATGTGTAAAAGAACTTTGAAATTTGTAAGCATGAGTTAATTAAAGAACAAGTTCTGCTTTATTGAGTGCCTGTTTCTTGCTTTTCCTTATATCATACTTTACAGGAACCATAGATAATACAGTGAATTTCACAGGTAAATCTGGTTTTAATTAAAAAAAAAAACAACAAAAACAAAAACCCACCAACTTTGAATTATGGTAAATAGGGAATGAAACCTAGATGTTCATGAGAGACATTTTGTCATGAGAGACAAAATATTTCAAAATGCTGGTCCCTTGTGTGCTTCCATGGCTCATCCCATGCTGTTGCTGTCTCATGCCTATGTTAGAGATAATTTTGTGCTTTATAGAATGCAAAATTCCTTTAATTGATGGGAATTCTAAAAATGTTGATGGGCTGGGAGAAGCAGAGGGAGGAGGAAACAGGAAATGAATAAATAAGGGATGCATTCACGCTGGCTGATTTGAGTAGGAGGGACTGATAACTTTAAGGTTTTGAATGTTCTAGGAGAGAAAACTTCTTCAGTAGTGCTTGGATAAGGAGAGTGGAAGTAGAATAGAAATAATAAATCTGCAGAAGAAAATGAGATTAGAACAAAGAAAAAAGAGAAGTGCATTAGGGACGTCTTGGCTGCAAAGACAGAGAAATTATTTTGCTGGGGTGAAAAAATGAACATATTAAAGAAAATTTATTTGAGAGGTGGAATGGCATTAGGAATCCTCTACCCTTCTTTCCAGTCTAGACAGGAAATACCTGTGACAACCTCCAGCCAGAATATAACACTCTTGGCAGGGTTATTTCATGAGGAAGTTGACAACCTACTGCTTTTATTGCATGAGATAAAATCCATCTTTAATGTATCTGCTGGAATGCTGTCCGGAGCAGCCTTGTTGATGATCTACATGCATATAGATATGACATGATGCAATTAAACCTCTGTTATTCATAGTCTTTAAAAAAGAAGATTATGCACAGGCTTCTCCTTTCCTGTTGTTTGTTCAATGTCAAATTAGCTCTCCTGTCCATATGCAGTATGATACTGCCTGTAATTAAATAAGCATGCACTGTATTCCCACCAAACTGCTGTCTGCTGGGGTGCTTTGCAGCTAAATCAGGGCTGGGAACATGCCTTGGACTTGAATCAGGAGTAGGGAAGAAAGCTGTTATCTGTGGGACAGCAACACAATTGAGGAAGTTGGAAGTAGAGTAAATGAGGCAAGGATTTAAAAGATTAAATGTGGCCTAGTGGTAAAACGTGGTGGGGCTGGATTTTGTCCAGTGATGGCTAAGACTAGCTCATGACAGGATGCCAAGCCTGGCCTTTTATGCTAAATGTAGATACTGAGACTTTCAGAGCCAGGCTACAGAACAATTTGGATTCAAACCAAAGAATTCTGAATTCATTCAAATTTCTTCTTTATTGCCTTGATCACTATGCAGTACCAAACCCACAGTTTTCACAGTTAGCCACTCTGTGGCCTTCCTTTCCTGCATATTTACTTTGTGGCTCTTCAGATCCATTCTGGACTTGCAGTTATAGTTGCAATTAAAAGTGTACTGAGACAATTATAGTTGTAGTAGCAAGTAAAAGAACAGGTATACAGCACACTTGTTTGTCTTGATAAAATTAGGTCTTATTGAGATGTGATTAGATGTTTCCAATTCATAGTTTATATTTTAGTCTTTCTCAATGCATCTGTCTTAGTGCATCCATCTGTCAAATACAGAAAAAAAAAATTGAAATGTGTAGCACACTGGTAGCTGAAGCAAGTTTCTAAGTCCAAAACCCTCAAAGAAACCAATTATTCTTTCTTGAGTGCTATGTTTGGGTGGTGTAAGGTCAAAAACGTGCAAGGTCACAAATGAAACTAAACCCCAGAAATACCAGGTGCAGAATCACGATCCATTCCAGGGGGTGACAGGATAATTGAGGTTGGAAGGGTCCTCTGCTCTACTGGGAAAATGCTGAGCTGTTTCTTCATGGCCATTCTGAACCTCTTCCATTTTGACTCCTGCCTGGGGTCTGCTGCCACCCCACCCTACTGCTGTGAAGAGGCTCACCTTGTCATTGGGGCTCCTTTCTCTGTTATTGTCTCTTGAGATTCATTTCAAAGGTAGAAGAATTGGCCCAATTTACAGGCACAGAACTATGTAAAGCAAATTTTTGCCAGGGCTTTGCCACTCAAAGAGGTGTGGGGAGAACCTGGAGCAACATCTTGCAGTCTTTTTAATTGTACTCATTGTGATCTCAATTACTTGCTTTGTGCCAGGAGGAATAACTGCATTTTACTTCAAGGGGATGAAAAAGAATCCTAGCACTTGAGTGGTGCATCCTAAATCTAAAATAAGAGCAGCAGATATTCCTTTCTGATGATCCTGTGACCTGATTCTCTTTCATTCCCATGTGTGCTGCCCGAGTTCTTGAATTGTTAATTTTAGTTCTTAGACAGGAGCTTGCCCAGCTGCATTATGCAGAAGAAAAAGGGCCTTTTTTCTGCTTGCAGGTGAATGATCATAAGAACTCCAACAACCTGATTATCTTTTAAAAATATTTCTGCTAAGGTGTTTTTTTAGCCCACCATGTTATTGACAAAATTTCTGAAATAGCCAAAGCTGATGAAATGTGGCAATAGTTAGAATGCTGCAGGAAGCAGTGAAGAGGAATAGCTTTTTCTCCTAAAAAAAAAATTAATGAGAATGTCAGTGAAGTGTATACATCCAATGGTTTTTAAATCTTACCCTGTGAGTGTTCCCAATGACAAGTGTGTTCAGTAAAACAATGAACTTGTTTGTTCATATGAGAAGGCGGAGACTCCTCGTTCATCAGCCTAGAGCTTGATCTTTTCAGTCAGATCAATTTGCTACATGGATTTTCAATAGTGCAGAAGGACTTTTACAGAATTAACTTTGTCTGCAGAAATTTTTCTTATTTGTGCTTTGTATTTTGTTGGTTGCTTGGTCGTTGTTTATAAATATATATCTGAGTGGAGGAGACTTTTTCCTTTTGTTCTTCTCCTTGTTTTCCCTCCCTACTGTTCCCTGTGGTTGCTTGAGGTTTTCTGAGGACAGAGGCTCTCTTGAGGTGAGGAGAAGAGCCCTTTCATTTGAAGATGTATTGCATCTGCACTCAAAATCTTAAATAAGTTGACACATGAAAAAAATAACAACTGGAATGATAAGAATCATTTGCTGGCTTGAAGACCTTATAATGCATATTGTCAATAAAAAAGAAAGGTGAAGAAAGTGTTCCACTGCCAGCAATTAATAGATTGAGGCCCAGGGGGAAAGTAATGTCTTTATACAGGATAGAGTTTATTTTGAGTTTAGTTTTGGGAGTTTTGGCTTTACTTGGGCTTAAATTTGCCTGAGTGTCATAAGCTTGTTGTTTCTCTGCTGGTTCTGTCTCTCACTCCCATGAACACCATCAGTGTGTCACTTCAACAACAAAACTGGGTTTATGCTGTCCTTGGCAATTGGTTTGTCTGCCATTTACCATTTTTATGTACCATTTATGGCCCCCTCTCCCTCTGCATTCAGCTGTGCAGTGCTCCAGGGAAAATCCCTGTGTGTAATCCTGGGAAATCCCTCTCTCTAAAGCAGGAGCAGGCACAGCAGGTGATGATATGGGAAAGGAAGCTCACTATGATAACTTTTTTCCTGGAAAAAAATACCTGAGTGGTTTTATGGAAGTGCAATATATCAAAGGTTTCTCTATGACTTCTAATTTTTACTGGAATTGAGCAGGGGAGGATTGGCTGCTCAAAATTGGATTTCTGCTCTGTCTAATGAGAATTTGGATGCAAATATTAAAGTAGCTCTAGGCTTGATTCTCACAAATACCAACCACCCACACAAGCCTGCTCTGGAAGAAACTTGTTGGGTTTTTTTTCGTTTTGTTTTCAGAATTTCAACTCATTTCTGATTCAGTATTATGATATTTTGATAGTTCACATATTTTTTACTCTCTCTTCTTGTCACTTATCCTAAAAACTGAGCTTCAGTTTAGAATGTGTGTTAATACAATGGGTTGGAAAATCTTGTTTTATAAAAGTCTAGTGAAACAAATAATTTACTGCTGCTTGGATTTTCTGAAGAGATGTTTATTTAAAACCAAAACTGATGTGGAATCAAGTGAGCTGGTGCTAAAGGAACAGTAGCATACATGATTTGCTTTTTCAATTTTTAAGTTTACAGACTGTGTTGCTACTGAATATAATAAAAGGCCAGATTAAAACACAAATAAATCCGAAGTTAATACACTGATAAATAGGGAGGAATTGTACTCTTGTTAATAAATCTTAATCTTAACCAAAAAATACACCAATAAAGTAATTAAGATATTAGTATCTATCAACTGGATGGGTAAAATCTGGATTATTTTCTGGATAATTTCCAGAAAATATTTTAAAAACACCAAAATCAACTAAGCAGCATATAATTGAGAAACCTTGTATTTTATTGCCAGAATGTCAGCTACTCAGAAGAATTATTTCTATTTTCCTGCAGACCTACAATACTCTACTATAATCAGACTTTTTTTTTTTTCTGAGATGATGCTTTCCAAACATTCTATTCTTTAATTTATTCTGCTCCAGCTGAAGTCATGTTTATGTGGCAGATGCATTGTTGGAGCTAGGCACATACTCTGCAGTTTTATGCTTAATTTTTACCACTGTGAAACAAAAATCACCTGTGCAGAGCACAGTCCCCATTTTTATTTTCTTCTGGTCTGACTGAACTGATGGTAAGAAGTTTTCCCTTCTCTCTGCTGTTGATTGGTGAAGAACAAGATATAATTTGTTTTTTATAGGCTTTATATTGTGAGCTAAATAGAGTGACGTGAAGTACAAATTTATACTGGAAAGCAGTTTTAGTTTTTTTCTTGTATTTCTTTTTCTGATTTCCTTGTCACTATTCTTTACCCCTTCTCTCTTTGTCTCTGGTAAGTAGTAAGCTGCTTCTTGAACGTAGCATAAAACCAAAATTATTAAAGAACAATAGTCAGTGACATCTACACCATGTAGATACAGAGGTTCAAACACTGTGTTGTATAGATTTTTAAATGACTTTTTAAAAATTAAAATGCTAGGAAAATCTATTTTCTATTACTGTGAAACTAGAAGCATATTTGAGAAGGTGCTGAGTGAATAAGATGCTGGAATTGGAAGATTTCTTAGCGTTTTATGGAAAAATAGCACCTAACACATCTCATTCCACTACTTTTGCAAAGTTCTTCCATAATTAATTCTGTCCATCTGCTTCTCTTATTGCACTGCAGGTTGTGGAAGGATTTACTGAATTCAAATACAGCAAAACCACTAACTCCTAAATTTTGATAAATGTGCAACTGCCCTTTCCTGTGACATCTCAGTTGGACTGCTGCTCTGTTAAATTTTGGGAGAAAGAGAAAATTCCTGGACCTGGCTCTCTAGACTAGACCATATTCAATCCCTTAAACTCAAGAGAACCCTTTACTCTTTTTTTTTTTTTTTTTTTTTTTTTTTTTTTTTTTGGTGCAGGGGAATTACATCGTGAGCGTGCAGGCTCCGGTTTTCATGTTCCCTCCAGGTAATGCCTCTTGGCTGGAAGTGCTGGCAAATCCAGGCTCTTCAGAAAGGCAGAGAGGACTCTAAAGCTGATACACAGCAGCAGAAAGGGCTCTAAAGCTGATACACAGCAGCCTCTTTCTTTCCAATCCTTCCTCGTTTGTGCTTGACAGGAATGAGTCTCACCCTCCCAATTGGAGAGTTGCCTGTCAGACACAGGAGTTAGAGGTCAGCCCTTATCATTCTTGGCCATCAATTGAAAGTTTGCAAAGGGCTGCTGGCAGCATCTTTTTCTTTCTTCTTTATTGCTGAAAATGTCAGAAATGGATCACCACAAAGCCTCCTGGTATATGAAGGGAGGAACAGTGTCACCAAGTGCTGATTCTGCTGTTCTTAAGGTTTTGTTCAGATATGTTTGTCATCCCCATTCAGTCTTTACAGCTGAAAGAAGGTGGGAGGAGAAATTGCTGTAAATATCTGTAATTTACTACTGTAGTTTGTGAAAAAGGAATCTTAAAAAAAATTATTTTATATATATATTTTTTTTAGCAGAGTACTTCCCTCATACCTCAGTCACCTGCAAACCATGGTGCAATGTGGGATACTTAATTCTAGGATGTGGGTTCAAAATGATGAATAAAATAAGATTATTCAGACACTTTAGTTTCAAGTGTGCTTTTCTCACACATCAGCTTACAACAGCCATCCCTTCATTCACAACCACATTTCTTCCACCTGGATGTGAAGTGAGCAGTAGTTTTGCTTTGGGGCATTTTTCTGCTTGGAGATGTAATTCAGGAGAAGAATTTCTTTTGAGAACTGACAAAACTAGATTGTTATCTCAGTAAAGTCATGGTTTCCTTGAGATTTATGCATAATCCCAGACTGGCTTGGTCAAATATTTATGTTCTGTCACCACAGTACTGAGTACCTTAAAACATGAAGCCTCTAAAGGACTTATCCTGTGGCTGCTGCTAGGATATGTTAGCCTGGGAAACCCGGAGCAGAGGCCAGGGACACAGGAGGGCACCTGTTTTGTCATTCATTTGGGGTTTAAACAAGACAGGAGTGGTGCTGTAGTGGTTCTTCATCTGCTTTTGTATATGAGGCACTTGTTTAGCCAAATGCTGTTAAAAAACTCAATTTCTTTGACTAAAGTAATTTTTCAACTTTGTGCAAAACAAGCTACTGCTAAAGAACATCTCCCACTTCTCTTTTGATAGTAAGTGTCCAAAGGCTGCACCTGTTTTTAGATAAATCATTAAGCTTAATCTTGCACCCTAAACAAATATTTGTCTTTAGAGTAAACTTTTCCTTTGGGTTCAAAGGGAAAGAAATTAACAGTGTGTACAAAAAGTGGAGCTCTTGTTTGGAAAGGGTCCAAAGCCCTCTAACTCTCATGTTTCCGTTGAGGAAAGTTGAATTCAGCATTTCCATGGATGTGATAGTCTGCATTTAGGACTTTCTCATGGACAATGAGAGTCCTGCTGAAAGTGTGGGTGGTGATACTCTGTGGAAGTCTTTAATCTGCTCCCGACCTCAGTCAGAGCTGGAGATGCACAGGATGTTACAGGCCAGGCTCTGCAGGCTCTGAAGTTGGGAATTCGGCCCATTTCACCCGGCTAAACACATCCCAAAGAACCTCTGACAAAGCGAGGGGGAGGAGGTGTGAATTGTGCTTCTGAAAAGAGGATTAGCTGAGTTTTTCTTAGGAAAAACTGTCTGTCTGCTTTGACAACCACGGAAATGAATCCTTACGATGGCTTTTCTGTCCAGAATCATGTTGTTCCAAAATCTGTGGCTTTTCAGTGACAATAGAGTTTCTGTGTGCAGGTAAAGATCCAGAGTATCCGCTATTATTGTCAGCTTTACAGGTCACCCAACTCGTGAAGAATGCTTGACTGCATGCATGGGGATTTCTGGTCAAGAGGATAAGAAAAATAATGCTTGTTTATTTATTTATTTATTTAATTATTTGTATCCTTTGAAATCACTCTTGATACTGGAACTGAAAACTAGGAATTCAGACCTCACTGTCCTGGTGATTCTAGCTGTGGCCTTAGCAAATCCATGTTTGTAAAACACCCCTGTTTATCCGCTAATCTTGTGTGTCATGCCTTTTACAAATAAGAAAGAGACTGAACTCCTCTTTGTGCTTTGCTAAAAAAAAAAAAAAAAGGCCTTCCTTGAGACTCCTAGAACATTTGGAACCTGAGGAGAGTGCTGTAATTGCTAATTACTGCTGTATGTTAGCAGTGCTAATAAACATGCTGCTCAAGCTTATTACTGCTATTCAGAAGAGCTCCAGGCCAGTAATAATATATCTAAGAATTTAAATAGACTGCTAAAATGTTTGTACAGCAAAGGTATTTTTGAAATGCAACAGCAACTCGCCACCATTTCATATTATACACAACAGCACAGGAAATTTAATCAAAAGAGTAAAATGTCAACAGAGCAGCTGACAAGCTTTAAGGTATTCACGCTTTTCAAGCACGGAAAGTTCTCAACAGCAGTAGTCTCTTGTACAAAGATTTATTCCCTTCTGAAGACTTTTTTCATGGCTCATAAAGAGTGATGGATGAAGTTAATTTTTAGTTTAATCTCTTTCTTCTCAGTTCAGTAATTTCTTTGATACTTTGCGAAAAATTAGTGAGGATATGGAACCACTCACCAGTCATTAGTGATTGTGTGTTACAAACTGTGCACAGGCCACAACAGGTTGCCTGACAGTTTTGGAGAGTGGGAAGAAAGTTTTCCTTTCAGTAACTTTTTTTTTTCAAAGCAGCACTTTATTCTTCACAACATATAAAGATTCTTTTTAAAGTGTGGCAAAGAAAGAGCATCAAACTGTGTGTCTAAACTTTTGTTTTTCTTGGGGTTTATGTTCTAAAATCTCTGTATTGTGCCATCTTTGCTTGGCACATTGCTCTTTAACTATGTATCTGTCCTTGGAATGGCAGAAAATGTTTTCTCCCCCAAGTCATGTTTTTCTTTAGCTCAGTGGACAATATTGCATAGGATCAAGGCCATGCTGATGTTCTATTCAGATTTTCCATCTTGCATCTACAGCTGCTTTATGTTGGCTTAAAAACTATAATCAACCATTTTACTCTTTTAATACATTTCAAAAATATTTTTGACTTCAAAGCTTGCAATTAGTGGAGTTCATTGTATTTAGAACTTTCCAGCTCTTCTTTTTGAAAGAATCCTCTATTTTAATTAGTTTTCTTATCAGAATAGGGAAAAACAATGGAGAAAAAGAGAAAACAGCTATATGTGAAGGAGATAATTTTTATTCTTTTGAAGCGCCACATTGAAAATTGGCCCCTCAAAAATCAACATGAATGAAACAAAGCAGGAAATTACTTTTGGGCAAAGATAGTGGAATGTCAGACTCAGCTTTGGCTGTGGAACATGTGCACTGCTTCCTTCAGTTGAAAAGGCTGTGGTGAAGTCACCCACAGACCTTGACAAAAAGATTTTTCTTATGCTGTAGTTATTGTCTTATGCTTGTAGATGGTAAAGGAGCCCATAGAAATAGTTCATTTGCTTTAGGCTTGTGTTGCACTTGAGGAAAGATACAGAAAATTATCATTTTTAAGTCCAGGAAAAGCACTGAGCTAGAGCGATGCAATTAAAATCCATAGAACATTATAAATAAGGTGCATTTGTAACAGCAAAAATATGCAGGACACTTAAAGTATTTTCTGAGATACAGCTACTGCAACACCTGTGGGTGCTGTAGCAACATTAATTTACTTTTTAATATATGAAATTCTTGTTTTCCCTAGGCTTAGTGCCATTCTATTTATTTTTCCTAACAATGGCTAGAAGTATCAATAAAATTATATCCAAAAAGAGTACTTTTACTTTTCTTCTTACCTTTTTTGTTTTTATTGTTGATGTTTTGGGTTTTTTTCCTCTTAAACATGGTTCTTTGCAGTGAGGACCTGCCATGTGTGAGAAAATCACAGTCCAGGGCCCCATCAGTGCAGTGGATCCCCTGAACAAATGCCATTTATGCCACTGGAGGAGTTTTAGCAGCTGCTTTTCCTGTTTCTTGCTTAGCTCAATCACATCAAGATGCACTCCTGACCATGCACTGAAGGTAAAAGTTACTTAAACTTTCTTACTATGGAATTACTGAATTGTTTTTCTAACTATTGGAGTATTTAGTGAATCATTCCATCTACTGAATTATAATAATTGAATTATTCAAACTATCCTAGCTATTACTATACCAGTTATTCTAATAAAATCTCATGCATGAGGTCAGAGGTCTGTCCAAGGTATAATATGTTCTTTTTATTAATTTCTTATAGCTCAAAAGGAATGTAATAAATGGGGGAAATTACTTGAAATTAAGGTTAAATTCTGATTGCTGCAAACGACTTCTAGGTAGTGATAGTTGGCTAAACACCAATTTGTCATCACAAAAATGTCCTGGCATTTTTTTTAATTGCCCTGGCATTCTAGTCCCCTGTCAAAACAGGCAGGAGGAACTTTTGCCCTGTAAACCTTATCTTTATATGAGTGTTCAATAATTTCCCCATTTTCTCATAAAATTTCTTAAAAGGTCAGGAGACAGCCTAAAGATCACTGACACCAGCCTTTAAGATGCTATTTTTATTGACAAGAACATTTTATCCTTTTCCATCTTATACTGTAAAAAGGGGTAGCACTTCTCTGACCATAATATTCAAGGAAACAAGGAATGGTTCAGGTTGCATTTCATGGAATCACAGAATGGCCTGGGTTGGAAGTGACCTTAAGGATCATCTAGTTCCAAACTCCCTGCCTTGGGCAGGGACACCTTTAATTTTAACCTTTAAAGGGACACCTTTAACTAAAATAGGCTGCTCAGAGCAGCCTGGCCTTGAACATTTCCAGGGATGGGTTTGCCACAGCTGCTCCAGGCTGTGTTCCAATGTCTTCTCCCATTCACATGAAGAACTTCTTAATATCTAATCTAAATGTACCTTATTTTGTTTAAAGTCATTCCCCCTTGTCCTATCACTGCATGCCCTCATAAAAAGATGCTTTTAGGCCCCCTTTAGGAACTGCAAGGCCACAATGAGGTGCCCCTGGAGCCTTCTCTTCTCTAGACTAGACAAGCCAATTTTTCTCAGCCTGTCTCCAAGGTGCTCCAGCTCACTGATCGTTGTGGCCTTGCTCCAACAGGTTCATATTCTGTTTATTCTGGGGAGCCCAGGGCTGGAGGCAGAGCTCCAGCTGGGATCTCCAGAGCAGAGCAGAGGGGCAGGATCCCCTCCCTGCCCTGCTGGGCACATTTGGCTCTCTGGGCTGTCAGTGCTCACTGCCAGGTCCTGCTGAGCTTCCAACACCCCCATCCCTTCTCCTCAGGGCTGTTCTCCATCCATCCTCAGCCCAGGCTGTGTTTGTGCTGGGATTGCCCCAGCCCAGGTGCAGGACCTTGCTCTTGGCCCTGCTGAACCCCATGAGGTTCTCCTGAGCCTCTCCAGGCTGTCAGTGTCCCTCTGGATGGATCCCTGCCCTCCAGGGGCTGCACACACAGCGTGGTGCTGGCAAACCTGCTGAGGGTTCCCTCCATCCCACTGTCCACATGGACAACAGAGATGTAAACAGTGACAGTTCAAATATCACACCCTGAGAAACACCACTTTTAAATGGTCTCTACTTGGCTGACCACAACTCCTCGTGTGTGAGCACCCAGCTAATTCCTTATCCACCAAGCAGAGAAACTGTTGAAGTGGAATTGTTCAATTATTTGCAAACATTTACTTTTGTTTAAGAGAGATGTTGCTGATTTTGTCAGATGTCTGGATCAAAGGGAGTCAGCATGGAATTTGTGTGGCTCCAAGAGCTTTATTTTATCATCAGGGTGCAGCATTCACACTGTGGGGAAGTATTTCTCACAGAGCTTCTGCTGGAGTGCTGGCTTAGCCCTACACTGTGAGGACTTTTCCATCTTTTTCCTTCTTTCACACAGCTCCTCTGCCCCCCTAACCTTTTCCTCTTTCCTCCTCTTCCAGGCTGAGCTTCGAGGCTGGAGAGTACAGACACATTTCTCTGCACTGGGAATGCTGTAATTAGCAAAAATTCTCTGGAATTTGAAAAGACAAGGAAAGGTCTCATTCAGCAAATGGATTATTGTTTATGAGAAAAGGAAGCAAACCCAGGAATTAAAATCAGTGGTATCTGAGGAAGCAGGACATTTTCCAAGGCCTTGGCATTTGATAATTACCCTGACATTATGTTTTTTCTATTATGAGAGCTCCTTGAGAAGGCTGCTGTAAGAGAACTAACAGAGGATAAAGAAGTAGAAATCCTTTAGCAATGGCTTGATATGGGTTTATGTAACAAATCTCCTTTCAGATTAAGTAATTGTTTCTCAGCTCATAGTTTTCAGCTACACTAGTAGAAAAAAGATTTTTCTTCCAGCCTCATTAAAACCATATGTCTGCCAAATTAGCAATTACAATGCTATTTAGCAGACAATCTCCTGCACTGAGTGACACTCCTTTTTCGAGGTCTTGTGTATGAGGTATTTTGAAATGTAACAGGCTACCACTAGTGTTGTCCCTTTTTGTTTGTCTCAGTTCATCCTTTAAAGTTGACAAGCTGAGGAAATAAAAGCAAAATATATTTAGATGTGCAGCCTGGGTCAACTTTAATCTGGATAAGAAGGCCATTTGGGCTTCTGTGGGGTGGCACATAGAAACAGCTGCATAGATTGATAATATTGCTGGTACTGCACTTCCTGCTGTCACTTCTCCCTACAGATGTCACAAATAAAATGATCATGGGATGTCTTCCTAACACAATGAAAGGAAAAAATCCCTCAGTAAATCAGAGCTGTTAATGAAAGCAAAAAAAAAAACCCAAACCCATAGCATTTAGTTTTAAATGAAGTGAACAAGTTTGTGTTCACACAATGCCTTGCATAGTAAGAATTTTCTTCCAGGTAACTCTAACCTGATGGTGGGTGAGAGCTGACATTTGGTATTACCCTCAAACATGTGTTATTTTGTCTTCAGCTTGAGGGTCTCAAAGATCTGATGGTCAATCTGAAAAATTAATGCCTAATTAAGTATCCCAGCAAAAACAGTCTGGATTCAGTGAAATGAAAAAAATTTATTTCATAATCAGGTATCTATAGTAAAACTTGGAAAAAATGCATTTTTGAAAACAATATGGAAGTGGTAAATGCTTTGTGTAAATCAGAACAACTTTTAGATGCAGTACAGGTTAATTGCACTAGTTGTGAATTTGTGACTGGCTTGGAGGTGGCTCTGCTATAAAAAGCCATTTTTAACAAAGGCAAACAATTCTCACTCCACCGTGCCTCTCTCCATGGTCTCCCTGGTGTGGCAGCCACTGAAGACACGGTGGCTACAAAGATGATTTTTGCCCTGTGTTCCCCTTGCCCTCTCAGGCCACGCTGGCCATTTCACACAGGCTCTGCAAGTCCCTGGAAGCTCTGGCTGGTAACTTGTATTGCTAGTGGTCCCTCTGACAGCTCCCTAGAGATGAGTGTTACACATTCAAGGATCTATAGGATACATCACCAACTTATAAGAGCCCTGAGCCACCTGAATTGAGTTGAAGGCCTCATTTAAGGCTTAGGCTGAGGTTTTTACACAAAGCCTGTCTGTCATCTTGTCTGCAAGGGCCCTGCAGAGGATGACAGGCACTGCTTTTGTATTTAAAAACAAAAAGGGGGAACTGTGGTGGCCTACAGCTGGCCTGTAGGCCTCGAAGTATAAATCATTACAAATTTATACTGGAATTATGTGATCAGTTACATAAGTACCTTACTGATATAATTCAAGCAGTAAGAGCAGGCCCAGGCTGCTGGAGACTCAGGCTTCTATTGGCTGGCTGGCCAGGAAGGAACATGCTCAGCCAAGGAGGATTAACCTCATGGGCTCCTAAGGAAGCAAGCTAAGGAAGCAAGACCTGGATAAAGTGAACTATTGCTGCGTGAACTCAGGGTGTCTTGTCACTGGTCTGTCTCCGAAACTGGGACACTTCTCTTCATGGTATCCCTGGTGTGGCAGCCACTGAAGACCACGGTGGCTACAAAGATGATTTTTGCCCTGTGTTCCCCTTGCCCTCTCAGATCATGCTGGCCATTTCACACGGGCTCTGCAAGTCCCTGGAAGTCTGGCTGGGCAGGGAGCAACCAAGAGTCAGCACTGCTGTGCCTGCTTGTGCCTGCTTGTGCTGTGCCTGCTTGTGTTCCCTGGGGAAAAAAAGGAAGATTCTGCTCATCCCAGATGCTCTGCAGGGCTTTGGCACCACACAAATGAACTTGTAGCACATGCAGAGCACTGTGCTCTGTCAGCAGTGGGAGTTGCCCACTGGAAGTCAGCACCACACATGCTCATCAGCCCTGGGAAACGTCCCTTTGCAATTGAGGTCCTCTTGCCATGGATCAGCAGGAACAGAGACCCTGCCATGGACAAGCCCTGTACGAATGCCAAGGAATTCACCACTGCGCACCCAGGACTGTCACTTAGGTGCCAAGAGCAGCCCCACAAGCACAGAGGTCAGTACCCACATTGCAGTGAGGTAGAAAAATCATGAAAGGCTTCATAATATCAAGCCTGCTCTCCATGTCAGGCTAGGCCTTTGCTAGTTCAGATGCGAAAGCAATCTTGGTGGGAGCAGTTCATTAGCATAACAATCTATTCCTGGGTAAAAAACAACTAGTACCTCTATAAACTGTTTTTACATAGTTAGATTGAAAAAAGAAAATTATCTCTCACAAAGAACTTTTCACCCACTTCCACATTGGGACTTTGAGTGACCAGTCAATACAGTGTAACTTGTTAATAACCAATAAAGTAATTGGCAAGAAAGCTACTAAACACTAGGAGTCACACATGATGTCTGCAAAACTTTATAAAAACAAGTTATGTGAATAAAGAACGGGCGTTTTCCAACATGAAGAAAATGGAGTCATTTATTCCAATACACCACACCAAGGGAACCAGTTCCATCTGTCAGCAGGAGATTTCCAGGAACAAAGCATTCATGGGACATGTCACCCAATTTCATAGTTGAAAGGGTGTGGGGGCTTCTGCCTGTTTGGTGCAGGGAAGCCCAGGGGCTGGAAGATGACCTGTGGGTCTGCCCTTGGTGTCTGTCAGGTGTTGGGTGGCGCGGGGCCATTGGGAGTCCCTGAGGTGGGGGACAGGGCTGGCCTGGCCGGGATGCCCTGTGGCACCTGTCACATCCCAGCACAGGTGTCACAATGGGGGCAGCTGGGCACAGCAGCAGCAGCAGCAGCAGCAGCAGCAGGTGAGGCTGCCCCAGTGCAGCCCCAGCCTGCGGGCAGCGTGCTCGCAGCCAGGAGCTGTGCTGAGCGCTGAGCCAGGCCAGGGCAGACACGAGAGTTCCCGAGGAGCCGCTTCCCACAGGGCATCCAGGGGCCAGTCCCTGGTGGGAGAACCTTTGGCAGGGCATGCATGCTGCTGCCGCTGCCGCTGCTGCTGCTGCTGCTGCTGGGGCAGCGGCGCAGGCCTGCCACCCGGCCAGCTGCCTGGGCCCTCTGTGCTGCCTTCACATCCCTGGGGCTCCTGTCCCCACTTCCCTTAGCAGTGCCCCCCTCCCTCTGTCCCTGAGGCCATGCCTGCCACAACCTTCCTGCTGTGGCTTGAGCAAGGCCTGGTGCAGTGGCCGCAGCCGGCAGGCGATGGGCTGGATGAGGCCATGCGGGAGCGCAAGCGGCAGCGGGCTGAGCGCCTGAGCATGGAGATGGCTCGGCTGATGCAGGAGCTGGAGCACCAGAGCCTGGAGCAGGGCCCTGGAGCCTGGGGAGCCCTGCTGGCCTGGCAGTTCTGGGCTCTTGTGGCAATCCTCGTCCTGTTCTCAGCACTGTGTTTGGAGTGCAGACAATTAGACACCATGCAGACAGCTGTGGCCAGAAGGACAGTTCTGGCAGCAACACGGAGGAGGAAGACAACATTGTTGCACAGGACAACATAGAATGTAAGGATGGAAACTGGGAAGAAGACAAGGATGGAAATGAAGAAGGCAGTGGTGTTGATGTAAAGGAAAAAGGCCACGGTGGAAACAAAGCAAAACAAGGCTCCAATAATGCAAAGAAGGCCGTGTACAACGAACAGAAGGGTGAGGAAGTCAGTGCTGCTGGGAATGACAATAACAAACACCATGCAACTGAAGAAGATGAGGACCACAATGTTAATAATAACCTTGGAGGCCTTTCAGCTGAGCGCATCCAGTTGCCTGTTGTGGAGGTGGACAAAGGCTGCTCGGTGATTTGTGACCTGATGGCCAGACTGACAGACGTCTTAAGACAGGGCTTGTCACGCAGTTTCTACCCAGTGCCACAAGAAGCCATCGGAGTGGGCAGCGACTTTGAAGGCTGGAGTCCCTGTGCAGAAGGTGTTGTGTACCAGGTGCTTGTACCCCTGAGTCCCCCTCCAGGACACGCCTTCCACCTGGAGCTGGACACTGCAGGCATGGCCCAGAGGAACTTCTGGGTGTGTGTGGAGCTGCTGTGCACCTGCAGTAGCAGGCAGCCGAGGGAGGACATGCTGTGTTTCCTCCACCACCCTGAGCTGGAGCTGAGAAGGGAACAGGAGCCCAGCCTCCTGCACACCCTCTGCACCAGCTCCTATCTGGATGTGGAGCAAACTGCTCAGTGGTTCTGTTGCTTTGTGAGGTTAGCCTGGATGCTGTTGCCTCAATCCTGCCACTGGCGTTTAACTCTGCTGCCCTCCAGGCGCTCCTGCCGAGTTCAGCTCAGCAAAGAGAAGGAAAGCCTCATGGCTGAGATGATCTTTGGGGTGCGCTGAGGAGACTCTGACATCTTTGTGGGCAGCCAGCCATCAGCAGTAGGCATGCCAAGCACCACATGGATTGAGACTTGTGCCATGGCAGAGGCCAAGTTCTTCAGGCACATTTCCAGGCAGGCCCCCAAGGACAGCTGCCACTGCAAGTGCCTGCAGCTGCTCAGTCACAGCCTGGTGGGTGTAAGTTTGTCCAGCTACACCTTGAAGACTGTGCTGATGCACCTGCTGAGCACCGTGCCCCTGGCAGGCTGGCACAGCAGGGATTTCCCATGGCGGATGATGGACATTGTGGAGTACCTGCTCTGCTCGCTGCAGACAAAACAACTGCAGCACTTTGTCATAGGCAATGAGAGGCTTCCTGGGGAGATCAGTTTGCCCTCAGACTTGCGGCTGGCTGAAGCTCCCAACCTCTTGCAGCAGCTGGCGAGCGATCCCAATGCCCACGGGAAGGCCATGCAGGAGTGCATTCATCTGCTGCACAGGCTCCAGCAGCTGCTGCTCTGTGGCCACTGAAAGAGATGCTGGTGCCCAGGGCTGTGCTTGTGGGGCCTCTGGACAGGGCCTGTGCATATTAACCTCTTGTAGCTAGGGTCTCTACTGTATGTATTAACCTCCCATAGTTTTGTATTTCCTGTGTGTATTATTTCCCCATAGTTAATGCATTTCTTATATATATTGATACTCCTTATTTCGTGCTATATATATATACTGTGCTATGTATATATTATTACTATAGGTCAGGGGATAGAATATAAGAAAACAAAGATAGTGTAGAAAGTAATCTTAGCCCTAAGGAGTTGCAGCTGGGCCAATTATCAAAGATTAGGAACAAGCCTGACTTTAACAGGCCACAGCTGTAACCAATGAGAAGAAGAGTGCTATAAAAGAGTGGGGTGGGTAGTTGGTCTGGGAATTTGAGTCAGTTGGCTGCTTTGTGAAGAAGAAGGAGTCAGTGCTCTGAGGAGATGCCCATGAGAAACACCAAGAAGTTATGAAACTTTTGTGATAGTAGTAGGAGACAGCGGTATGGAACCCCTGCAATAAGATGACCACAAATACATATATTGAGATCCTCTAGTTAGTGCATTCAGATTTCTCAACTTTTCTTTTTTGTTATCTCAATAAACCAGGGTATTTCATTATCTGGATTGTGCAAGGTCTTCTTCAATTCTCTCAGACCTGTAGTCCACTGTTGTATTGTGTTCTGTTAAAGTTGGACTGTTCTGTTCCCCCCCGTTTGACAATGGTTCTGCCCCGGATCTCCCTCCCATCCCTGTTAGTGTCTGTCACCCTAACTCCACCCCAATTGGTATTGTATCCTTTAAAACTCCTCCCCGGTTTCCCTAGAAACCAATGTATCCTTTTTTCAACCCCTCCCCGGTGCCCTGCCAGTCACTCTCCATCCCCACCTTTGTTGCTAGAAGCTTCTAGCCACACACTGACTTGTTTTTAAATTTTATTTTTCTAGCTGCTTGTGTTCTATTTTGGTGGGTAAATATGTGTACAGAAATACTGACAACCAGTGATGAAGAAAGGATACGTTTGTTTATTGTGTCTTAAACCATCTTTGCTTTGGTATAGTTTTATCTGCCCACAATCAGAACAGGACTGTTTTATAAAAATATGTGATACAAAATATGTGTGTGGTACATAAGCCTCAATTATAGCTACTAATGGGATATAGAAAGAATATTTTTTAGCTAATCTGCTTTTATTTCATTAACCCCAGTAATAGATTGCACAAGTCTGTTCATGGTAGAAGCTCAGACATATCAGCCTTTAAGGCCTTTGTGTAAATACAGAGTAAAATGACAAGGTAGAAATTCATTATGTAGTTTTTGGTTATTAGATTCAAGCTCAGTAGGTTTTATAGATTTATGGATGTCACTGTAGATTTACAACGTGGAACGATGATAACAAGGTCCAGAAATCTGATGTTCTATGGAGGTTTCAATATCTCAAAGGGATTAGCTGTAAGTTCTGATTTGAAGTAGTGAAGTAAATTAGATATATAATTTTCACTTATCATTCTGCATTGCTTTATGATGTGCTACTTGTACAGAAGATATTTGATCTGGATAATGTATACTGCACAACTCATGAGTCCACTACTGACACATATATATGTATATTTTATTTTCTATATATATAGTGTTTGTACAGACATGAACAGAACACAAACTGGCTGTCCTGATAATAGTAAGGATAAAGACTACAATGTTCTTAATGCCTTTTTCTTTGAGATAATCCTTAGTTTTGAGATATTTGCATTGTAAGTTACTCTTTTATATATATTGGAGGCTTTGGTGTCTTCCCAGAGTGCTAAATATCCTAATTGTTCTTAATGAAACTAGCAAAGAAGGTTTTCATTAGAACACTAAATCCCAAGATAGCAGAGGCTATCATTTATTAGTTAATTATTTCCTATTGATTTCCTGGGATGACAGGTTTTTTAAAAGGCTGTTCCTGATGTCATTTTTGTCTGTCATCTTTTGTGACTTGTGTTGATGGTTCCTTTTAAAGAGTAAAACAGGTTCTTTTTGAAATCTGCTCTTTTATACTGACTTCCTCTGCCAGAGGCCTGTCACTCTCCCGCTGAGGTAGTTGTTGACATTCACTAAAGCACAACAATGTTTAATTTACCATTTTGGTGCTTTAATCTCGTATTCCCAAGAAAAAAGTTTTCCATTTCTCTCTCCTGATATGGCGGATGACAGCTACGTTCAGAAGCCCCTTTCATTCTTCACTGTTTGGGCTAATTGGGGTTATGTTATTTCAGGGCCCCTATTTGTGAAGCATTATGGTGTGAGTAAACCCTCTGAGATAAGCAAGGCTGGGTGCACACCAAGAGATGATGTTTGACATGCAAGGGAGAGCTGCAGCATGGAAAAGGCAGGATTTGGTCATTGAAGTTTGTAATTCTACAGCAAAGAGAAAAATCCATTATAAAATCTCTCTAACTTGCAGGAAAGTCTGGAAACACCCAGAGAAACTTTTATTTCATCTTTCTGGCATCATTCTCCTTTATTCATCCTGTAGGGGATGTGAATAAAACCTTAGGAAGGAATTTACGTATCAGCTGAATGTTTTGGAGGCAGCTGGATGCAATAAGAGGGGATTTGAACAATAAATGGGAATGTGAAGAGATGCACTGACAGAAGCATAAGTTCAAAAATGACAGATCACTTGCATCTACCAGATAAACAGGGAAGGAGCTGGCGTTACACTGCTCAAAGCTCACATGCCTGGAAGAGAGTGAAGACAACCATAGAGAGTAAAGAGAAGGAACTTTGTAGTGAGGAAAGACTAAAATTGGGGAAAAGGCTGGGATAGCTATGGAAAAACCCCTCTTGAATAGAATGATTTGGTGACATGGTATTGGTGGTTTCCAAACAGAAATGCATAACACATTATCAAGAAACAAAGAAAAATGAAGGAAAAAATCATGGGACTGCATCTGGAAAAAAAGTAATGGAAGTGTCTCTAAGTCCTTTGTCCATCCTGTTGTGTGTTATCCCATCCCTGAATAATTATACTGGTAATAAAGTAATTCAAGTAGTAACACACCTTACTTTTTGGAAGTAATAAAGATCTTGAGAAATGGGTGGAAAGTTTACCAACTTCTAGTGAAAGAAACCAATAGATACTGAAAAACATAGGAGAGGTGCCAGCTGGTAGGAAATGTTGTTTCTCTGTGGTGATGCTTCAAGGATGGTAACACCTTCTCATTTGGGCAATTAAAACTGGAGCCAGTTATAAAGCAATGAAGTAGGACCAAGAAAAATGTGTTTTCTTAGCATAACCTGTGGGACTATTTTGTAAGAAATAGCTGTATATGATCGTCTTAAAAAGGAAAAAAACCACCCCAAACCCACGTCTAGTAATACATTGGTGAACATTTTAATTAGATTTTATAATTAAAAATGCAATTTATCAAGGTCCTTCACCTTTAAAAAACTTCTACTTTGGATTGAAGAAATTAACTTTTTTACCTTGAGAGATCAAATTGTTCTTTGTGCTTTGGGAAGGGAAGGATGATTTAAGATTTTTAGAGGCAGCTCAGTAGGGAACCACATTCTGACTCAATGAGCCACCACAAGTTAATCAGTACTTTTTATTCTGTATTGTTTTCTCTTGCCTTTGCAAGTCTCATGCTGTTCTTGAAATGCCTGGGAATTAAAAGAACCAATTCACTGTCAGTACTTGGAAAAAAAAAAAAAGATGGTATTTCACAGTGAGAGGAGGAGAGGAGTGTATATATCCTTCTTTTAAAACTTTTTACATTTTTTTTCAGTCCTTTTTTTTTCGTTTTTAAATGTAACTGTTAGAACCCCCAGGAAAGAGAAATGCTCCTTGTGGAAATAAATGTCTTCCCATTCCCTGCAGAGAAAATTATTAAGAACAAATTTACTCATAAAGTAATAAAATAAATAAAAAAGAAATTGCCACAAGCAAAAAGTGCTATCAATTCTGAGTAGCTTCAGGCAGAAAGCTGAAATAAACATTCTTAATACTTAAGAATGGCTTAGGACCTGAGCTATTGCTCCTTCTTTTAAAGGCTCAGAAATACAGTAAGAACTTACAGCTCTGGATGTGAGTTCTGGATACATCCAGCTGTTTGGAGGTGCTTACTGTTGGAAGGTTGTTGCATTTTTTTCTCCATTATTCCTGCCTTTCCACACTACTCCCTCCCTTTCCCCAGCTCAGGCTGATGTAAAGAAGAGAGGCAATTCTCAGAGTACCTTTACACGTACTTAGACAAAAAAGGCAAGGTTTGGGGAAGCTCAGAAAACCTAATTTTCCTATTCCTTGCAGCACCTAGCCACATTTTGTACATTTGATAACAGCTGTGGAGCTCCTGAACCCATGTGACCACCCACCCTTAAGGGAAGGAAACGTAGGATTCAGAAATGCTCATGATTGAAAGGAACAAAAAAAATCAGAGGGGCCACAACCAATCAGAAATTTTTATTGGTAAATTACACCCTTGGCAAGGAAATTGGTGTATTAGTTCCTAGCTGCTGTGCAAGCACATGGCAGTGGGTTCTGGGTTATTGGTAAAAGGAGAGAGAAAAAGGAAGAGAGGGATTACAGAGGGGGAGAGAGAAGAAGAGAGAGAGGGGAGGAAAAGAGAGGAAAATGGAGAGAAGAATAGGAAGAGAGAGAAAGAGATCACAGTGCAGGTTCCAGCTGAAGGGATGTCAGTCCTGATTTCAGCATCAATCCAGCTGTGCTGGTCAGGCTGAGGAGATGCCCAGGGTCTTGGGGGCAATGCCCAGGCTTGGCACATATTTGTGGACAGGTTTTTCACTTGCTGTGCAAATTAGTTCTCATGCACAGTCTGTTCCTTCAGGCCTTTCTGGAAATGGGTCAGAGGCTTTAGGGGTCTTAATCCTCCCCTCCAGTGCACGGCCACTTCTTGGCTTCATTCCTGCACTTGTGCTCTACTGGGTTGTGCTGCTCTCCAGGAGCTACAAGGGTGGTGTGAATAAGTTTCCAAGGCTGATGGTTTAAAAACCAGGTGCTCTTTGGACACCTGTTAATTCTGGGCACAGTGATTGTGAGGAACTCAGGAGCATTTCTCAGCTCATGGTGAGGTGGGGGTGGTGAGGGTGCACCTCCACAGCCCACCCCGTGCATAAAGTCAGCTTCTCTGGGCTTCTACAAACCCATATCCCAGCTCCAACCTGTAATCAAGTAAATAATGATCTGAAGAATGTAATTTTTCACTCAAGCAGGGTGAGGAGGAGATAAATTAATTTAAGGTGTATATTATTATGTTTTCTAGAAAAATATGGATATACAATGAAAATTATTTGTAATGTGTGTATTTGTATTCGAGTAGGAGCAAGTGCAGTGACAGAACAGTGGGACTGAAACTGGGGTATTATTTTCAGGAAACAGAGGCTGGACAAGCATAAAATAGCTTTCAGACAGTCCAACCAGTTTCTGTACAGTCTCTATTTCTGTGCTATTGGTAAAATGATTGACTTTTCCCCCTCTCCTCAACCCCCATCTGGCTTTGACTGCATCACATTGACTTTGGGATGCACAAACAGATTGAACAAAGCGAGCCATTAAGTTAATCCCTACAGGGTAGGAGTACAAGCAGCTCAATTTCTGAAACCTGACTGAGGCAAGAGGAAATAAATCAAAACAATCACACAAATGTTTTATTCCAGAACATGTGCCCAGGGAACTATCTGCTGGTGGTTGAAAGTCTTGTGTTTTATATAAAGGAGATCAGGTAAGCCTGAGTCTTGACTAAATAAAAAACATGAGAATAAAAATCACTACCTGAAAAGTGGAAGGTAGTGATAGCTGAGACATGTTTTTAGTACCAGGCAACATTTTGAGGGGTTTGACATAGAATTATACAACCTGTCATTAAGATGATGAGGTGAGATAAGCTTTCATTAAAATTGGCACTTTAAGATAGGATACAGCTTCTTCAGTAGTTTCCTATGCCAGTTAGGAAACCTGATGCCTTTGTTGTTGCAGTACCTGTAAGCCATGAAACTGTTTGAGCAGATTGTAAGCTTAAATTCTTGAGGAATAAAAAGAGACTTGTAAAAAAACCCCAAACTCCCATACAAAATAACAACCAACTACACCCAAAAATCCTGTGAGATTTCTGGCATATTTTTTATTTGAATTGGAAATTTTCCTGGTAATGACATTAATAGACCTTTTGTATTCATTGCCAGTTCAGTTTTGGTTTCTTGGTTTGGTCTTTATTTCAATGTTACTGTTTGTGGAAAGGGTGTTCATGCACAATACATGGAAGATTCAGGAGCCTCAGTGCCTCAACTCTGATTTCAATGCATGAATTTCAATTCATGGCATGAATGAACTTTTAAAGACTTACAAAGCAGAGATCCCCGACTGGATGCAGTGTTTAAGGATTTCTTGGTGGTGGTGTGTGAGAGTGTTGGGTTTCTGAGTTTGTCAGTGAAGAGGGAGAGTTTTGCTGTAAATATGAAAGCTGGGAGAAATGCTGGGAGAGTGATGGGACTGATTTCCCCACCTGCTCTGCTGCAGATGTGCTCCCAGTGATCTGAGAGCTGCTTCATCACTTAATTATGGGAGACCTCAGAGCACAACCCAGGGACAGCTTGGGGCCAGCACTTGAACTCACATTTTTAATGATGCATCTGCCACTGCCTCCTCAGAGCCGATTTCACACTAAAGTGGTAGGAAGGATGCTCACAGTTGTGATCCCTGCTGCTGGAAAGAATGAAAATAAGCAATTTTGTGAGGAGGTAGGAGTTACGTGTGTGTATATATTTTTTGGTAAAACTGTGCTAGGCTCTGGTCTTTTTTCTCCTTTGAAAATCTGCACTACTCTCACTGATGTCACTCTTCTTTCTACAGTTTTCCAGAGATAACAATTTGAACCTCCAAAGGCTTGTTTTTCACTTAGCAGCACACTGATTCTTGCCAGGATTTAGTCAGGAAAAGAACTTCCCTGAACAATTGGAATTTCAATATGCTACTGCCTCTTCTGAGATGCAGAAGGTAATTATTTATATGTCTAGATTGTATCAGGGTGTACAGACCATGGAGAAAACTTGGGAAAATGGGCCCAAGCTCTGTTTATTCAGCTGTGCATTTTGGAGCCAGCTGGACCTGGCTCTGCCCAAGGTGGGACAGCTCCTGCTGCCCTCTCACAGAAGTCACCCCTGCAGCCCCCACTGCCAAAACCTTGTCACATAAGCCCTACACATCAAGTTCCTTTGCAAATACTGCAGCCAGTTATATTTCAGTAGACAGAATTTGTCTCTTCCCATCAGCATCAAACTGTGATGCTTTGTCATTACAATGACAGGACAAGAAGGGTTTGAGTCTCTGCAGAATTTGAAGACAGGTTGTTGCCAGAAACATCCTCTTCCTTTGTACAGGACAAAATCTCAAATCGAGCATGAAAATGAAGGGAATAACAAGCAGGTGACAAAGTGGGTAGCAGAGTTTGAGGAAGCAGTTTTCCTTGTCTGTTTTTGGACTGAGGTAAAGAGCTTTCTGTTGAAAAGAAATTGATTGTGAAATGAATACCCCCTAAAAACCCACAAACTTAATGCTGTAGTCGGGTGTTGCTTTTCCCCTTCATTTGTTTTTTAGGATTCCAAAGGTGGGTTGTTTCTTATTGAAAAAATTTTCTGCACTGTTGAATTATTGGTAAGGAAGAATGAGGTTGCATCTGCATTAGAGTTGGCAAGACTTTTTTTTTTTTTTGGTGCTGTTTTGTTGAGCGTTGAGGCTTTGCAGAGAGTGTTGACATATAATTACTTAGACACATTTGCCCTCTTGAGTGGGATGCTCACTGAGTGCTTCCTTCCTGTTGCAATTCTTTGGGGGGAAGCGGTCCACATTCTGCAGAAAATTCATCTATCTGTTCTCTTAAGTTTGCAAACACCTCAGTGAAATGAACTGGTTTTGCTCCAGTAGTCCTATGTTCTTTGAATAACATCTATTTTCAAGCTGCCATTCACACTAGAAGAAAATGTATTGAATCAAATTTTTCTCACAAGAAAGCTTAGATTTTCGTTTTTAAAGTTGAAATAAATGATGCTACAGCTTTTAGGCCAGTACATGTATGCAAGCCTTAATGTCAGGAGAATTGCAAATGCCAGAGATGATTTTGATGCTATTTCTCCATGAGCTTTTAAATCACAGTACTGCTGAAATACCGCCCTTGAAGTTTTGGTTTGATTGAACCGAAACTGAGCTCTAAGATAAGTTGATTTGCAGTCCACTTGAGAGCAAGGTATAAAAGGTCACATTTAGAGAGAGTTTTTTAATTCAGTTATAAGAGATGAGGATTTTATTGATAGTTTGGTAGCAGCAGAACACAGAATGGCACAATATTTAGGAATGAAACCATTGTAAGTAACTGATCTGCCAAATAATTCTTTTTTATAAGCTGAAATGTAATTTCAATTCATGCTTTTGTAAGAAGCTGAAATGTAATTTCATTTAAGTATGGAGCTATGTATGGAGTATGGAGGATTGTATTGTTTTGATTTTAATTGGAGCTTGCCCTAGAAGGTTCCTTCTTGCCTTTGATTAGACCATTCCTAGACCATTTTAGAATCTGATCTGTCAGAAATCAATTTTTACACTGCACTAATCAACTAATACTAAAGGTGATTCAGTAAAACACTGTGAATAACCTTGAAGAAATTGCAGCTGAGAACTTCATAGCGAAGTATGTTCACTATCATTATCAGCTGTTGAAAAAAGCCTGAGATTAAACAGTGTTAAGAGTTAGGAAAAAAAAAATGAAGAAGCAGATAGTCCTTTTTTTCTATAAATTAATGGCAGATTTTTCAACATTTCTCAGTTTGTGTATTTCTGTATAGCTGCTACTTATGAAAAAAGATCCAAAGTTAAAAAAAATATTAGGGAATTTTTCACACAAATCATTGAGCTGAGTGAAGCAATAAAGTCTCTGTATATAGTTCCATCAGTGACATACTCAGGAATGAGCTGAAAAGTTATTTCTGTAATGCAAAGTGGTAGGCTTTTCATGTATTGTTTTTACCCAATATGGTGTGCATATATATGAGCTTATAGATAGTATGCAATATCTAGAAACTTTATGGGATTTAACCCATCAAATAGGTATGAAGAGACGATTGCCCAGTAAAACAATTTTGGTGGCCAAGGGGAGGTTACATCAGCAGAAATATGAATTGAGAAGTGTGGAAGATAGCGCAAACATTGGGACAGTTGCTTAAATAATTTCTTTAAATCCTATGGCATTATATATTATAACTGAGCTTTTTGAAGCACATTTACGGTCCCAAATTTTTACTTGTTCCTTTCCATTCAAGTGCATATTATCCCCATTTCTTCAAATTTCTTCCCCAAAAGCTCTTTCTTTTACCGTTTTTCACTCGTTTTTCTGCTTCCCCTCTTTGCAGTACATCCTGATTTCTTCCTCCTCTGTATTTGCTGACCTGATACACACAGATCCTGAGAAATTGTGCTGCCAGATCACAACTCTGTGTGCTCACTGCCTAGCTCAGGGAAACATAGTGCTTCAAGGTCTGAAGCACAGCTTCCTCAAAGTGCAAATCTTTATTTACAGCTGTTTATTTACATCATATATGGTGTGTGGGGGTATTGTGTGCATGATCAGGCCAGGGGAACCATAACTGGTGTATTTATTCTAATCTAAAAATATGACTCCAATTCCTCCTTGATTTACTTTGGCCTTGCTGAAGAGATTATGAAAGCACAAAGGACCTTAAGTTTCTCACTCAGGAGAGAGATAATGCTCAGTATTATCTCAGAGCAGAAGTTTGCTGTGAAGGTACTACACGTGATGTGACAAATGTTAGCGGCGCAGACAAGGCAGGTGGGACATGTGAAGCAGCCCAGGTGCTGGTCCTTCTGTGCTCACAGAACACCAGGATCCAGGCACTTGGTCTGTCTGTAGGTGTGAATTTCAGTGCTGGTTCCTGGCCCAGGGCTCCTCACAGCAACGAGAGCTGAAATCCTGAGAATGAGACCGCGAACGGCGAGAAGCGGCTTTGGCTGAGCCTGTTACAAACCTGGTCACTTGCTCGCCACAGCTGCTACTCTGAGGCACTCAAGTCTGAGGTGTTTGCTATTCTGGACAGATTGTGGGAATCCAGGGCTCTGTGTGGGTGACACTTCCTCTAAACAAGCTTGTTGCAGCACTTGTCATTGATATGGAAAGACTGATATCTCCTGTGTTCTGGTGGCTCTTTGTGAGCGGAGTCCTTTGCTGTGGGGCAGCACAGCCTGCTCTGCCCTGTTACTCTTCTCAGGTATCATCACCCAGGGAAGAGCTGCCACCATCCCTTGTTCTGTGTATTTCCAGGTGTGGTGGATCATGGCTGAGTGATGCCAAGGGCTCTGTTCCCCACGTGGTCCCTTGCTTTTATCATGGATGCTTTCTGTGTGCTTTGGTCTCCCTTCCTCTCTTCTTTAACTGAGATAGTGACTTTGACCAGTCTGCTTATTCTCTAAATCTCATTTTTATCTTGACCTTGAATTAAACTCAAAGTTTTGTATAGCATTTGGCAGAAAGTTATGTGGAGTTTGCTTTTTAAATTTTTTTTCTTTTTGCTACATTTTAACTGAATTCACTGGGATCCTTTCAGACTTCAAACTTGGAGAGTTAAACTTTATCAATTCTAAGTTTGAGAAGCATGGACTCTCTCATGGTCACTGCATTTTATGCAGCTCCAAGTTCCAGCAGTTGGACTCAGATTTGTATATCACTAAATAAAGAGTTAGCCATATTTACAGCAAATGTGAGCCAGTTTAGTTCTGTAGGCAAGGAGCTTATGCTGATTTATTCTAACAGAACAGCAGGACCCGGCATTGTTTATGGGGTATCAATGGACATAAAACACCTCGTGGAAACATTGCTCAAGCTTTGAAAACACTAAAAGTTACTTCAGACATGAGTATGAGCAGAAGTCTTTCACAAAACATTCTACAGAAAATATGGTGAGATAAGGGGGAAAAAGTAAATCTAAAAATACACAGGGGGAAAAACCCTATAAAATGAAGTTTGTTGCCTACAAAGGCATTTTTTTCCAGGGCATAGCCCAATGATTAAGTAATATTCAAACTCCAACTTGAGGCCTCACATGAAAACTAAGAATGCCTCTTGCTAAATCTCTGCCTTGCTCTTCATCCCTCTATCAGGGATGAGAACTGTTTGAGGTTATTAATCATCTTAATCACATTGATCTTTTTAATAAATATACAACCCTGGACCATATAAAAAGAAATAATTCAAATTTGGTTTAAAAAAAAACTGATAAAAAGAGGATAAACAGAAGGGAACTGGATTTTAAAGAAAAAAAGTTTACAATGCTTTGTTGTTTGATCCTGAAGTATAAATTGGAATTCTGTACGCACTAGTGGAGTAGATGTGTGAAGGTTTTCTTTGAAGGAAAATCTATATCTGAGACTTTAATTAATAGATGCTTGAATGGGACAAGTTGCTTATTTGTAGAACAGAGCATGGTCTGGCTGTTAGAAGTGCAGTCTCAAGTGTTTGTGTCCATGTGGGCTGGAGACTTTGGAAAGGAAGGTTTGTCTTCTGCCTCTGCAGTGGATGGGAGAAGATAGAACACCCACCCCTGCTGTGTTTGTGTGGTTGATTTTAGCTTCAGGGAAATTACACATTTCCAGTTTGCTTTTATAAATATCAAAAGAATTTGTAGTAAGTCAGATACAATCCAGAAATATTGAAGTGGACAGGATATCTCCTGCCTTAAAATTGCCATAATTTAAAAAATAAAACCTATGTTTATGTAAAAAAACCTGAAAATTTGTATTTGGATTACTTCTGCCATGCATGCTCAATCCAGCAATCCAATTGAGAGGCTTGTATCATAAATATTTTATTTCAACACATTTTTCTGAATTGATGAACAGCCACACTGATTTGGCATAAATTTTATGATGATAGACAAAATTGTTCACATTTTAAGTCCCTAAACCTTTAATAGATTATAGTTAGTCTTTAATTATTCTTTACCTTTAAAAAACTAAAAATTAGGAAAAAAAGTAGCTAAAAAGAATCCTTAAAACCAACTCTTCATTAAAAGTGGACATGAATCCTTTCCCTTACCTGTTAAGGTGTAGCCTCTGTCCTTGGCAGCACTCCTTGGAGTGTTGTTTCTTTAGTGAATATGAATGAAAGCATACAATTCCATGTGGATTTTCTTTCTGCATGCTTTCCTTCAAGTCTCAGTTTAAAACCAAAAAACCTAAAAGGTATAAGGTAGGACAAGAATTCTTGTAATTCAGCAAATTCGAAGTGGAGTCTTTGCTAGTTATATTTTTATGCAGGTTTTGATATATGTGGTGGTGTAGTGTGATTTAATTTGATTTATAAATGGGCAGAAGTTAGACATGCTATAGGTACAAAAACTCTGCAAGTAGCATCTCTTTCATGGGTGGCTTATACAATTCAGTTTGACAGAGGGCAGTAATTCAGAATTCTGGTGATAAAGGATAAAAGCACCTTAACCTGATCTTTGCTGAGAGATGAGAGGTGTGAATCCACTGACTAGAGCTACTGGAGAATTGTGGGCAGGAGGCAACACACTGGCACTCTACACTCATCTGCCTGCCTCCTTTTTAAGTTGCTTTGCATCCCTGGAAATGGACCACATGAGAGTTGATGTTTTCGTGCCAAATGAGGATTCTCCTAATCTTGCAAGGGGTGGATAAACTTGCTTTAAGCTGATTTACTCCGGCAGTGTGCTGAAAACAGATGGAGAGCATCAGTGCCTTGATATAAAGTCTCCTAATGAACACTGCCAGGCAAGGAACCCCCTGACACAAAATGCTGCAGAAGCTGCAGTTACACAAACCAGAGCAGTGAGTGCTCAGGAGGATTTGTATACTGAGGCAGGTTTTTATCTCTGGTACCTCCCCTGCAGCTGTTGTAAAAACTGGACAGAAGGTTCATTTTCCCCCATGTGTTTTACTGCTCTTGCAAGGGTGTCATCCCTAGTTTACCTGATTTAGAGGGGTCTAAGAAAGACACTTGCTTTGGAATGTTCTAGACCAAGCAGATTGGCCTGTCTGCAGTTAGGAAGTGTGAGATAAGATCAGTTCAAGAGCTGTCACATTCTGATTTGATTTGATTTTATTTCTTAATACGGTTTCTGCAGTGCATACATATCACCTATCAAGTAATATAAATAGACATGCATTCCATTTTATATACAGCCAACTAATCATTTGAGACACTTGCCTTTTCTGCTTGATTTCACAAGTAAACTGCTTTATTTCCTATGATAAGACAACAGGGACATATTGGCTAATATAATTTTTAAAGTAGTTTTCTTATCAAGATGCAGGTAATTTTTTTTTTTTTAATGCTAGATTAATAATACAACGTGATTAATTATCTTGACATCACACAGTGTTTGGTGTCCTCTAAAAAGAGAAGAGTCAATTCAGTGTCTAACTATGCTTCAGCAGGTGTATTAGAGTTGGAATAACATTCTCATTCTTATGCTATTTCACCTTAAGCTATTTGTGTGCAGTCTCTGACCTTCCAAAACAATATTTCAAATGAAATTAGCTTTTGTGATGTTGTTCATTAGCTGCAAATTAATAAAGAAAGTTAGGAGGGGAAAACATTCAAGGACAATGTTGGTTTTTACATAGTATTTCTGTCCTGTTCTTGCCCAGGATTTTGCATTGCATCCTAGCTATTCTTGTTCCACTCTCATGGCTTTTAGGTGATTATACACATGTTGTTAAGATTAAATATTTCAAACACCCTTGCTTTTGGAGTCCCCTGGAAGATAGAACCTAAAACTGAACTTGTTACAGTGATGTTACCAATTTTTTATTTAAAGAAAACAATGGCAGCATTGATCTCTTGGGGACTTTTTTTTGTGTGTGTGTGTGCCCCCACCTCACATTTCTCCCTGTACTCCCCAAGGGAGGATTAATGCAAGATGTTGAGGACATTTCTTTTTTCTCTGGCACAATAGCCTGTTGTTCACATGCAGAAGAGATGCCCATTAATGACAAGTGGAATATTTGTTTTCCCACCAAGGCTGAGACACAGTTTCAAAGGTCAAGCACTGTCTGATGCTGCATTTACTGGCTTAAACTTTTCTTTTCCCACAGTGGATGAATTTGTGTAGCTGCCCCAGCTGCTTTTCCATTTGCTGCAATGTGTCTCTAGCAGTTCTCCAGCTTCTTTGCTTTGCTCAAAGCTGAACACAGCACAAGCAGCTAATTAGTCTGTCCTGATAAATAAAACAGTGCTTTATGGGAGACTGGGGCAGACCTGGGTAAGCATGAGCAAATGCCTTGGCTTACAAGTTGATTTTTGTTCAAAGGCTCCAATTAAGTGTTTTGATCCTCACTTTGATTACCAGGTGAAAATGCAAAATGAGACTGATCTGGGGAATTGTGAGTGGGAATTTTTCCCCTGTCCTATATTAGGTCAAGTATTTCCACAATCTATAAATGTTTCTAGGACGTGCTCCAATTCAGGGACTTCAAGGAAAAGAATGTCCCATGGGAACAGCTGGGGGATGCTTTTCTGTACCAAAGACCAAATTTTGTGCTGTGTTTTGGAGTGGTTCCCTCCACAGAAAGCACGAGCTGCTGAAAGGAGATTTCTGTCCTTTCCCTGTCCCCCTCATTAAGCAGCAGGTTCTGGCTGAGCACTTTGCACATCAGTCACACAGGGCCTTTTTCCCTTTCTCCTTAGCTGTGGCACCAGTGAGATAATGTCCTCTTGTATACAGGCAGGAAAAAACTTGGTGAAGCATAAAATCTGTTCTTTCCAAGCAGCTCTCTTCTGATGGAAAGAGCAGCTTCCAGTCTCACAGTAAAAGGACTAACTTGTCACTCACTGGAGCAATTTACCTGTTCCAAAAGGCACAGCAATTGTTTCCAAGCATGAAAGCAGCCACTGTTAAAAACAGAAGTAACCAAAAGTGGGTAGAATTAAATTAACATTACTTAGGAATGGGTCACCCTGTTTGTTTTGAAGCTGTGATTGTTTAAAATTTTTGTCCAAAAAGCATCTAATTAGTGACACAGAGGGAAAAATGTGGCATTAAAATTAAAAAAGAGGCTCAATCACAACTGTATTCAGAAGTACTTCAGGGTTAAGATTTCAAGCAGCTAATGTCGTGTCAGTGCATTCCTTTATGCTTTTGAACAGTTCTTCAGTCGGGTGGTTGAAATTATGGTGTTTTTAAGAAAATAAATTCTTTTTAGTTTAATTTGTTTTACTGCACATATTTTTGCCAATGAAATGGTGTGTCACTGACCCCCTTTTATAATATTGTTAGCTTAAGTGCAATAATTGCTTTTTCTTGCAGGCTGAGTGAGGCATTGACCTGTGAAGTATGAGTTAAAGTTCAAATTACGCAGCCTTTGTTCTTTGCTTCAGACTATCTGCTCTGAATATATAACACAGCCAGTAAGACATCAAATAAGAGATATTAAAAATATATTTTCCAGTTCTGAGGGTAGATCGGTATCTGGGCAAGAGACAAGTGCAGTATATTTTTTTTCTTTAAAAAAACACAAGAACTTTACAGTGAGTTTTAGTAATGTATCTTATTTTATAGCTTATTTCTTCTCTTTCTCTCTTTCTTAACCGATTAGCTTGAGTGTTAAATTGTACTAAGAGCAGTTAGTTAGCAGTTAGCAGTGAGGTTTTTGTTATAAAATAATATTGCAGCAAACTCCCCCTTAAAGCATCAGTTGATTTATCTGTATGGACTATGTGGAAGTTCTTGCTGGTCAATAGGTTAAGACAGTAGAAAATAACAAGCAAGGCTCTCACAAGTACAGGAATGAACTATCACAGGGAAGGTCAGCACTGTGTCTGCTCCAGCAGGGTGGCTTCTCCCATCTATAAGAATTCTATGCCTGTCATCACAGCCAAGCCATGGAGCTTAAACAAATGTCTGGCTGAGACTGGATATTAGAGAAGGGCTTGGAAGAATGTAAATACTGTTTGTATTCTGACAATTCATTGCAGTTTCCACAGCAGTTTAATAATGTAGGCAGCCCCTTATGTCTTTCCTCTTCCATTTCCAGTAGGATCAGCCAGGCTATTTTCTGGAATATTGTATTTAAAATACCCTAAAATAATCACATTACATATTCAGTAGCATCTTGATTTCCCTGAAGAGCAGAATATTGCCGTCCCTGGCACATTGATATGATCCACATGTAATCAGATGTGTAGAGTAACACCCTGTTCCTCAGAGGCCAAAACTGTTCTGAAGGCAAAGCCTCTGCACCCACCCTTGTTAATATGCAAATCCTGCCCCTATGGAGTTGTTATTCTAGGCCATTCTTGGCTCCAAGCTTTTCCCAGTAGTACTGAATGAAGATGCTCTTTCTTCACTGTCCAAAGCTGTCCATCAGTGAATTCCTCTGTATCTAGGTAGAAACCTCCACTGCTGTTGAGGATCCTGGGAAATAGGATGCAAGGCTAAAACCCTTTTATGAAAATTGAGTGACCAAGCAGCGCAATACAGCCCTGTCTGTGAGACTGCCAACTTGTGCCAGCTTCGGTCAACATTATTCTTTGCTCAGAGGTTCCTCAATGAGATCAGATTTTCTAAAACACTTTAGTCTTGTGCATATATAAGAAAGGAAGAAGGGAAAACATTTTTTAGGTGGTGCTGATGTGTTGTTATAGTAACTCCAAAAGTCTAGGAATTTGAGGCAAAACCCTTTAAACAGTTGGCCTCTTGCAATATCCCAATAGCCAAACGTTCCCATTGTGTTATTTCTACAGCACTATCTCCTTTGTTGGTGATTCAGTGATTTATCCAATTCTCTACGCTTAGCACACATACTGGAGGTAAATTATAAATAGCTGTACTGGTCAGGCCAAAGATCATCTCAGCTGGTGTTTGTTATCCAGCACCATCCAAACAGAGGAGGCTAGGGGAGAATGGAAACATTGACCATGCTTCACCTGAGTCCTCTCCTTGTCTCCCAAATCCTCAGAGCCTTCCTCATCCAGGAATGGTTTCTATGTATTAAGTTATCTTTGTTGGATTCTGTTCCAAGAACATGGTTATTACTCTCTGAGCCTGTTAGCTTTTAATATCTAATATTAGAGGAGAGGAATTAAATCAGAGGATGGGTTAGAACTGGGTATACTGGATGAAGTAATGTAGCTCTGTTCTTGTTTCAACCATTCTCTCACTAGGAGACTTTGGGAAATCATGTAATCTCTCTAAAGATTTAGAATACTTTCTTGTAAAATGTGACTAGTACTTACAAGTCTTGAAAGCATTTTCCCTCTCTGTACAAGGAGCAAATAAAATATTATCATTTTCCATCCTCATCCGTGTCCTCTATATCAAAGAAGCACTGTGTAAAAAGCATAAGCCTAAAAGGAGAAAATTTATTCCATTTAGGCAAATTGCTGAGAAAGAATGCAAGAAAGACTCCTGTGAGGGGGCATGCTTTTGCTTGAATTCCCTATTTTAAGTACCTAAATAACATTTCTACCCACACATTTGCGTCAGGTGTAGCCTAAGGTAAATTTGGAATTTCTGTACCCTTGTCATAAAGAATCTATAAGTTGTGAAATTGGTTCTTCTCAGGATGCCTAGATAATTTACTCCATCCTGGAGCAGAGATTTGGAACTGTGAACAAAGGATATTTAAAGGCTGCTTTATGCTAATGACAGTATCTTAGAGAAGGAGGCTGAAATTAGCCCTGTGTTGACTCTGCAAGAACTCTGCAGCAGTGCTGCTGTTGGGTGAAGGAGGCATCTGCAGGAATTGTGAACACTCCTCCAGTACAGGCACTGCACATAAGGATACAACTTCACAAAGAGTCTATGAAAGCACTGAAATGCATTCTTTGGGGAGGTTGTGTGGTCTCCAGCTCTGGAATTTTTAATGTTCGAACAGGATAAAGTGCTGGGCAGCCATATCTGATCTCCTAGCTGACCTTACTCTGTGAGATCTCCTGAGGTCCTTTCTGACTTCAGTTATCCTTCAATACTATTCCTCTTGGACAACAGAGACAACAAGATCATATCTCTCACATCTTGAATAGTGTCTGCTACTGCATTTAAAACAGAGAGTCAACAGATTTTTCTCTGACTATTCTTTTAGTAAAATAGTGACCCTGCTTTTGCTTAATGATAAATCTGGTCTATGGTGACCAGACTTAGGAAGGATTTCTAGGATTTAGTCTTGGAATGTCAGAGAGGCCTTCATCATCATCAAGTGTCTTAAGTGAGTTGGAATGGCAGAAATTATCTCCTCCTGTGTATTTTGCTTTCCAGTTAAACTACATGCCTTGCTCAGAGTATTGATATTATGAACACTTCCACTCAGCATGTTTGTTTTTACTTTCCTTTTCTGAGGGTTCACAGAATTTTGTTCAATTTATAGTTGGAACAATTTTTCTTTTCTGCTACTGAGCTGGAATCTGTTCTCCGAGTAGTCAAATTGGTGTTAACAGATTTTTTGAATGTTTCTAATCTGTTTTGATTCAGAACCAAAACAGATGAGCACAGTGTACCTTAAGTGTCAATTTAATATAACTTGGCTGTCTTCAATGTAATCTCCAGTGGGAGTTTAACTGCTGGTGGGGGTTAACATCTCAATTTTCCAGGGCTGTCTCCAAAAGAGCTGTGCAGCTGTTTTGTGATGGGAAGGGCAGGATTCAGACTTCCACCTTAGAGGCCAAAATACTGACAGTACTGTTCTCTCAGCTGCTATGGCAGAGTTCCTTTTCTTTTCTTTTTCACAGTTTCTGGCTACCTTATTCCTCATGTTCCTCTGGGAAAATATGACTACTCCTGTCTCTGTTACAAGGAATTTTGGGAGGAGTTCACAACCAGGCCTGCCCCAGACACTGCTGTAGTTTTCTCTCTTAATTTCTGAACTGGCACTAAGACACTGTTGGCACTGAAGTTGTGAGAAGCAGTGACGTCAAAATGAGATTTAGATTTGAAGCTCAATACTTTGTAGAAACACAAAGATTTGGAGACAATAGCTGAACATATTTGTGTTGATGAAAAAGAGTTTGTTTGCATGCCTGTAGCTGATTGCTTTATTACCTGTGAAAACTTAGCCCTCTTTTTTCTAATAAGTGTTGAAAACCCCACGACATTATTTCCATATATTAATTATTAAATATATTACAAAAAAGGGTAAAAAATAGCAAATATGTTATACAGGCATAAAAGACAGGATGGTCAACATTCCTAAGAGGCAGCAGGGAGTGACTTTCCCATTGCACCTTTTTCCATGAAGGTGTTCTTTGTGCAGAACATATATTTAAGGAACACCCATTAGCCTGTTTTTCCAGGGAAAATGCACCCCATCACACAGCATGCTATTCAACAAGTTGCTAAATGTGAGTGGTAACACAGAAACAAGTCAGCCTAAAAGGGCTTTGAGGTGGTTTTGCATGTGAGTGGAACACGCTGCAAATGCTCTTTCAGAATCCTAATTTGTAGAGGGATAGAACATAAGAAAATAAAGATAGTATAGAAAGTAATCTTAGCCCTAAGGAGTTGCAGCTGGGCCAATGATCAAAGATTAGGAGCAGGCCTGACTTTACCAGGCCACAGCTGTAAGCAATGAGAAGAAGAGTGCTATAAAAGAGTGGTGTGGCTGGGTGAGAAGGGAACTGGAGTTAGTTGGCTGCTTTGGGAAGAAGAAAGCATTAGTGCTCTGAGGAGCTGCCCACAAGAAAACACCAAGAAGGTATGGAGCTTTTGTGATAAGGAGGCAACAGTATGGAACCCCTGCAGTGAGATAGCAACCCTAATTGACTTTCCCTGACACAAGCACATTAACTGGTGGGGGATATGTTTTCTAACATAATGTCTTTTCCTGGAGGCAGAATTAACAAAATCTCACCAATGTTGCACTGTTTTTCATAGAGAACTGTTTCAAGAAAATAGCACTGACTGAAATAAGGAGGAATCAGAATGATCTGTCTTTTACAGTAGTCCTTGAATTACCATTCTGAAAGACTATATGTAGATTCATTCTACATTTAACAACTAAAGTAATCCAAACTGCAGTCATGATACTTGCCCTTTCAGGAGCTGATGTTATAGGAATGATGGGGATTGATATTTCTCATGTTGCTGGCGGTTTTAAGGTGGGGTAACAGGCTGAAAGAACATGCTTTCATGAATTCTTGGAGGGATCTTTTCCTTGTGTGTTTTCAAGGAATTTGTTTCAATTTCAGTGTTTTTGGAATACTGTTTTATGTACACACGTCCTTCCAGGCTGTGAAAAGCTTTATGGGTTTAGAAGAAATTAGAGGAACGTGAGCTCTCTTAAGATACAGAGTTCCAAATGTGGAACAACAACAAGAAGAAAAAAAACCCAACAGCTTCTTAGAAAGCTTCTTTGTGCTTTTGACCTTTGAATAGTGCTCATATTCTAATCACTCTGACAATATGAACATAATTGGTAGCTGAAAGCCTTCCAGATGCATAAAGGAAGTACAGTTACATAATATCAAAGCTTTTAGTTCAAAACCCCTGTTATATTGTAAAACAACTTTCAGTCATTTCAAGAAACACCCTTACAGCATTGACTTTTAGTGATTCAGAATCTCAGCTGACATATGTTTCATACAGACAAACTGGCAATTTATCCTCTCTTTTCTTGTTTTGTGGTTGGAATAGGTCACAACATCCTACCCTTTAAATGGATAAATGGTATGGCCTGGTTTGGTTTTTTTCCCTCCTGGATATCCAGAGAATGGCTTGAATTCAGAGATGTCAAACATCATTTGTACACCGTCATCCACTTCTAGTCACGTTTTCATCTAGAGGAAGCCAGCCAAGGAGGAAAGTTCTCTTGTAGTAGAAACTCTACTGACAAAGAGGAGAGTCCGTTTCCCAGGGCGCTTTCACACACAGGATCTGTCTCTGAATGTCTGTCCTCCTCCTTTGTGCTCCTTCCTTTCACAGATGCATATTAGCAAGGAGAAGAAGTTGACTGCAAATTATTTGCTTTGCCTTTTTCTCACTGTTTTATCCCCATCCTGTATAATTGTCACATGAAGTGTCCAACAGAGCGAGTGTTAGCTTTGTGTTTTTCCAGTGGAGTAAATCCCAAGCTCTTTAATCAAAACATCTTTGCTACCATTATAATCACCCTTTAAAGAGTAGGCTTCTAGTATCAAGTTATAAGTTTTTGATTAAGAAGAAAAAAAAATCTATTTTATAGCTTTTCCACCCCAACCCATGCTATGCAGCCAAATTATTTTGCAAATTGGTAAAAAATAAAATGAGACAACATTTTTCTTCAAAAATGCATTTTATTTTTCCTAGCATCTTCATACTAACAATGTGCTTCAACTTTAGTGTTTGTAACATTTGCTTTGTGATAAATTTAGCTATTATATTCATCTGTGTAACAACACTTCAGAGATGCTATTTAAAAACTGGAAGGTAAAATGCATCTTCATAGGTAGAAAGTTTTGATTTTTTTTTTAATGTGTCAGCATTGCAGGCTGACTTTTTTCTAAGGAATTACAGTTAGTGTCTTGTCAACAGATCGAGTACATCACTGAAATAATGTTCTTTGCTTTAAACCATCTGATCTGGATTAATTATCTATTACAGCATCAAATCAAATAAAAAGCCCGTGTTATTTTGCCGGTCTGAGCAGAATGAAATGCGATTGTTTCCCAGGGACAGCATAACTTCAAGACTAAATACATAAACCAAAGAACTGACAATGAGCTTTGTTTACTTGAGTTTGCATTTCATAGGGAATAAAACCCTGAGGACCATGTTACCTCTAAGAGGAATATTCTAAGCTTTGAGTGCAACTCTGAAACTTGATACTTCCGTTGCTGTGTGATACTTTTCTATTTAAAGAGCTACATGAGAAAAATACTCTATATTTTATTCATGCTATCATTCTATGAAGTATAATATAGTCAATTAATCAAAATTGAGTTTGAAACAGTCATGCAAGCATTACTTTATGAGAGTTTTCTCTCTAAGATGTCTGGCAGATCGATCATTCTGCCTTGTTTAAAAAAATCAACAACAAAACAACAATAACAACAAACCCCCCAACACTGCCATTATAATGACTGAAATTGTATGCCCTGCTAGTCAGTCACCCAGTAAATGAGTAGCAAGCCTTTTGCTTATCCCATCAGACAGTAGCTTAACAGATACTTCAGTAGTGGGAGGTAAAGGTTACATGGGCAGCTGAGTTTCAATTTACATTTTTAATAAAGGGCTGTGCCTATAAAGGTGGCTGGATTCCTTTTTATTTTTTTTTTTCCAGAGGAATTGTCTTTTTGTCTGAGTATAGTGAGGCACAAAGTGAAAATACTTAAATACTTGTCTTTTCCAGGTCCTCAGACTTGCACATATGCTTCATTTTAAGTACAATTTCTTATAACATTATTTTAAAATGCAATGACTGGCAATAAAATTAATCACGGACTTAACTTTCAAGGTCAGTGACTTTGACTCCAAATTGTCCTTAATGCTTTAGGGGTGTGTTAAAATTGTCCCCAAAGTGGCAGCTGTGGGGCTGTTCCCTGTCCGTGTGTCCAGAGTTACAGAGCTGGGCGAGGCGTTCCTACCTCCTGCCCAATTTGTTGCTGCCTCTCAAAGGAGAGAGATAGTAGTCGCTCTCCCTGGAATTAAATCAGGGTTAATGGAGTTATTAACTCATCCTTCAGAACGGGTATTTCTCTAAATTGCTGCGCACCATGACAGAAAATGAACTTCTGGATAAGTAAGGGCAGACATTTCAAACTGTGGCTAGCCCTGTCCTAAACTCTGCTGATAGAAATATCAGTGGGAGCTTCTACATCAAATTCTAAAGCAAGGCAAATGTTAAGTGCTTTGGAATAATAAAGAGTAGTTATGTACAACTGTAATCTTATATAAAATATTGTTTGAACTGTTTCAAGGAAGCAAAATGAACAAAAGTGGTATGTGCACAGTACCCTTAACATGGGTCTGTTTTATGTGAGAGGGAAAAAAATCACAAACAGATTTTTAACTAGAGCTCTCATAAATTCTCAGCATGTCATTCTGAATGTTGATTAAATTTCCACTTTTAAAAGACATAGTACAGATGTTAATGAGGGAGATACATACATACTTTTCTTTGCTCCTAGAAGCTGTGACTTTGTAGCCTTTTTGACAAAGATGAACATGCTTTTTTTAAAAAAAAAAGAAAAAGCAAACAAAAACCCCAAGAAGTTTTTTGGAAGCCCTGCTGCTGGAACAGCAGCATTTTCAAGCAATGTGAGGACAATTGTATGAGTCATGCCTGAGAGCAGTGGGATGATCAGGTTATTTGGGTCACACTTCTGTGCAGGTAGAGAGCTCTCCCACTGTTGTTAGCATTTACGCTCTTTTCTGTTACGTTTTTGGCTTCCTGTGGATTTCAAGTTCCTTTTCATCCGAAGCACGAGTGCAGGCTGTGTGTGGAGGGAATCCTTGGCCAGCTGCCCAGTGCCCACCCTGCTGCTCTCTCACCCTCCTCTTCAGAGCTGGGAGAGAAAAGATGGGCGACTGTGGGAATCCTTAACATCTGAGGGTTTTGCAAAAGACAGGCCTCAGAGACAGCAGAACTCTGATTAGAGCTAAGCAGTAGCTATAAGACTGGTCAGCAGAAAAATTATGTAAGAAGTAGAAAAGTAAGGACAAATAGAACAGTGGTCTGTGTATTAACGCTGGTCTAGAATAACTCCCTAAGCTACAGAAAAGTTTATCTAGCAAGATATTAGGAAGTTCTAAGCTTAATAATGGAGCTCTGTGCATTGTGTTTTAAGGCTTACAAGCAGGTATTGTAGTCAAAATAAGCAAGCATTGTTTTAACCAAAGGTACGTGTGCTTATAGTGATTAGATAGAACTACTGTCAATGTGCTTTTGCTTTGTGTGATTGGGCAAAAAACTTTTAAAGTAAGTTGTAACATTAAGTTCTTGGTCTGCTGCCTGGGATGTGAGCTGGTGGCATCTTCCCAATGTCATAACCATGTAAGGAGACTGAAGCTGGAAAATCAAACAGCTCAAGGCACGTTCCCAGCAGTCCTGTCCCATTTGTGATTTGTACTGAGACCCCGGCTGGCAATAGGGGAAAAGCTTCTGGCTCGTATTAAGGACAGGGACAGATGCACCAATTTCTGTCGTGGGCAAAACAGGCTCAGCTTGCGAGGTTAAACTATTTCAATGAAAATAGATTTGTACAGCGAGGTAAAAAACAGATTAAAGCACTAATCCCGAGCAGCGCAGGGAGAGGGGAGTGGCAGCTCCTCCTTCAGGCTCTCCCAGCACTGTATGCAGGGACAGTCACGCTCAGTCACGCCTTGTCCCTTCCCCTCCGGCTCCTCCGATGTCACGGCTACTTGTCACACTTGTCCCTCACTCCGGGTGCCCATTTTTAAGTGGTTTTATTTGTTTTTTTGTTTTTGTTTTTTTTTTCCCCCCCCGAGGCACTGCCAGCCGAGCCCGCGGGGCCGGGCCGTGCCTCCCCTCACACGGGCGCGGCCTAGCACAGGGCGCGGTTATAAAAACGCGGCACTCCTCCGTCCACCTGCTAATTGAGAGACCTTTCAAAGACAAGAAAAGGAAAATTATCTTTTAATTTTCCTTTTTTAGGCCTTATCCCTTAAAAGTGCTGAAATTGACAGCTTTTCCTACAAAAGGGAGCAATTGCTTGTGCTCCTGTTTTCTGTCTGCGCTGAGGCTGCAGGAAAAAAAACTGTGATATTTTATGATTAAGATATCCATCCTAATCTTAATATCAATCTTAATCTTATCAGTTTCTGGGATTGCAGTGTTTCTGATAGAAATGATGAGGTCTGGGTGTGCATCACCTCTCCTGACAGAAACAATATTGGGATATCCACAGAAAACCAACATTCTCATTGGGTGCTTCCTTTTTCATCTTCGAAAATCCAAAGTAAACACTAAACAATCAAATAAAAATATACAATTTAAATATGTATTCTACTCCCCTCACTCCCCCCAAAATTTTGGGATATCTTAGCTTTCATATAGTATGGGGGGGAGGGAAATCACTGTTCATCTTGACTTTGCCTGAAAATGCATTTACTTTATGTATATTTCACTAACCAGTTTCATGTTTTCATTAGACAGGAAGACACAGGCAAAAAATTCTCTCAGTTTTTTCAAAGCAACATTTGTTCCTAACTAATTTACTTGATCAAAAAGATTTTTCTCCTTAGTCTCATAGAAAATTCTGTAAACAGGGTGTTCTGTGGAGCAGTATTTATCTATGAATTGCACTTACATCAACAAAATCAATATCTGCTGGAAATGCCTTGCAGATAGCTGTGGCAGCGTCAATCATTTGAAAGTATCTTTTTATAGAAGGCTTCTCAGGCTGTCTTCTTGAACTTTCCTTTGAATTTTTTGCATAAAATAAATTAGTTCTTCCATCAGTAAATTAGAAGATTGAAGTGAGTAGCTGTTCAAATCAACATGTTGTTATCATTAGGCACTTCAGATCCATATTAAAATGTGGATATATTAGTTGTCTTTCCTCCTCATTCCCTCACACCTAATCATAAAGCTGTCTTAGGTGCACGATTTGCAGCTGAGCTGTAAAAAGGGCATCAGTCTCTTCAGGCTGCCAGGAAGGCACAGCTTCAGGTAGTTACTCTGGCCATGGGGTGATTGAACTAGGAGATGGAAAAAGGCCTAATGAAATAATGTTCTGGTCAGACAAAGCAGCTCATGGAAAAAAAGTGTTTCCTTTTGTTCTGGATGTTGTTTAATCTTCTGGCACTTAGCTTGCATAGAGCTTTGTATGGTTTAGCTTTGATCAGCTTCAAATGTGAAAGAAAAATCTGTGTGTTGGTTTCATGTCTCTCTCAGGGTGCTTTCCTGGTGTGCTTGGAATGAGGTTTTCTCAGCCTAATTTGAATCTGTTTTCCCTGCATTTGAATCAATCTATTCTTAACATCTTTTCTCCTTTCATGCATTGATGTCTGTGGTATGAAGAGCCATTCTTTAGAGTTATTGCTAAAAGAGAGTTTGAGAGTGTTTAAGGCAAGGCAAGAGTTCTTAACTACTTTGAACTTAGTAAGATTTAACTGTTATGTTTTTGTGTCAGCTGTGATTGTTAATGTGTCCCGATTTTGGTTCAAAAGCCACTGTCAATGGGTAATTGTTTTTTAACAAGTCAATCACATGTATTTATACATATAGAGAGACATCACCTCTTGTCTTTGTAAATATATTATTAAAATATCCAGTGTCTTGTATCCTTGAGCCCAAATAAGAAAAGTAACAGGCAAGGGAAAAGACTTGAGGCTTCCATTTACCAGTTGCTCATAGATAACTTCTTTCATGCTTCTCTGTTATGTGTAGACGTTCTCAAATCCCCAGGACCAAATAACCTTTTTCTACTATTAAATATTCAGAATTTTCCAGGGAGCGCTTAGGTGCTAACGGGAATGTCAGAAGCACAAGTACAACTGAAATAGCCTCTTGTAAAGTATTTCATTGCAAGTGCTTTAGGAGTGGTCACACAAATGCTTCTGCAAGCCTGTCAGGGTGGCGGTGTACAGAGGAATAGATGCTGTTATCCCAGGAAAGGCAAGAGAAATTATTTCCTTCAAAACGTTCTTTGTTTTGCTTGGAGGGAGCAGTTCAGGACAAACAGTGATTTGGGGACATGATCAAGTTCCTAAGCCAGGAGTTTGATTTAATATGTTGTCTTTTCTCAAAACACCAAGGGAATGAGTGCTATTAAAATGCTCAAGTTGCAGAAAGGAAGCACTAAAAGCTTGCAGTTTGTGAGATAAGCAAGTTTCATCTTTGAGTACCTCTATAAACTTTGTGAAGAGAAACCACAGACCACTTTAGGAGTAGTACAAGAGGGAAGAAAAGGGTGATGGAGTAGATAATTCTTAATACATAAATATGGTGAAAGAGCTGTTTAGACAAACTCTTTAATAAATAGGGTAGAGCAGATAGAAAGGAAATTGTGCTATTTTGTCACTGACTGGAGCTAGATGTGATCTAGAGATATTTCAACCTAGCCTCATCAAGGTTGATACAAATGTGTATTGAAACTGACTTGCTGATATAAAAAAGCACTGCAATCAGTATGTTTCTGAAAGAAATTGAAGTCACTAATAATGATTAAAAAAACAAAACAGTTCTACATTGGAAAATGAGTAATTTTTAGCCAAGTGTGTTTATTCAAATGTTTATAAAAGAAGGTTGTGTGAAGAAATTCCTCCTTTTTTGTGCTGCTGTGGTTGGTGCAGCTGTGCATGAATGAAAGTTACTTCAAGCCACTTCAACTACAGAAAGGAAAAGCCCCAGAAGGCAGCAGTGTCTTTAAGTGGTGTAGAGCTGTGTCACCTGAAAGCTATCTGTAAGGATATATGATGCTGCATCTTAGGGTGTACACTGGTGAAATTACTTTTTTAGCTGTGTGCCTGTATCTTAGGGCTTATTCAGAGACTTTTGGCCACAGTTTGTGGTTTTTCCTCTTAAGTAGCTATGGAATGACTGACCAAAAACTGCTGAAGTTGCTGAAAAATCTTATTTAAAATTGAGCTCAAGTGAGCCAGGTCTTGTCAAATCTTGAGTTGAAGCTGATGTCATGGAGCTTAAATAGTTCACAGAAAACTTTTCAAACCTCTTGCTTTTTAGAACTGTAATCTAGATACTAAACCATTTTTAAAAATCTTTTTTTTAATCCTTTCCCTCAAGGGCCCTTCATTCTGAAGTATGCTCCACTGAGTGATTTTAACACATTTAGGTGCGAGAACCAATTCATTTTCTCTCTGCAAGGTAATGATTACCGAAAAAAAGAGAAAATTATACCAGCTGCAATCACAACTCAAAAAGCAAAAAAAAAAACAAAAAAACCCTAATAGCAATCACATTCATCAAGATCTTAAGAGAATGTGGTTGTCCCAAGAACTGCTTGTGACTGGTAGAAAATGTGAAAATATTTATCTAGTCTTTAGGTTTGCTTGTGTATTGCTCTCAGTAGAACATTGTGTACAATCTGTGGACTTTTTAGAAGCTTTATCAGTTCCTTTATTGTGGGAGCAGCTTGGGAAAGCAGTGCCACGTGTGCCTCTCCCACAGGTGCATGAATGTCCCTCTCTCAGTAACACCTGCAGCAGCTCTGGCACCCACATGTGTGTGGCACACAACAAACAGGGTGAGCCCCAAGCACTCCAGAGCAGCACTCTGCAGCATTTGGGATGTCAGTGAGGAATTCTGGTTGCTGTTCTCCACGTTTGGATGATTGGAGAAGTGTGATTTGCCTTCCATAAACAGCTGGGTGGGTTTAGGTATTTTGCTTATTGTCTAAGTGCTAAAGGTTTTGCATGTAAACTCTTGCGACCCATCTTAAAATAAGAAAACTCCTGTAGAAGGAAAGTATGGTAATGTTTTCTGGAAAAGCAAATTTTACCAAGTTCTCTTCAGCTTTTGATAGCTCTGACTGAGAATCTGCTGCTTTTTTAACCTATATGAACCTATAAGGCCAGGAAATAAGACTTCTTTAAAGATACTGGGTTACATCTTGCCTCTTGGGTACAAAGTGGAACAAGGATGTGCTGTTTGTCTACCATGATAACACTTGGAACTAAAACCTTGGCTTAACTTGTGTTATTTCACAGCTGGATGAAAGAATACATTAAGAAAGATTCAAATCAGGATTTGAAGCACTGTGCTGCTTCTAGGGTAGCACAGGTCTAGGTGACTGTGTGGGACACCAGTAAAAAAAAAAAACCAACTCTTGCCAAACTTGACTGTTTTCAGATTCTTAGCCATTATTGGTGTTGTTCAGCTCATGGTGGCTGTGTGTGGTTGTGCAACCAAGGGCTTTGCACCAAAACCAGCTCTGATTGAGGCAATAACTGGGTAGGGGTTCATCCTGCTCTGCTGTTAGCAGTTCTAAACTATGATACAGATTTGGTCTGGGAAGCTGTAAGATGCTGTAAAGCAAGGAGAGGAGTGGACTGGAATGACAAGTTAGAAGATGTATCCTACAAGGGGTAGATAGCCATTATAAATCAGTTAATACTGGAGAAACACAGTAGATGTTGTCTGAACTCTGCTCTGTTAAAATAAATGGAAATTTTGTGATCAGATCCAAGGAAGAACAAGAATAAACGCTCCTGAAAGCCCTGTCCCTTGATGCCAGTTCCTTATCTACTTGGCATTGTTTAAATCTGTTGATGCACTCATAAATTGCCTCAGGAGCTGGCTCTTCTGTTTCTATCCAATACACAGTTGGACTGAGGTTTTCAAAGCAGATAATTCATTAAAACTGATGGGGAAAAGGGTTTCTACATTATTTGTATGTTTTGAAAAATTTAGCCTTTGGGTTTTAATGTGCAGTCTTTAATATGTCCTTAAGCAGAATTCTCACAGGGACTTTTGTTTGAGTGAAACTACACAGTTTGATCTTTTGGCAAGAAGGTTTTGCAGGAAACTGGTTGCTGCAAGCAGAATTTGTGCAAGAAAACTTCTAAAGTACATGAGAATAGACCTTTTCCCAATTCTAAGTAGCTCCATTCCTTTTGCTGATTGTGGTGGTGATGTTGTGGTAAGCAAGAATGTATTAACAGGTAATTTGAAATGCAAACAAGATGGAAATAATTGCTTCAGTTGGCATTCTACATGTTTCTAGTTGATGCTTTTTATTTCACAAAAATTTTTTTCTTTCATGTGCCATTATAATTTTAATTTTCACTGACTGCTTCTTACAAAATAGAGACAATGTTTGCAGGGTGGTGAACATAACTGTGTGTGTGTTCTGCTTCTGTTCTGAAGTGATGTTTCAGAAAGATGAGTGCCATGATTTCCTAAGCACCATCAGTAGTGGTGTATTCAGCTGAATCTAAACTCCAAAATTCTGTGTGTCTGTATATTTTTGCAAAGATATTTGTGACTCAAACCAACATGTAACTCTACTGTTAAGAAAATCCAATTTACAGGCTTGAAAGAAAGTAATGTTTTGCATTTTCTTTTTGGCAGTTCAAATGATACCTTATTTATTTTGAAGTGAGCCAGAGCTACTCTTCAGATTTATGTTATGTAAAACTGTTAGAAAATTACATATATCAAGAAAAAAAAAAGGCAAGATGTTCTGCTGTGATTTAAATTCTGTAAGACAAGAATTTCCAATTTTTTTTCCTTTTTTTTCAGTAAAATAGTGGTGATGGGGGCAGCATCTCACTCTTGAAGTCTGGAGAAAGTGTATAGGAACACTGTATTACATAATGCAGTGCTGCACTTGAAGTAGGCCTAAAGCTTTTGTTATTTAAAGCACAGGGAAATTGCAATCCTGGTAAATTCCAATACCAAAAAATTCCAGAGATGCCCTGCTCCCGTGCACCTGTTGGGGTTTTTTTTTTGCATCAGTACTCCTGGAGCAGGCTCTGATTTTGGAAATGCTTTGAACTGCAGTTAACCTCACTTCTGTTTAGAAATGATTCTCAGTAAAAGGTACTCTGAGAAGTGTCCACTGCCCTTTTGGATTCCTTCAGGACATTGAATGAGGGAAGTATCAGAAAAGAAGTAGAAGAAGAGGGGAAACACTTGATTAAATAATGAAGTCTGTGTGTGTGTAGCTCCCTACAAAACTGTCTTTCCTAACACCAGCGTATATTTTATTTCTATAAGAGTTCCTTGGTTTGGTGGTGATTTATTTGGGGAACTACCCAAACAAATGTCTGGTGGGAAAGGGAAGAGCCAGGTGGCATTTGTCATGAGATAGTTTTAAATTTTTCTTGCTGACAACAGTGGCAAAGGTCTGTATCACACTTAGGATTTCCAGGGTTCTCCTGACCTGTGGCATGATCCTGTCATACTTCTTGCTATGCTTTATCTGGCAAATCAATGATAAAATCCTGCCACAGGATTGGGGCTAGATTCAGCAGAATTCATCTCTGTTTTTACCAAGCGCCAAAGTTGAGTCTTGATCAAGAGGTATTGAGGAAATTCATGCATTATTTATGTCTGTCTGTGTGGAGGATGATTTTCACAATGTATCTGTGTACAGGAGTCAAAATGATTAATAGAAACAGAGCAGTCACTTTATAAGGAAGAGACAAGGCTGGGGAAAAAGGCAGCTAGGAGATAATAAGGCTGAAAGCTGATATGATCAGTGTTCACAAAATCATGAAGGTCATGGCTAAAATGAATACAGAGTTGTTATTTCCTTATACTGCAATGTTTGAGCTGCAGTGTATTGATGAAACTGTTAGAAGTTTGGTTTAAAGCTTAGGAGAAAGCACTTGGAATTCTGAGATTTATTGCCAAAGGAGGATGTAGAGGCAGATTCGAATCCATGGCCAACAAGTCCACACAAAGACACCAAGGGAATAGGCAAGGGTGTACTTTCCAATATCTTTCACTTAATAAGATACCAGTGAAACATCCCAACAGGGATATCCTTGTGTTCCTGCGTTTTTAATCTTCTGTATATTAAAAACTGTACCTATAGATAGACCCTAGGATTTGAAGGGAGATTTTCATTTCAGCTGGATTAATGCTTCGTTATTTCATGAGTAGCATAATAGGAAGGTCTATCAAGAGGGGTGGTTTCAATCTGAAATGTGCAGCAGAAATACAGCATTCAATAATTCTTCAGCATATTGTATGTGGATCAACAAAGGAACGCTAAGAAATTCTGAGGTAAATTTTTGGTGAATCTAAATATGACAGTGTGTTGGCATGGTAATCCTACCATCTTGCTGCTTTACTCTTGCTGTCCCCAAAACAGGACACTTGAAATACAAAGTACATTGCAGCCAGAGCTAGATGGGGTGTTTTGGTGGCTGGAGCAGGGGGTACTATTGTGGAACAGACATTTTTGCATAATCAAACAGGAGCTGGTGTGTGTTTGACAGCAGAACAATCATGGAGGAGACATCTCAGAGTCAACGTGATCTTGTAACAAACACCTGCCTCTGTGGGACCACAGGCTGTTGTGTGATTGTAACAGGAGAATTTCAGTGTTCTCACGTGCCCAGTACCACTTCATACAAAGGGTTAGTGTCTGACTGATGTCTCATAATGAGCATTTGTCTCTGGATCCCCTGAAATGGTGACAGCTCTGAAACAAGTGTCCTGGAGGGAGCTCTAAAGATACCAGAGATTAGATTCACAGATAGTGCTGTATGTTTTAATACCTAATATCTGATTTTGTTAATTTTCTATACAATGCATCCTTAGAGTTTGACAGGTCTTATCAAAGTTTCTGTGGTGTTTTCTTCTCTAACTTTAACCTAACCTCTATAAAAGTGAGGGCCTGTCCAGTCTTGGAAAATTTCAAGTGAACCTGATCAGCTTGTCATACTCCTCTGCTTTTCTTTGCTGTGCTGTACTTTTATCTATCCCTAAGGCATCCTAATTTACAACTCCTTTTTTACTAGGCTATTAAAGAGATTTTGTGCAGTGACTTTGGTTTATTATCTGATGCTCTGAAACACTGGGTCAGATAGAACAGCACTGCATCAACTGGAAATTGATTTGAGGCAGGGTTTTTGGGGTTGTTTGTTTTAGTTGTTTTTTTTTTTTTCCTGATTTGAAATCTGTCTGATAAATCAAGCAGTTGTTTTTTGTGACCTTGCTACATGGTAAAGTGGGCAGATGAGGGGAAAACTGCAGCTTCCTGGGATTCACTGTATGCCACAAACATGGATTTTCTTGTTGTTTCCTTTTATAACAAAGAGGTGGCCCTCTGCCATCAAAAAGTGTATTAAGAATCAGAAATTCATTATGAAAGAAAAAGGTGGTTAAATTGCAGTTGCAAATATTTTTTTAATTAAATTGTCAGACTTTCACTAATATGAATAGCAGAGGTGATCCCTTGTTGTGGGAGATTTTAATGAACTTTATTTATGGAATGCATGAACAGCCTAAAGTTTTTTTCCTTTATCCATCATTTTCTCATAGGGCATAAGACTCCTGTTTCTCTAGTTTTGATCAGCTGCAGCTGGAATATTTTTCAGCTCTGACAGAAAGATTTCTGACCTTGAATCAGTGATTCTGGCTGCTAGTAAAACCTGAATGGATTGCTTGGACCAGAGAACAATTGACAGCTGTAGCACAAATCTAAGTCTGCTGAACGCTGAATCTCTTGTGGTTGAGACCTCAGGCTGCAAAAAGCAGACAGTCCATCTGAAGTTTCATATTTTTTCCTGGTGAAGGATTTCTGAGAATGAAGTGGGAAGTTTTTTAGAAAAAACATTAAGAGGAACTAGATTCTGTAATGAGGTAATGGATAGGGTAATAATGGGATAAATTCTTAAGTACTTGATTTCTTACAGGAAAAAATCTGATTTCTAACAAAGAATTTTGTAATAGTCAGAAATAGAAGAGAATGCATGAGCTCTCTCACAAAGCAGAGAGAGGGCATAAAATACTGTCCTGGACACACTGGCAAAGGTATCTGTATGTCTTCTCAGAAACATCCAAGAGTTTAAGAGTAGGAGAAGAAATGTGTAAGGCAAGAAAATCCACAATTGTGGCTGAAGATATGTTCTTCCACCCTTCCATGCTTGAACTCTTTCATGAGATGGAATGGGGGTGTAATTTCTCTGTCTATTCTGTAGCACATCTATTAATAGCATTTTTTAATTTTCTGTAATTGCTGTCTAGTTTTTCTCGGCTGATACATGGTCTAGCTAAATAAGAGCTTGAATAGGTGGGTCACCATAAAAGAGGAGTAGTTAATGTATGGAGAACTTTCTGACCTACAGAACTGTGGCAGCAGGAGCATTGAGCAGTGCTGGCTCCAGGCTTCCAGAAACCGTTTCTGAGCAACAAAGAAAACTTGTTTGGTTAAAAGGAATGTGTTGTACATGTCACTCAGTTCTTGAATGAAAAACAAAAAGTTGTCAACAACTTGGATCCTTGTGTGTTACAGTTATTTCCCACTAAGAAATGATGTTTCAAATAACCTGGTACTTCAGGCTCGAGTGCCTTGTAAAAGCAGAAATATTGCCTGTGGCTGCATTATGATGTTGAAAATTGTGTGGTTCTGTGACTGCCAGTCCCATTAGAGGCTCTGTAGAGATCAATAATTGCTATGAAAAATCATGTTTTTGTGCTGGAAAACAGATGCTTTATAGACAGTTAAAAAATAAAAAGGCCCCACTTTTTCTAAATCAGAAAAGATTTATAACAAGAAATAGTTTTGGTTTTATACATTTGAATTAAACAATTCATTTACTTTTGTTGAGATTTAAGTAGTCAAGTATTATGTGTGCTCTCTAGCCAATATCCTTTTTTGTTCTTTGTACATTTCATATTATTGGATTGAAGCATTCTGCTGACCAGTGTCCTGCCAGTGAGGCTTTGTGTCAAAATTCCATCTGTGTTTTAAGGTAATCATTGCCTGGGGGGGATTTGTGACTGAAGAAGTCAGTGGGACTTGCTTTGTTTTATGTCCTGCTCTGCATGGACTAACAAGAGTATGAAAAGATTAAACATGGCTCCAGTGGCAGGTGATTCCAGGACTTAGGTTGGGATTTCTTGCTTCAGCATTAATTGGACATTTTATTAATTATGATTCATACCAACTGCTCAGAGTCACTGGAACCAGGAAGAATGGCTGGGCCTGGGCTCAACCCTTACCCTAGAGCTCAGTAAAGATTTAGTGATTACATATATGACAAAGATATTTCCAAGAGGAGTAGGAGCACCTCTGTGTCTTGATGGGGAAAATGCAGATATAGGACCTCCTTCCTTGAGACACTCAAAATTCACAGAATCACAGAATAGTTGAGGTTGGAAGGGACCTGTAGTCTAACCCAAAATTTAGTGAGACAAGACTGTAATAAGCAAGCTGACTCATCCTTCATATTATCCTTAATTTATTGTTGAAGTTATCCCTACTCTGAGGAGAAGATAACAAAAAGCAAAAGCATAAATTCCACTGTGAATTTGTAGTTTCATACTAATTTCATAAAAATCTCATAAACATCTGTGAGGTTTCTGTCTGCTGTTTCTTGGGAATTCCTTCCATAGGAACTAAAAATCCTCCCAGCTCCTGTGTTTGCAGACTACTAATCCAAGTCTGGATGCTGTTTTGCTGTTCATGGGAGCAAGTACCAAAATACTTTTGTGTATACTAAATGCTTGAACATGTGACTTTTTGAAGAGCAAACAATATTTATGTCCTTTCCTGATGTTTCAGAGGAATAGCTTGTATGATTAAAGGGAAATACTGCAGCACGTGGACCTATTTTCAAAATTAAACAGATTTGTGAATAAAAGGAAGAGTTTGGACACACAGAAAAAATAAAGCCCTGAAGCAAAGCAATCCATTATGAAATCCTTCAGTAAAAATATTCCTTTGATGTTAATTTTTATGGAAATATTGGTTAAAGTTGCATGTACTTTCCAGAGAGGTAGGATATGATTTTATGTTAGTTATTAAACAGGTCATTAATATTCAGTGCCAAAGTCATTATTTTCCAGCAAGTAATGTAATTCCAAGCTGTCCAGAGAGAAGGAGTGAGTCTGTGGTGCACATGCTTAGAAATGTGGGTATTTGTTAAGGTATTGGGTGTTCCTGGGCACTGAGAATCTGTCATCCTGAGAATGTTCTATTCTAGTGCATTTTAATGAGCACTGCTGAAGCTCTGAATGGTCTGTCAGCACTTTTATTAGGCATCTTATTATTATGGAGTTTATAGCTTGGCTGTAAAGCCCTTGCTGTAGGCTAAAAGTAGTTAAATAATACTTTCAGAGTGCTGTTTTGTGCCAAATTTAATCCAGATAGCTTTAGGCATTTTTCCATGTTCGTATCAGAAGGCAATATTCAAGTTCTGATTGAAATCTTTTGAAGTAGGGCAAGGCAAAATACAAATGGCCTAGACCTGCAGCTTCACTCACAGGAGGCAGTAAGACAGCCTAGTGCAGAGAATGTATTTTTCATGGAATAACCATATACAGGGACTGCAGCAGTGGGACCCAGTGCTTCAGGGTGAATGATAAAGTCCTTATTGAAACAGAATCCTGGTTTGCCTGGGTAGGGTCTTCAGAACTGGAGTACCCTGAGGCAGGCTGTGAAAGCTCTGAATGACTCCCTCTGACAGAAATAGATGACATTGTTTCAAATAAAAACTATTAATTTGAGATGCTCTTGAAACGTCCTGTTACTTTTTTTCTGAGTAGTACCCAGAGAACAGCTCAGCAGTGTAGGGAGCTTGCAGGACTCTGTTTTCCCTTTGTTCATGGAACAAATGCTCTCATTTTGTACACCAGCAATCACAGTTTGCTGGGGCTGTTCTGCCAAGTCAAAGCAAAGAATTGTCAGGAGGAGGTGACAAAAAGTACTGCATCATTTTATTTTCACTTCAAGACCTTGGACATGGAAGTGTACCCCTCTTAAACTTAATAAAGATTGTTATCAGAGAAGTTGCATAAGCCTGTTGCTAAAGAATCTAATCTTAACAGATAAAAAAAAAGATAAAATATAATATGTTCTGTGAAAACATACTGAGTGCTTGTTTTATTTCAGTACAACATGAGGGGACAGATTGCCACATGGAGTACATGTTGCTTCAGTAATTCTCACAAAGTCTTTTTATCAGCTGACAGTCACAGGCAAGTTCCTGAGGGTGAAAAAATGTCCCCATGTTCTTGTCAGCAGTGCTATGTCTGGAGAAACTTTTCAGAACTGATTGGCAGTGCCTTCCTCCCTAACCAGCATGCTGTGGAAATCTCTGGTTGGTTAGAAGAGCTCTGTCACGTAGCAATGTCACCCTGGCCATGAGTTCCAGTCTGTGCAGGCTCCTGGGTGTCAATGGACACAGCTCTGGAGCAAGTTGAAATAGAAGTTGGTAGAGGTAGACAGGCTTTATTAACCCATTGGTGGTTATTTGCCGGTTCTCTGGTTTTGGTTGTTTTTAAATTTTTTTCTTTTTTTCCCATAATATTTGGTCCCTGAAAGCATGGGAATTCAAGGAAGAAAATCAGAACCAAAGGAGTTCTTCCTTTGTACATCTCTTTTATTTACCTTTCATCTTTATTGCTTCACCTGTGTCCCAGCAAAGGCAGCTGCCAGTTCCAAGACAAGCCATCACCTGGTAAATAGTTTCAGGGAGCTTCTGTGAGAATCCAACTGCAGTGGAGCATGAATTATATAGAAATCCAACCTATGCAATTTCTGGCTGAAAGCTGATTTGTAAGTTTTTGCAGGTTAAAGAATTGTTTTTAAAATTAGCAATGAGTGAATATTAAAGGTGAAACCCAAGCACCTCTGAACACAGTCAGGAACCTAATTCTAAAAATGTGGGTGTGATTAATTGCATCAGGCTATTAAGCATCACAACTGCGCTAAATGTTGGACAATGTGAGAGTATCAACCTCTTCAGTTCTTCCACTTTATTACAGTGGAGCGTCCTCTCTGTGGTAGCTTTCAATTTGAACCACAGGTTATTCCTGTTGTTGAGTTTTCATCAGACCAATGGAAAAAGGAAAAAGATAAAGAGCTCTAAAAGATTATTCAGTAGTCTTTCATCTCAATAAAAACTAGGTAGATGACATTCAAAATCTCTCAAAATTTCTCAGACTTTGAGAGCACCTTCAAAGTAAAGGAGCTGTCAATTGTAATTTAAAATATACCTTTCCTCCTGTCCTGCTAAAGAAACTTATTTTTCCAGCATCCAAGGCAGCTGCGCTTGCCTTCAAGTGTTTGCTTCGGTATATTCCTGCACAGAAAATCTAATATGTGGTTGCTGAGCTGCATAGTTTACAAGAGCTCATCTACAATGTGGAGAGTTTTTCACTGTATTGATTTGTGGAAACAGGACTGGTTTTTTGTCCTTCAGTATTTAATTTGTTTTTGGTACTCTTTTCATGAAGGGTTATTTTTGCCATGCATAAAGTGGGTTGCTTTGTTCTGTACATATATTGAAACATAAGGTTTCAATTAAATATCCAACAGAACAAAGATGAAGAGACATGGATACTTCAGGTACAGACAGCTGGAGCTAAAAGGTACTTACATCACAGGATGTGATTCAGTCTACAGCATTAATCTCTGTTCTATACCTAGAAACATTTTTTCAACTTGAGGAAATGCTCTTATTTTTGAGCCTTTTTGATGCTTTCGTGTCTTTGAAGGAAACTGGTCAACAGTTTTGGAAATGTTAGGGCTGGAGGAGGGAGACTGGCATAGAGGGTGGTCATGTTTTCTGTGCTTCCTTAGGCAATCAAGCTCAAAATGAGCAGGGAGGTCTGTACTTACACCGAGTTTGATTATATATTTCAAAGCCCAACTTTATGTGGAAGTGCTTTGATGAATTTTTAAACAGTCTTACAGAAATTCTGGAGAAACATTTGTACTGCCTGTTACTTCAAAAAAGTAGTACTCAATTAAGGTACTTTTTCTTCAGTTAGTAGTTTTTTGCTTGTTTTTTTTTGTAAATCCAAATGCTAACTTTTCATAATTACATCCTTGTTTCAGATGTGATGATTGAGCATAAGAAAATTAGAGGTTTAAAAAATATGTATATTCATATAATATGTATATAAAGTCCACTGGGATAAAAGAAATATGGCTGTAGTTTTAAATAAATTATTGAGGCACAGGATGAACACCTTATTTACATCATTGCAGATCCTTATCAAGTCTATCTCAGTTTTATGAATGTGCAGAAACAAATTCTGTGCCTGAGAGACATTCTCCAGGTGGGGTGATGTGAGGACAGAAGGAAAAAATTACATTCTCTTGGATAAATACCCCAGTGGCTGCTAAGGGCTAGTCAGAGGAAATCAGGAAGAAAATTGATGAGATTACAAAAATAAAAGAAATATGCCCAAGAGGGGGTGTTTTAAGTGCTGGTGAGACAATTAAAAAGGGAAAGAAGAGAGTGATAGTGAGCTATACACAGGTTCTCCTACTTTCAGGTGATGACAATCCTGCCAGCATCTGCACTGCCTGTTTGAAAGGGTATAGTATTCATTTAGACTTCTGAACTTGTAGTATTTATTGTTAGCTTATATCTTACCTTAAACAGCTCTAACTTTTCCAGTAGTCTGAAATATGTCAGACTATTGTTATATAAGCCCTGTAAGCAGTGCTGATTAGACAGTGCCTCTTTTTCTAGCTCAGAAGCAGAAAGAACCATTAGGCTTATCCAACGTGACTTTTTGCATCTCACAGTCCATTACGTTTCATCTGGATACCCTGTTTTACAGATGAAGACTGCAGTAAACAAGTAAATTAAGCCAATTAATCTGGGAGATAGTACTTTGTACAACACACCGAGTAGCAGGGATCAAGATGCATTTGCTGTCAAGCATCTGCAGCAGCCAAAAAAATGGAGTGAGATATACCAAGGTGGAATCAATTGCTGTTTGATAGATATTTCTGTTGCATTCCAGCTTCCCCTTAATCTGGGATCTTTAATAAAGAGGCTACCTGACAGCTGGAGATGTTCTTATTTTTTTTGTTATCAACTAGGATTTCTTGAAACAATAATGGATGTCTCCAAAGGCAAGAGTAGTGATAATTCCATGAGTCTTTCTGCTGGTCTTGTGGCTTGGAGTCTGTGCTTGTGCCTTCCATTTGTAAATCAAGAACTTTAAAAATTTATTTTAAGGGGTTCTGTACCATTTTATTGTAAATCCCTTCTTCCTTTGGTCTTTAGAACAGTTGCAATTGGTCTTTTACTTGTGTTTACATGAGTCAGATGGTGTTACAGCATTTAGCTGCATTCTCTTTTCCTCAACTTGTTTTTTCAACTTCCCTGACAACCCTCAAAGACCTGTCCTATGGTAAGGGATTTTCTGAGCTTCATTTTGAGATATTGCTCTTAGAGGAAAAAGGCAAACTCCCCAAGAAGGAAAAAAAAAAAAAAAAGCTAAAAATGAATGCAAAATGCACCTTAAACCTTTCCTAAAAGATTGCAAGCACTATCAGCTGTAGTGTCAATGCCAGTGCAGGATGTGGCTATCCAGTGGAACCTTGAGGAAGATCATCAGGAGAAAGGAAACATGGCCTCAAGCTCCAGGCTCACATTTGCATCTTTCAAATTTGCACAATCTGCATTTGATTAAGGTTTGCTGGCAATAAGGCAGACCTTAGTTCAGTTCTGTCTTTAAAATTTCATAGGTTATTCTTCCTGAAGGTAACTAGAAATTACAACATGCTTGGTGTTTCTGAGTAGAAGAATTGCTTTCAGCAATTCTGAGCAAACTGAGAGAAAACAGGAAATGTCAAATAATTTGGTTTATGAGAAATTTGGCTTTCTATTTCTGCTGTTTAGCAAAGGCTCATATCTTGAGATGGTCTAATTCCCAGGTTACACCACCCTCACATCTCCACAAGCTCTTGGATCTAGGGAGAAAGGGAATGCTGTGCTAATACAATCCATGTCTGTGGCTTTGCATACTTCATATTTCAGGAACTACCTAAGTAAGGTGAACAGTGGTAACCTTAGTAAAAAGCAGGTGTTGAGCCATTTCCCTGTGTAAGAGCAGACATTTATTTATTTATTTGACCATATTTTCCCTGCTGGTTCACTGGCAGGATGTTCTCAGCTTGTGGCGCACTGAGTGAAATTTGTGAATGTAAAACTTTCTTAAACTATCTTAAGTTCATGACTTTAATTTTTCAAGACTTTAAAGTACTTTTGACAACTGCCAGATAGCTCTACAATTTACCAGAAAAAGACCATCACACTGTGAAGAGACATTTAAGTGCATATTTTTTCATGCTAAAAATAAATCCAATTATCATTCTTTGTATCACAGCAGGCACTTTACAGAAAACTAATTTGTGAAAACAGAGAAAAGTATGCCCACCAAGGAATATATTTTAAAAATCAATACAGCAAGTAGATGTATATAACTTCACTGCATCTATTCTCTTTTGCTGTATGTTTTTATGTCCCCATTCTGTCAGTCTGCAGTTTTAAACAAACAGTTCCAAATGCCACTGATATTTTTGCTTAAAAGACAGAATCTGTAACCCTTCAGAGATTATATTAATAGCTGCAGCACTTTGCTGTACGTGGTATTTTAGCATTTTCCTTACATGCACAATCTAGGAGCACTAAATCTGTAATCACTAACCTTTCTTTTCTTACTAAAAAGTACTCTTAAATTAAATGATGCATTATTAATAAGCATTCTTTAAAATGGAACCTAGGAAAGTTACTGCACTTTATATTCTATTACAAAGAATGAGCTGCACTGAATTTCTCTGTCCACCTGTTCTGGCATTACAGTGCTTCCCTGTTTATTGTTCACATGATTTATTTTAGCTTAATTTTTGCTATCTTATAGCTTATTCCTTTGCAAAAATATTCACATAGGCAAAGGAATTCAAGGCCAGGCTGGATGGAGCCCTGAGCAACCTGGTTTATTTCATAAACATATCCAGTAGGTATCTTTAGTTTTTAATCCATACATTAAAGCATAATAATCAAGTAAGATTATCGTATCCAAAGATACTTTTCCAATCCTCTTTATTTTGGGGGATGGGGAGGGTATTTTAAGGAAGGAGTGTTATGTAAACTTTCCATGCTCTTCAGTATTACCTGGATCTTTTAAAGCCACTGCTGGAGCTTTGTGGTGCCAAGCCAGAGGGAACTTTGGATATTTTAAATAATTTTCTCAAAGTTTGGACACAAGTGATTTATCATCAAATCAGTACCTTAATATGGCATTGATTAGAGAATGTCATATGTGCAAATCTATTATGAGTTTTGCATACTTTCCTCTTCTGATGTTATGAAAGCATTGGCATGCATGATTTTAGGTTAGTTTCTTCTCAGAGAGGAATAATGTCTCTCTAGTGGGCTGGTAATGAAAGAAGACCTGCTTGGAACATTTGCAATTTATGCAGCTTCGTGGGAATGTATTTTGTAGACCTATCTGGGTAAATAAAGTAATTGCTCACCATGGCAAATGTCTCCTGAATTCCACAGCTCTCAGGAGCTACCAGTTTTTCATCTCAGATGGGTAACTGCCCTGAGTTTTGAAAAGTCTGCTTACCTGGACTTTAACTCATGTGTTCAGCTCTCATTTTGCAGAATATTTACGGTGTAATACATACTATAGCATGCATTTCGTGGGCTCATTCAATGGCCATTGCACACAAAGAGGAGATCCAGGATATTGTAAGATAAAGTCAGTTTATCTTGTAAATGAAGCACACTGATGATTTTGGGGAGATAGAGGCATGAAGCATTTTAAAAATAGCTTAAAAAAGAAAACATAAAAGAAAATGAAAATTTTTTTGCAGGGCTTTCGTTGTGTTAAAGAACACAAAGCTTGTGTTTGAAAAATGCACATATGCTTGGACAGCATTGAGATTGACCTTGTGCATGGAGTTTTTGAAATGGTACCAAAGGAAATGTTACATAGCTGAAGTATGATAAAAAGATTTTTCTGTTTAACTGTTCAGTGGAAACATAAGACATGTTGGTGTACTCCTTGAGTCTTTTCTCCAATATAAAATTCTGAATCCATATTATACAGATTATCTTCCAGAAGCATTTATAAACAGAGCAGTGCTTGGTGCTAGAATGGTTGATGTGGTGATTCAAGCTTCTCTTTAGAGCTGTGGCTGGAGGTAATGGAAAATCCAGGTGTGCTAACAGTGCCAGAAAAGCTGGAGCAGATTGGCTGGAAGTTTTATAGGCACTCCAAAACCCCTGCTGTATTCTAGGCACTGGCTTTGTTGACTGCCTAGTGGTGAGTCTGATTTGGAGGCATTAGACTTCCATAGGTCGCTAAATAACTCAATTTCTTGGGGGAAGCAGTTAGGAATCTGCCTCTGTACTAAGGTTTATATTTTAAATTAGTTAACTTGCTGGTTCCTGGGATGATGCATTTCTGCCTCCTGATTTCTAAATAAGCCTTTTCACATGCTTGTGTAATGTCTAGCAGCAGTAACAGGTATTATCCGTAAGCAAACACCAAGGAACAGACTGGTGCATTTGTACTAGGCTTTAGTTTGGGAATTTTTCTTCTTGCTGTCACATCAGGAACTCTGGAGCTAAAGAGAAATTTTCTGTTTTGACCAGAAGGCTTTGGTTTTTTTCAACCAAATAAACAAATCTTGGCACACCTTCAGCCATTCTTTTTTTTAAGGCAGAATTTCAGATCAAAACAAGGGAAGGTGTCATTCCACGTTCCCTTACGCCACAAAAGTTACAGTAGGTTGGGGCTAATGCTAATATTCCCCAAGGGTTGGATATTCCAGTACAAAAGCTGGCCTCTTCCTAATCTAAACACAAATTTAAGTCCTTAAACCTCCCTTTCCTGAGTACTCTAAACAAAATTATCTCCATTTTGAGAATATAAGTGGGCACAGGCTTAACAGCTTTTAAAAGTCTCAGCTTGGCTTTACTGTAACATCTGAGATGTTTGCATTAGGCAGGAAAACTGTTTATCTTTCCATCTCATCATGACTGCCCTTGTATTATATCTAGCAGAATTTTGCTCTAGCTGTCCAGCTGTGTAAATTTGTTGCCTGAAAGAGAAAACTTCATATTTAATGATTGAGCTTTTGGAAAGTAAATGATGTGATTGTTGTAGCATTAATCTTTTCAACTTATGTCAGTTGATTTCTTTGATTAAATGACAAATAATTTTCTTTTGTACAAAGCTATACATAGAGCTTCCAGTTTCTACTTCCACGCTATCTTTTGGGACCTTTTGGTGCAATGATTAAAGACCTGCTTTGGAGTGGTTTTGATGCCTTTTGACAACTTTCCCCTATTTCCTGTGGCTGTGCTATGCATTGCAATCTGTCAAGGATAAATACTTAGCCAGAATAATAATGGACTTTATATACATTATTCTGTAGGTGGTATAAAATACATGAGCAATTTAAAGAAATCTTGAGGGGCAGTGTCATTTAAAATTCCATGAAACACATTGCTGAAGTTAAACAAGTCCCAGATGCTTTCATTTGCCATTCTAAAGAAAAAAGAGTTGTCAGGCAAGATTTCCCAACTTAAAAAGCTCAGCAGAAATGGAAAGTGAGAAGTTAAAAGGGAGCAAACCTGTTGGGAGAGATTGCCCAAACAGCGAGTGGGTGATTGGTGCCTCTCAGGGAGGAGTCTAAATACCACAGAATATTTGGGGTTGAAAAGGACCTTTAAAGACCATCTAGTCCAGCCCCCACTCCTCCTTTATCTCTTGGCTGTTTTCAGCTTTACTGCCCCAAGGAGAGAAAAATAAACAAATAAAGCAAAGCATCAGAACCCAACAGTGATGTTTTTCTCTTTTATTTAGGGTGAAAAAAGGCCTTCTGAGCATACAGAATGGCCAGGAATATAGAGCACTGCCATGTAACCATGACAGAAATTCAATGCTTTGCTATATCCTCCCGAGAGAGAAGGAATATGCAGGGTGGATGGGTGCACACTCCTTGCTGTGTTTTGCACACAGGGTGTCTATTTCTTTGGTGTTTGTATTTGGGGCTGTAAGAGGAGCTCATGGTGCAAGGACAGTGCCAGAGGCAAAAGAAAAGAACTCGTGTGGTTGCAAGCAAACAACTCCAAGTTTATTCCTTTGCTTGAATCTTCTTAACAGAAGCCTAGTAGTTCTGACAACCAATACAGAGATTATTCCTATCAAGAGAGTACAAAAATCAACATAGATTACTTATAAGAATAAATAATTGATAAAGATAATAGATACTTAATTATAAGAACAAATAAATACTCTGACTATAGAGATTATTTATAAGAATCAATATGGAGAGTATTTCTAGCAGCTAATAGAGAGAATATAACAATCAATACAGGGACAATTTCTAAGTCAATACAGAAACTGTAAAAACTACACAGAGTATTTCTAGCAACACAGAGACTATTTGTAAGAATAAAAACAGAGTATAAAAACTCTAGAGGGTATTTCTAACTATCAATACAGAGACTATTTGTAACAATCAATACAGAGTATTTCTTACAACCAATAGGGGGTATTTCTAACAAACAATAGAGTGCACCATTATACAGATTAATTATAAGAGTCATTACAGAGCCTATTTAATCAATACAGTGACTATTTTTTTTAAATAAATTTGGAGACTATTTCTAACAATCAATAGATACTAAATATAACAATCAATAAGAGTCTAACAATCAATACAAAAAGAAAAGACTTATTAAAGCACAAAGCCTTAGTTAGTGGAATGAACTAATTTGAATGGGAATTGAAGCAGGCTACCTGCAACTACCCATAGATATCCTTGAGTTGGGCTCGTGTGCTGCTGGATCTTCTGTGCTGGTGTGGTGCAGGCTGTGCCTGAGCCTCCTGGGCAGCTTCCAGGGCTGCAATTTCCCTCTCCAAGGCAGCTGGTGATGCCAAAGCCTCACCTTGCACAATGTAATCCTCAGGAGTGTTACCTTATTGTATTTGCAGGGTGCCCCATGGCGGGAAGGAATGAAGACTCTGACTCCATGTTCTCAGATGGCTAATTTATTATTTTATGATACTATATTATATTAAAAAATACTATACTAAAGAATGCAGAAAGGATACTTACAGAAGGCTAAAAAGATAATAATGAAAACTTGTGACTCTCTCCAGAGCCCTGACACAGCTTGGCCCTGATTGGCCAATGAGTCAAAACAACCCACAGCAGAATTAATGAAATAATATATGATAAATATATATATGAGAAATGCATTTATTTATATATAAATTAAATAATAATAAATGAAATAAATAATGAAACAATCACCTGTTGGATAAGCAATCTCCAAGCACATTCCACATGTGAGCACAACACAGGAGAAGCAAATGAGATAAGAATTTGTTTTCCTTTTTCTCTGAGGCTTCTCAGCTTCCCAGGAGAAAATCCTGGGCCAAGGGATTTTTCAGAAAATATGAATGTGACATTTCCTCCCTGCCCTTGGGAAAAATTCAGTTTTTTCCAAGGGCTGCAGCAGCTGGTTGACGCCCACCACAGCCATCAGCACCAGGCACATCTGCAGGATTTCTGCACCCCTTGAGAGAGAGAGAAAGGAGGGAAGAGCCAAGAGTCAGCCTGTGTTCCCTCCCCAGGAAGAGAAAGGAAAGAGGCTCCCCACTGGAGGGAAAGCTCTGGCATCCTTGCTAGCCCTTCAGAAAGGCTGGAGGCCAGAGGGGCAAATTCCAAAGGCAGCTGCCCAAAGAGGCTCCATGAGCACGTGGGGAGGAGGAAGGGGAGGAAGGTGTGGGACACAGGGACACAAACCCTGAACAGTCAGGTTTGAGGAGAGAGAAGCTCAGCATGGAGGATGACAGAGCCCAGTGCCCCAAGCTGGGGGAAAAGAGGAAGGGCCTCCCAAGCTGGCTGGAGGCAGACAATGGAGACCTTGCCCAGATGTTCCCAGATGGGCTGGGGAGAAGGAATCCAGGGCCCTGCATTCCAGCTGCTCCCAGCACTGCCTTAAGCCAAGGCCTGATGGAATCCTGCTCAGTGTGGGCTGAGCCAGAGCTGGACCCTGAAGGGCTGGCTATGAAGTCAAGGCCCTCTTCCCCTCCCAACGCCCTTCCCTTGGCATGTTTTTGTTCCTGGTTTATTTGCATTAACACCCTACAAACTGGCTTCCTTAGGTTTAACACCTGCATTGGCAGAGAGATGGCCTCCCCTCCTCACCTCTGTGTAGCTAAGGTGGGCAAAAGGAGAGAGCACATTCTCTTGCTGCTCCAAAATAAAACAGCAAGGTGTGCAACCCCAATGACCTGATCCTCATCCTGTATTGTCTCAGCTGCGGAGAGGCAGAAGCAGGCAAGGAGAAACTCCTCTCTAAGATTAGGGTGAGAAGTGCCTCCCTCCCACAGGCCTTTGCAGGCACATCTTAGTATCTTAAGTTCTCTTGGTTTGTACAGTTGTTCCACTCCAGTTCAGCCCTCATTCACCACATTTGCATATTCTCTAGAATGTTCTCCCCTCCCCTGATCCCACTGATCCCAGTTTCCGGCAGTGTTCCACCCCTGCTGCCCTACAGGTTCCCCTGCTTGGCTCCCCCTCCTCTGCACCACTTTCCCCTGTTCCCATTGCCCCTGTCCCTCAGATCTGCCCCTTTTCCCCATAGAAAACCCTCTACGCTCAGTCAAAGTTTGTCTTTGTCCCTGGACTCCCTTAGAGTATTGTCATGGACATATTTTATGAAAAATCCTTTAGTTAGGATTTTTCTCCTGAGGAAGCTTCAGCTTCACCATGTTTTGCTGCTTTAGAGTGTGATTTAGAGAATTGTTTACCCAGCATGTGAAATTGTTTTTACTTGATGACCAATGACAGCCACCTGTGTCGAGGCTGTGAGCAGTCACAAGATTTTATTTTCATTCCTTTCTATTCCTTGCTAGTCTTCTGATGCAATCCTTTCTTCTATTCTTTTAGTATTGTTTTAATATATAATTTTCTTTTGATATAGTATAATATATATCATAAAATAATAAATCAACCTTTGGAAATATGGAGTCAAGATTCTTGTCTCTTTCCGTGTTGGGACTGCCTGCAAATTCAACAGAGTATCAGTAAACTTCCTACTGTTTTTCAGCAGTTGAAACTGAATTAGAATAGCAAGGAGAAGGAAGTTACCTCTGCTTTTCAGCCTTATCTCCAGTCTCTGTTTGTAATGATTGCTGTAGATTTCAAGAATGCAAGTTTTTTATTAATCACTGGTCTTTAACTGACTTACATTTACATTCAGAGATTAATGCAGTGGCCTTTTTTTTTTTGCTGTTTGATACTTGACTGTTATAAGTAATCTAATTAAATCTTCTGTATTTGTTTTTTGTGTTGCATTAGAGGAACTCATTCATTTGTGGTTTTTTTGTTTGTTTATCAAATTGTAATAAAACTCTACAGACACTTGGCACTGCAGCATTTAGCATGTTACATCCCATCACATATAGAAATGGTCTAATAAACAATTAAATTGTAGCAAAAAATTGCAGAATTAGAGTTGAATAAGGTAGGCACCCAAAATTTAGAAATACAGATTTGCTAATTATGGAAAACCTCAACTGAAATTTCCAACAGGTTCTCTGAAAATGAGATCTAGCTTTAATTTTTTGAAGGAACCACTGTCAAATTTTCAATTTTGTGAACAATATTTGTGATTTTATTGTGATGCTTTTGCAGGAAAAAATTCTTACTGCAAAAGTTTTATTTATTTAAAAATATTATTTGCCATCAAAGCCTTTTTTTGCTAGATCCTAAAATGTAGCATGGAAAACATACAGGTATTTTAAGGCAGTAATTAATCATACAATTGATATCAGGACCTGTCTAACATTTGTTCTCTTATTCCAATAGCTGCTCCCCAACTTCCATCTCAGGTGATGGAAAAAATGTTCTGTTCAACCATCATCAATGAGCTCTCTGTCACTAGGCTTAATCCACATATGGGATTTTTTAAATATTTTTTTCTTTCTTTTCTTGTGTATTTCATGTCCTTTTACTCCCACATTATTGCCTTAATGATTTTTTTAATTTCTGGGTGACTGTTAGGAATTGTCTGCCATTAGACAACATCTCACTTTCAATATTTAAAAACCACAAAAACTTCTGATGTAAGTATTGTTGACTATTAATTAAAAGTAAATATATAGGTTGCTCATATTATTGTTTTGTAATAAATGGAGAAGTTGCTCCTTCCTTATGTAATGAACAGCTAGGTAAATTCAGTGTATTGCCCTCCTCAAGGGCTACTGAACACTAAAATTGGCCAAAAAAAACCTGGGAAGCTGTGTACCAGGTTAATTTGTGTCAAAGCATGACAACTGAGACACATCATCTTGTAGGAGGTCTTGCACATCTTCTTTTGGAAATTTATAGATCCTGTGGAGGTGTTTTTGAGATTGGAATGAGGAAGAAACAGGCATAAAAATAAAACATTTTTAGCAGTTCCCAGTATATTGCTCTTGTCACTACTTGTTTTATTTATGAGCCTATTGGACCCAAATACATACTCACTCTTACCTGTGACAAACTGACAAGTGGGATATAAAAATGAAAAGTTTTTTCCCTTAGCTGGTGGCTAAGGAATCATTGATCTTCTCTAAACTAACATTAATCTTGGAAAGGCAGCAGGAGGCTTATAGGTCTTCCATGGACTTTGAAAGAGGTAAATTGGAAAACAAACAAAAAAAACCCTCTTTTGTCCATATTCCTTATTGTTGGGAATATTTCATGATACTGTAGTTGCCAGCTGGTCATAACTTATAGTTCATTAAAGTTTTATGCTTGAATCATAACTATACACTCTTTAAAATAATTAACTTAGGCAGGGCTCTACGACATAATTGATTAGAAAACTAAACTTCCTTTGCTGCCTGTGTCATTAATAGAAGCTCTCAGGTGATGAACTCTTAGACAATCCTCTGAAATGTTCCATGTAACAATCATTAGTGAGAAATTCCAAAACAGCAACAGACAGGATCTTATTTTCTTGGCAGATCAGGTAATTTAAAAGACTACAAATGTATATATTTTTAGCTTTCTTAAATCAAAATATCAGGACTTGGGAGCATGATATGCAGACGTTTGGGGGTGTAGGTTGTGTGTTTTTATTTCCACCTCATCTAAATTTTTCTTCTGCATTTCCCATCCTCAGTTCTGCAGGAAAATTTTATGTAACCTGTGATGGCTTATTTGTTGCTATGAAGAAGGACCTGAATTGCTAAAACTCAATTTGGATTCCAGCTAGGACACAGTCTTTTTGAAGAAACTGTGTTAGTATTTTAAATTTTATAAAATGAGTTTATACATGGTTGATAATTCCTTATTACACAGTAAACCCATGGACCTTGCTTTTTATCTCAAAACTCCCCTAGAACCTGGCAGTAAATGCAAGAATTTTGTGTCTTCTTGCCTCTACAATAAAAGCAAACCCCCTTTGCCAGCCCCCCAGTCTATCACATTGCCATAAACAGACTTTGCAGTTTAGCAACTTCCTTTCTCTCTGGTTAGTAAAACGTGTAGGAAGAAACAACTTGTTCTTGTGCAACTTGAGAACAATTTCTGAACGCTGATGTTTTTATCTGACAGATCAATGAAGCATCTTACTGCCATTTATCTGCTCTTTCCTGTCCACTAATGCCTGTGCATGTAGAAAGGGTTTTTCACCATATATCTGTGCTCTTCCATCTTTCTGGAGGCATTCACCAGCCCCCTCACAGCCATGTCACCATTGCTACAGCACATGGACATCTCCTGATAAAAATCTGGACATGCAAGCTGTGTGTCAGAAGAGTGGAAAATGACTGACAGTGAATAAAATGTCTTTCACTGTCCATCTTTGGCCCTGCTTTTTGGAAATATTGTCCATTTGGTTGCAGCTTCACCTCCATCACTGAAGTCTTGCTGATCTTTTATAAATATCCTTTTTTGATATACTTTAAGGTTCTGAAATTCACCATTTACTAAGACTTGGCTATCTTTGTTATTTTTGAGTGCCAGTTCAGAATGGGAGTTGGTTTTCTTTTTGTGGTAGTCCTGATTCAGATGGAGGGGGTGTCTCAAAACCCCCCTGAAGCTGTGCTACATCGAGGTGCTGTGGTTCTTGATCCAAGGGAACCAAAGCCTGAACCATTCCTGAGTTTAACTTTGCAAATGGAATCAAGCAGCTTTTGGAGAAGTCCAAGTTCCCCAATTTACCCTCTTTTAAGCAGACACAGAACTTCACTGCTCTCTCCAAACTCCTGGAGGGAGATTGAAGCCTGGGCACCTCTCTTGGGTAATGAGAAACTGGACAGAAGGAAACGGCCTCAAGTTGTGCCAGGGAAGGCTGGAATTGAGAGTTAGGAAAAATTTGGGTCATGCATTGGGATGGTCTGCCCAGGGAGGAGGTGGAGTCACTGTCCCTGGAGAGGTTTGTGTCACATGTAGGTGTGACACCTGGGGATGTGGTTACTGGGGTTGGCAGTGCTGGGTTAATGATTGGACTCAATGATTTTAGAGGAGTTTTCCAACCTTTTTATTTCACGTTTGAATTTTCCATTTTTCTCATCTCTCAGGCTGTTCTGGTGATTAAATCGTACACTATGATGAGTTCAAATTAAGAGTTTAAATGTTTTCAGTGTTGGCATGATTATTCAGTAAATTATAGATAAAACAATGTATAGAATGTATGCTGTAAGGTACCAAGTCATCTAATCCTCATTATGAATGTAGTATATTCAGCCATATGCAATGACATGACTGGATAAAGAAAGAAAAGTTTATAATTACAGCATGCTTTTCCATGATGAACAGAGGCTCCAATATCATTCTGGAAATGTACATATTATTAGTTTCCATTGTTCATACATGAACAAAATATTTTATTGCTAGGGGAATTAAATTCTTTTGACTTACTAATTTGGAGGAAAATTTTGAGAGCTGATAGGATTTTCTTTCAATTATGAAGCACATATAATATTCCAAATGTGAACTGTGACTTCTATAGGGAAAGAAAGATGAAAAGATCAGTTTTGCATGGCTGGAAATTTACTTGATACTAAAACTTAATGGATGAAGACACTTACAACAGTATGATTTCCCATCTTTTATTCATGTACAATTTTACCAAAGTATTCCCATCAGCCTGCTATTTTCATTTCCCATATATTTACATATACTTTCTCAAATAATGTAAAAATCTCTGGAAAAAAAATTGCTAAATTTCTTTTTTTTGAGAGCAAGAAAATCAAAGTGAAAGAAAAGAGCGTCAAAAGTTCAGCTCTGGTATAACATATCAAAGAAATTTCTGGTATAAAATATCAAAGAAATTAAAAGCTGGGGAGGCTGCTAGGTTTTAGCTCTGTATTTTTTATGTCTTTGTATTTCAGATCACTTATATTGGAGCACCTTTGATTCTCAGTGAGTTAAGAGCAGAACCTCTCTCCATATACCTCATTATGGGCTCATAGATTCCTATTTCTAAATATTTGAATATTTTGCACTCCTAGGACTATCTGTTAATGAACAGACTGTACAAGAAGAGCAAACCAGCACCTCATGGCAGCACATTGGTCAAAGGAAAAGAATCAATTACATATTCTGTGCTGGGAATGTCCCTTCATGGTGCTCTTCTGAAAGGGAGGAGAGGCAAAGTTAATTCACTGAATAATGTGTTGCAAGTGTGTGAGTAATCATTTAAAGGGAAAAAACCCTAAATTGCATTCATGTGGTCACTTTGAGGGCCTGAGAAGGGAGGGCAAAGCATCACAGTAGTTATTTGTTGTTGTGCAGAGACACAAACACACCTGGCAGAGAAAAACAGTAACAGGGAGTGATCTTTGCCTTGGGGCACACAAGCAGCTGCATGTCCATCACCTGGTGACTTCTGGTGGGGCAGGATGAGGCCAGGGGCTCAGAAAGAGCCCAGGAGATGGTTTTGTTTCAGAAATAAAATGCTTCTTTCTGCAGTCTGCAGTGAACATCCTAAGAACATCCTAAGAATCCTTCTCTGCCTCAAGAAGAAGGAGGTGTGTGGTTCTGAGGTGCTAAATGAATGTTGGACCAGGGTTATTTTGAGTTCTATAAATAACTGGTGAAAGGCACAGGTGTTGGAGAGGAAGTTTGGTGTAATTAACAGATCAGCAAATGTCTGTATTCAAAAAGGAAGGGTGTTCAGTGGGAAAGGTTTTTTTTTACAACCATTTTTATACCCTGGGAAGGAGGTGGAGATGGGTGGAACAAGGTGCTCATATATTAAAATAGACCTGCAATCTCTTTGGTTCAGATATTCTCAGGGAAAAAAAAAAAGTGGAGAAAAGGAGGAAGCAGCTCAGTGTGCAAATATGAAATAAACCTTTGAAGGTCAGACATCTTTTCCAATGAAAGTCATGAATGGAACATGATGTATGGTATGATGATCCTTTCTTACTCTAGCTTTTAGTCTGAGTACTTCTTGTGCACCAGTTTTGACTTTCTGAAGACCAAAAAAAAAAATCTGATTGTTGATGAGCATAAAATACTGTGCTGGACTTAGAGAAAGGTTAATGTGTTACGGTGTTAAGCACTCTGAAATTGTTCAGTTATATATAAACCACACAGCATAGTAAGTGTGAGTTTTCATGCCACATGTCAATTCTCACTTCCTAGGCTGTGACTGGAATTTTATATGAGTACAGCTGATTATTTTGAAATAATAATTGTCTATTTTGTAATATTGTAAAACAAGATTTTCAAGGGGAAAAACAAAGCTCTTTACCGTATGAATTGCAAAACTTTTCCAGATCCACCTGGGTTTCTTGGATGTTTTGAAAACAAATTTATAATGATGAGAGGATTATTTGGGATAGTACATGTTGGAATTCAGCAATTGTATATCAGTGAGATCCAGGGAAGACAGAACAGGCCCCTAAGGTGACTTAGGGTGAGTCTGGAAGCTGAAAGAGTTTGGCTGCCTCACTGTGTGATAGTTCTGTTCTGTCACAGATGAGTTACTAAAGTAACCTTGAGCTTATTGGTGTTCTTTAAATGGTCCAGGTCATTAGAGCTCAGCTGGTAGTCTCACTGTTGTTTGCATCAAGTTCATTTGCTTGCTTTTATAAATAGAATTTTTTTTTTATTTTAAGGCATTTATTTGTGGCCCCTCTTTTTTTACATGATCATTTTCCAGGCATGCTACTCACAATTGGTACAAAGGTAGATCAGATTTTGGCCTAACTAAACATAAGAGATTCTTTTACCAAGAATTTCAAAAGAACAAAGTCTTTAAAAATTGCAGAAAAACATTCCTTTACATGATGTCATAATTTAAAACAAAATGAGAAATTAATACTAATTATTACAGTGTCACATTCTGTGGGACTTCTGATTGCGAAAGTTTATGTTAAACGTTTCCAAGAAATTCATGGAATGAGCTTGTCCTAGTTTGTCTTGGCTTTCTGTAATATTTTTGCAAGAGACTTAAACAGTAATCAAATCCAGATCTACTTTGTCTCAGAGAAAATAGGGATTTCTCTTCTAAACAACACTAATAGTTATGAGATATTATTTTCATAGCTGTAAGGTCATCTGACCATGGGCCAAGCATTGTGCCATGTGCTGGGCAGGCAGAACAAAGCCTTTAGTCCACAAACAGAGAACCTGAGGGTGGGTGGAAGAGAAATCCATATAAGCAGGTCTGGTTGTGGTTTAACCCCAGCCCCACAGAGCCACTGGCTCCCCCCCCCCCACCAGTGGCACTGGGGAGAGAACTGGGAGGGGAAAAGCTACAAAACTTGAGGGTTGAGATAAGGAAAGTTTAATAGGGGAAGCAAAATCCCAGAAGGAAAGGAAAACAGGGAATTAATTCCTGCTTCCCATGGACAGGCAAGAGTTCAGCCTTCTCCAGGAGATCAAGACTCTGTCATGAGTAAAGGTGACTTTGGAAGGACAAACACCATCACCCCAAATATCCCCCTTTTCCTCATTCTTACCCCCACTTTATCCACTGACCATGATGCCACACGGTCTGGAATGTCCCTTTGGTCAGTGGGGTCCCCTGTCCTGGCTGTGTCCCCTCCCACCCTGCCAGGCACCCCCAGCTCCCTCAGCAGTGGGGTTCACAAAAAGCAGAGAAGGCCTTGGCTCTGTGCAACAACAACAACAACAACAAGAACATCTCTGTGTGATCAACCCTGTGTTCAGCACAAATCCAAACACAGCCCCACAGCAGCCACTGCAAAGAAAATTAACTCTAGCCCGGCTGAAACCAGCTCAGCCTAATATCACAGAGCAAGTGCAAGAACTAGAGGAGGAGAGACGATGAGAGACCTTTCTGTTTTGGATGGTGGAAGGAAAAGGTGGAAGAAGGGAAAGAAAATGAGCAGAAGCAAAGGAACCAGAACATCTAATCAATTCTTGTTTTGAATAAGCAAAATTCTGTTTGGGGTGATAAGTGGAAGGTGCATTTGAAAAGGTGGTTTTAGAAGAGACCTTATGGGTGTGGAGTCTGATTAAACTGGGTGAGGCAGAACGACTCAATTCAACGAGCTCAGGGACAACCACACAGCCAACATTTGGCAGAGGTAGAGATTCTGAACCTTGATGACTACAGGTTGTGATAACCTGGACTTGCTGTCTCCAGGGTCTTCTGGCTTCCTGCTAGCTTAAAGTGTGAATTTTATGAGCCACCACCATCTGCCCAGCTCAGGGGAACTCCTTCCTGTAAAGAGGAGGAATGATGGAGAGAGCTGAGTCTGTAGTCACTGACAGCAATACACAAGAATAAGAGAGAATAAGAGCTACAAAGTTTCAGAAAACATAGGAGAAATGTGAGAGGAATTAAAAACTGAAAATGACACCAGATTGTATAAAAATTAAAAATAAAAATACAGTCTGACCCCCTGGCATGAAGCAAGAGGAAATTGCTGCAAATTATGAATTAAATGAGATAATAATGCATATCAACTAATGAATTTCATAAAGGTGGCTGAATTTATTTTAGAAATTGTTTTTAAAGTAGGTTATCAGATCTGAAATGTGCAGCTTTGTTTATTTAGTTATTTTATACCGCTATTTTCCAGAAAGCCCAGGTGTGAATTCCTTTTCTTGCTCTTTTTTTCCCTTTTAGTTACAGAGATGATTACAAAGGCTTTTGAAAAGTTTGCTTCCTCAACAAAATATTTCAAGTTCATTTCAATCCTTTTGAATACAAGATTAATTGTTTTCCTGCAGTAAGACATTATATTGAATATAATTGAATTCTTATAGCTTACTGCATGGCTTGCTTGTGAATGTTTTCAAGTAACCAATTTTTCCTTCTGCAAGTTCATCCATAATAAAGTAGTTGTGATTTCTTTGGGCTTCTAGGGATGGAAAATGGGCTGTGCATGAACTGGGATCAAGATGCTCTGCAGCCTAAGAGCAGAATCAGCAGCTGTTGTGGGGAATTCTCTGTGACTGAATTCAGCTGACCAAGTGGGTATGGAGCAGAAGTTTTTCAGAGTACTAATTTCTGTTTTGCCCTATGCTGACTTCCCAGTTCCATCCATGTGTCATGTGAGTCTCACTGTTACTCATCCTTTCAGCAGGAAAATCAAGCTACTCTTGTGAAGTCCAAAGACCACCCAGTCCAGCCCTCACTTCTTTCACTCTTGGCTGTTCTCAGCCTTGCTCCCCCAAAGTAAGGAAAACAAACAAATACCAAAGCATCAGAACCCAATAATGGTGTTTCTCTTTTGACCTGGGGAACGAAGGGCTCCTGTTTACTTATCCATGGATAATGGCCAGGAATATAAATAGGAATATAATTCCAGGAATATAATTCCATGCTAGCTTGAAATACTCAAATAAAATGTCCCGAAGACATGGAGCTGCTCTGCTACATCCTCCCCAGAGAGCAGAAATTTGCAGGGGTGGTTTTGAAAGACAGAATGAGCCCTTTAAACTACTGCTGCAAGTCTTCTCAAGAAGGCTTTACTTTATAACTGCAGTTCCCTTTTGATTAATCACCTTGTCTTGCACATGCCTTAATACTGCTTCCAGAAGGATCTACTCCATAATCTTCACAGAAGTGAGGTCTAGATTTCCCCAGGTACTTCTTTCTTCCCTTGATAAAAACAGAAGTTTCTGGCCTGTCTTGCGTGATCTCTTGTGCACCAGGATGGAGAGTCCTTGTGCCCCTAAGGAAAGTGCTCCTAAAATGTGGCCAGCTCAGGTCAGCTCTGCTGGCTCTCAGGAGAGCTTCCCAGGACATCTCATCCATTCATTATTTGAACAACTACAAGTTCACTCTTCCAAAATTCAGGGTCCTGACTTTGCTCTTTGCCAGACCCGTGTTTCTTGAATTCAGGAACTCAGCCAGGGCATGGTCACCACAGCCCAGGCTGCCTCCAGTCCTAATTTCTCTGATAAGCTTATCCATACTACTGGGCACCACATCCAGCCATGCTCCTACTCCATTTGCTTTGTCTCACACCTGAAAGTCTGTCTTGTTCCCCTGGACAGCTGTATTTCTTTCCCAGGAGATATCTGGGTGGTTGAAATCCCACATCAGGATGAGAGCTTGGGAGTGTGACACTTCCTGCAGCCAAAGCAAGACCTCATTGACAGCTTGCCCTGATCAAGGTGTGTGCTGTGCCTGATCCTTCATTTTCACCCACAGGCTCTCGGCCTGTTTGTGGCTGTGTTGGGAAGGATGAAAATTTGACAAGAAAGTCTCACAGATATGTGTGCTTAGCAGAAAGATTTTTGAATGTAGAGTTTGTTGAAGGAATAGAGATGGAAGAGCAAGTTTTGATATAGAAGAAAAGAATTGCTGATCCAGTCTTACTGGATAACCAAGGAGGCAAAGGGTGTGTTAGTTAGAAGGGGTTTTTATGGCTTAGAGCACAGGATAAACCCACCCCAAACAAGATGTTTTTACCAAGCAGAAAGAGAGCACAGGCAAATAAGTCAGCAAATGCTGCAAGTAGAAAAAAGGTCTCAGAATTTTCCACTGCAAGAAAACTGAAAAACAACTTCTGGCTTAAACTGTAATGTACTACTTTTAGTGATTGGAGAACAGTAACATGAATATGGTAATTATAGTAGTTATGACAGGCTATAGATAAAAGTTAAGGTAGAGATTGGTTCTACTGTATTAAGATGCTCAGCAAAGAAAAGTCTATAATGCATTGTAACCAAAACCAAAGGGTCTGCAGGGCTGCCTGCAGCTGGAGCTGACAGCTGTAGGGCACAGCTCTGCACCCACGACCCTGGACTGCTGTAACCTCTTGGATGGAATAAACTGCATTTTGGAGAGCTGCCTGGAGTCCCACATCTCTCATTACAGCTCTTGCATGGCTGCTCTTCCCAATCTATCCATTCCTTAACACCACCTGCAGCACCTCCACCCCTCCTTCCCAGCCTCTCCTAAAAACAGTAGGTTCAGAAGCAGAGTGCCATTTCAGCAGCTTCCAAAACAAGATTATGTAAACACACAGGGATGAGTTCACACCAGGTGACAGAGAATTCAGTGGTGTTTTTTCCCCCTTGATCATATGCTTTGTCTAAATGTGAACTCCATATTTGTTGTGGGCTGACATGCTCTTGATAAAAAAATATTGGGATTTAATGAGCAAGCATGAGGTGTAGAATATCACAGGAGAAACAATACTTGAATATCAAAATGGTTCTAATGTGAAGCCTTCGCAGCATAGATGTAATATCCTACACAAAAAGTCTCTATAGGTAGCAGGATAATGTTCTTTGATGGTCTAACAGTTTCTCCTCATCAGGGATACCTCTTTTACCTTGTAAAAGAATCTTTGAAATGTTTGTATCAACCTATTTTCATATCCCTTGTCAGTTTTAGATGGTTCTTTTCAGTTTAGTTAAATGAATTTCACTTTTGACATATACTCTGAAGTGTAGTTCTACTCCATAAAAATGACACTATTGAGTCCTATATTTACTTTACTTCAGCAACTAAATGTCAAGTATATTTACTGTTGAAAGTGTTGCTTGATAAATCCCATATCTGAAAACTCAGGCTAGATTGTAGTGCTGCGTGTTTTTTGTTCTTTTTTTTTATCCACTTTCACTGATGCTGGAAAAGTTCTGCAAGGGAAATTATGCTGCTGGACTTGTAGAAGTACAGCTGACCAGAACTCATTGGATAACTGTTCTGGTGATGCCTAATAAGGCAAATAAATCTATTTTCTTGCCCTTGTCCTGGAAAACATAACATAACCTAACAGGTGCTGAAGCTGCCTGGCCACAAATTTCCTGCTGCTTATGCTTGTGTGGCTTTGATTGAAGAATGAAACTAGTTACAATAATTAGTCACCTTTGCAGAAATTATATGTTCAAAGAAATATTTCTAAGCATGCTGCATCTGCTAATAATTAAACCAAGATATTTTACTTAGTGGTTATTATAATGTGTTGTAATAAGAGCAGATGCTTTTTAATGAACATACTGCATTTTAAAGGGTTTGAAAACAAAGCCATGCAAGAATTATGGGTAGTTGATAGTTTTTTAAAAGGCTATGCTCACTGGGATTTTATAGCATGCTTCCTACTGACATGGACGATTTTTGTTTGAGTGAGCTGCACTGTTCGTGGTTTCTCAAATTTCACTTCCTTTCTCATCAACAAAGCTTGATTTTTTAAGAATCTGCAATCCAGGCATTCCTGATAATTTATCTTCCTATGTTTTAAAAGTCTGTGTCATTATAGAGTAGCTGTTGTCTTGCTGGTGTCAATCTGAATTTTAGACTGGAACCTTTTTCAGAGGGTGTGACATTTTAATGCCTTAGTCTTCATCTGTCAGATTATTTTGGTTCTTTGTACCAGGAAATATTCCTTTAAAATCATTCACTTTGTCAGGGAAAATCTATCTGTGAATGACTGGTTTTAAAAAAACCTGGCTCTTACCTAAGGAATTGCATATCTGAAACCTGGAAAGGTTTATCTGAAAGTAGGTAAACAAAGCTGCATGATGAAGTTTTAATTAGCATCTTAATCTAAGAAGCTGATCTTGCTGCTTTTCTGGCAAAAACTGTCCTGAGGCTGCCCCAAAAAATGGATTTCAGTGCATGGTTGATGAACATGCTGAAGTGGGATTTACCTATTTGATAAACTTGCTGATTTCAATGCTCCTCAAGTCAGGCTGACTGTAGTGGGAGTGACCCTGATGTCTCCAAAATATTGATGTATATTTTTCCACATATCTGGAAGTTGTGCTGAAATAGAGGCTGAGTGTATCAGAAGGTGAATCTTGTAGATAAAAATCAGACTGTTGAGGTGAAGGTCTGTTTTGACCAAATAACCAGAAATATGGGAATGTGTCTGAGGGTTTGGTGTTTTTTAATTTGCTTTGATTATTCAAGTAAAAAAATATAAATAGGTATTGATCTCAGTGTGATCCCTTGTGCAACTGTTTATTTGATATTTTCTATATTTATCCTTCTTGGGGTGCAAGGAAGAGATGGAAAGTGTGTTCAGCAACTTGTAAAGCTCAATATAATTTCTGGTCCCATATTCCCTTACCAAAAATCCTGAGAGAAGAATTTGTGGTCTGGCCAGGTAACATAACAAGCTATTCAAACAGAGGGTAGCAACTCTGACTGTGAATAATCCTGGGTGGATTTTAGGATAGAAGGGAAATGTTCACCCATAAATGGTGCTGGATTGTTGTATATATGTATTTAAAAATATCTAGAGTGATGTAGCACTAGATGCTGTGAAGGAAGACACCTACAGTGTTCGGCAGTGTATTCCCTAATTTCTGCTTCTGTATTCATTGGCTTTTTTTGTGTTGCATGTGGAAAGTGGGCCTTTAAGGGAAGGGGGTTGGGATGGAAAATGTCACTCAGTGACACAGGAAATACCAAGTGCTAGACAGACAGACATTAAATACTTAATTCCTGTCTTAGAAATTGTTAGATAAGATTTATACAACCTATAAAAAATGAGACCTTTTGTGTTAGGAGTGGATACTGTTTGCCACAGGACTGGAGGGGTCACAAAGGTCACTGGGAGAGGAGAGAGGGCTTTCCAGAACAGAGCATTCCCCTCAATGGCTGAGGTTTCAGCTGCTTCTTTCCCACACAACTGCTACCCCATTTTAATTTTTTTTCCCCACCATTCAGTCTTGACTGATTGATTTCAGCCCAGCTGAGAAAGATGCTGCTGTTGAAAATATTCAGCAAAATCCTCACAGGAGCCTATTTATTTTGGACACTGATTCATGTGCTTGTAGGGGCTGTGTTCTGCCAGCACAGAAATGTGTCCTGAAAAGCCAGAATTTTGTGTAGTTTATGATCCTGGTCTTGACTTTTCTAGGTAGGAGTTGCTCTTCTTACTTCTGTCGGTAGTTATGAATTAGGAATTACTATATTCCTACAGGTATGGAATCAAATACACAAGGAATGCTGTGCAGTGTGTCCAGTCAATGTTTTTGCAGAGGCTAGAGCCTTGGACATTTTGCAGCTTTGCATGTCAGTTCATTAGAGATTAGAGCTCATTAGCACTTTTCACTTAAAGCATGAAGGGGCATGAAAATGGAAATGCAGAGCAGACTGTGGATTGTTGTCACAATTATTTTAGCTCTGGGAGCTCTTTCTCCCAGATTCAGTGCTGTTCACAGTAAAACAAAAGTGGTTTCTCTCCTGTATGAGCTGCAAATTTCCTTCTGAATAAACATTTTGCAGATTTTATTTGACTAGAGTGTCTTCCTTTAACACTTCAGCATCATCAGATAATTCATCACACAGGATATACAGTTTAATCTCTGTATTTCAGCAACACTGACAGAAAATTAGAAATAGAGAAAGGCATGAAAGAAAAAAGTTAATTGTATTCATTTCACATGCTTCAATTATAGGGCAACCTCATTCATCCATTCTCTTCTTCTTTATTTACAATGTTTTTGGCAACACTTTGGGTTTGAACTTGACCCCCATGTTTGGATATTCTGGTGTATGTGGAGATTTGAACAACAGTAACTTTTTCTCTCTATTTAGTACTTGTAAACCTTAAAGATTTTTCTTTTAGAACAGGCTGTGAACAACCACAGGAGACCATTCTCCAGTTGCTCTATATTTGTTCCTTCCTGGTTGCAAGGAGCCCTTGGTAAAGCTACTCTACACAATCACCATGTGATTAATAAGATTTGAGTTTTGGATTCTCTGCTTCCTTTTGGATGGTCCATCCACACAAATCTTTCAGTCTGCTCTATGTAAACAATCTGGTTTTTCTCTGAATTATCTGGAATATTTTAAAGTGCCTACTGGAAAACTTTGTTCCATTTACAGGCAGTACTTACAAACCCAAAGGCTTTCCCTATGGTTTCTCACTGAGGGAAAACATGGACACAAGGCTTCATTACAAAATGAATGTATTTTTATTTAATCTAAACAGGATCAGATTTAGAAGCCAGAGAATGGATGAATGAGGTTGCCCTATAATTGAAGCATGTGAAATGAATACAATTAACTTTTTTCTTTCATGCCTTTCTCTATTTCTAATTTTCTGTCAGTGTTGCTGAAATACAGAGATTAAACTGTATATCCTGTGTGATGAATTATCTGATTTTCCTGCAGGAATATTTTTAGGTAAATGTTGGTGTTACTTTGATGGGAAAGTTCCTCAGAAATCAGGCAAATGGAAGCAAAATTTTTTCTCTCATTCTTAAAATTAAATGCAGATACCCAACTTTTTTCTTTTTTTTTTTTTTGAGTCAATGTGCTCAGTGTTGCTTTCTGTAAACTTACAGAACTGCTTATGAAGGTTAGAAAGGCAAATCCTGCTGTAATTTTAATTACTTCATATTGCAGCTCCTTCCCAGGAAACTTTACTGCAGTGAGTTGTGCTACATAGGATGTTAAACTACGGTTGGCACACAGGAAAATGATGCGCATTACACCACCCATGGTTTAATGCCACATAAAAAATGACATTATGGGTCTCACAGAGTTTAGGAGGAGAGCAGCCAGTTGTTTTACAGCACCAAATCCTGATCCTGTTAGAACCACTTGCATGGGCTTGGTTCATTCCAAAATTGTGAAATTTGGTAACTGCTCAACTACAGAACAATAGCAGAAATATTTTCAGAATTAACAAAATATCAAACAAACCCCGAAACTATAAAATAATAACCCAACACCAAATAAAACACAATCCCCACCCAAAGAAAACGAAAAGCACCCCCAAAAACCCTTCATTCCTTCAAAGGCTTTTTAACAGATCAGTGATGTTGTATTTAAGAGAGAAAACAGAGTTACCCATCTTCTCCTGCAGGCAAGGTTGGGATAACTTCATAGAGCTGAAATACAGGCTCACCTGGGAAGGTGAGGAAAAGGTGCCATAAAAATTCTTTATGGCCTACACAGGTGAAGAACAAAATCCCTGCCTCAACAAAAGCTTGAAATAAACACAAATTTCAACAAATGAGCAGTTCTGCAGGTTAAAAAAAAAGGGCAAACATTTCTTATTGGTAGCAAACATGGTTGCATATATGTTGTAGCAAATGACTGTTCCCAATGCAAATATTTCTTGCAAAAAAAATCACTTAATATCTCATTTCCCCTCTGATCTTATGCCTTTCTTATTATTTTACTCTTGGCAATTTGCAGTAGATTTAGCTGAGCTCTCCTGCTTCAGAAGCAGAGGTAGATTGGCATCAGTAGACTGGCATCAGTTGGAAAAGCTTCAAAAGCAAATGCTCAATTATTCTGAATGTGAATGGCCCCCATGTGATTTGGAAAACTAATTACATCAAAGTTTGTAAGGAAAAAAAAAATCTATTGAGGGTTTGAAACTTAGCAGAACTTTTCCACTGTGATGAACAACTAGAGTTATTTGGTTTTTTAATGTAGAAATTATTAGTGACTATGAAATTTTCTTCTAATTCAAGATCAATATGCAAAAGTGCAGCATCAGATCTTGTGTTATGAATTTACCCAAACGCCAAAATATTTTACGAGGGTCCAAATGTTGAATGAAACTTTTTTTACAGCTGGGAGAGCTCTGCAGAAATATTTCTACAGTTCCCAAGGTTTCTAAGACTCCTCTAGTTTCTTAGGAAATTTAAGTCTTGAAGATTTCTAAACTTAAATTTCCAAATTTTCTTTAGTCTTTTTGGGGACTCTTGTGTAATGTTATATTATGGGATTTCTAGCAATTATAAGCAAATGTAAAATTAGAATTTTTTGGTGGCAATTGTTTTTTATTTGTTTTCCAAATTTGACCAAACTTAATCACACTTATGATATTTCTTGTAGTGTTGTGAGGTGAAAAAGAGTTACTGGTATTGCTGTGGTTTTGCAAATTCTTTCTCTTTTAAGGCTGGAGTTTTCATAAACAGAAAATACTGGTTTCTGTGGAGTAAAAACTAGAAAGAATCTTTCAGTGAGAAGTGAATTGCAGCCCATTGTCAGAGACTGATGGTGAAATTTTTAGGGATGTGGGAAAAAAACAGTGAAGTAATTAATGATAGTTATGTTTGCTGTAGAATATGTAAACAGAATTTTGCTTTAGAGTCATGTTAAATATAACTTGATGATAGTAATTTAATTTTCAGAAAGTCCAAATAAAGATTAATTTTTGGTATTAAATTATTTCAGCAACTGTTTATATTTTTGTTTACAGGCAAAAGTTTTTAAGTCTTTCACATACATGGAATACAAGTGTAGAAATATATGGTATTTATCCCTTTTAAACAAGGAAGTAGTTTTAGTTCTTCTTAATTACCATTTCCTAATTTTATTGTTCTCCCTTTTTTTTTCTTTTTTGTGTTTGCTGATTATTCTTTTTGTACAAAGATTATCTAAATTCGAGAAAAATATAAAAATTTGGAGGCACTGTATCCATGGTGGTTATGAAAGTTTCACCAGGCAACATGAGCAAAACATGCCTGTTTTATATATTTTATGTTTTAACATTAATTTTACTGCAGGTACTATTGGCCTTGTAGGTTGAATAATTCAGAAGCAGATATAGAAGGTTCTAGTATAGGCTAAAAAAGTGTTTTAACTGTCAATGAAGTTCTAAATATCTTTTCTATTTAGGTGAGTACAAAGAGCAAAACCAGGAAAAAATGGGTGTTAATTTTTAAATGAATAATTTTGTCTAATGTAATTTCTGTTCCATATGAATAGTTGAATAACTTGGGTTGTTTGAGCTGAAGTGCTTCAGAAAATAAGTGTGAAATGTAACTGTGGTCTGAGAAAATGCATAAAAATTCAGAAGGGAAGAAATTTATATTGGTTTGGATCTGCAATACTTTTTTTTGCATCATCTTATTTACAGCTGGCATCAGCCTCTCCAAAAAGGTAAATCCCCTGAGTGGAGGCTGTGATTAGTGATAAGCAAATGCCAGCAGGTGTTATGAACTCTATTATTAGTTGCTTCAACTCCTGAACCATTTCCCAGCATTCTGAGACTTTTATCAAGCTGACAGGTTGCCTGAAAATTAGGAAATTTAGGAGGGATTTTAATAGATGCAGGGCTAAAAAGAAGAAAAGTCTTCCAACAATGGTAACAAGGATGTATATGAGCATTTGTGGAGCAACCTTGGATAAAAAACATTTTGGGAAAGGGCATTGAAATGCAATAAAAAATGGACAGTTACCTTTGACAAGCACTTTTTCAATTTTTAACCACTGGAATAGAAAAATAACTGAAGGTTTCACAGCACTTCTAGAAGTGCCAAGTTTTCCTGTTCTTTCTAAAAGATCTTACTTCTGCCTCTTCCACATAAGAAAATACTGGAAATTGCATTTTTTCCCTTGGAACACCTTTGAGAAGAATTATGCTTTAAAGTCATCATTTTTTGGATAGTTATATTTGGTTTTTTAGAAAAGAAAACTGACTTTTCATTTGTGCTGATTGTCCTTAGCACACCCTTCTGTAACGACCTTTCTTTTGCAATTTCCCTTTCTAGGCTGCATCACTTTCTGACCCTTTGTGTTGCTGGGCCAGACTATTCTGTGGAAACTTTCATTACAGATGTTTTGGTCTAGAGTTGATGTTTCCTTCTTAAAAAATAACTGAATAAAGCAAGGAAGGGTCCACCATCATTTCTATGATCACATTTTAGTGCATTTTAAGCTATACTGGTCAAGTGCAACATTTTTTTTAATGACCAAGTGACTTTAATTTGGTTTGGCTTTCATTATCATTGTTAATGTGAGAAGGCTGTGTGAGTAAAGCTCTATTCCTTTAAAGCTGATTAAAAAAATAATAAAGTCTCCCTTCTGTTTCACAGTAAATGTGTTGCTCAGAGTAAATTATCTGAGTGAACTCATATTAACAAAATGAGAATCAAATCAGCTCATTTGCTAGGCATCTACAGGGAATAAACTAATTTTTGAGCTTTTAGGCCATGTAGAATGTTTTTCATTACTTTTTAGTTTTTGGTGCACACTACTAATTTCAAGTTTCAGTCATAGCTGCCAGGATCAAAACGAAGTGAAATTCTGTAAGGTTTTGCTTCTCTTTCAATTGGAAAGACCAAGAAATCTCTTAGGTCCTGTTCTTGTCACTATCTAAGACCTTTTGTACAAAAAATTGGAAGGATCTGAAGGGGTGTGTAGTGTTTCCATGACTAGAACATCCAGTCTAAATTCACCAATGAATAAAAAAATCACAAGTATCATGAGAACTGTCTCATGTACTTTGTATTTCTTCCTGCATGGCTCGAGGCCAGCAGACCAGTGCTGACATTTACTGGTAAAACTTGCAGGGTTTTTCACCCCAGGTCATTCTTGTGATCTGTTCTGTCTGCAGGTCAGAAATGTGGTAATGGATTAAGAGATCTTAGGGCATGCTGTGATTTTTCAAGGCCATTCCTATTTCTTCTCTAGCAATTAATCTTCTGACAATAGTCAAGCCAAGCAAGTGACATGGGCTTGGCTAGAACGTGGACATACTTGGATTTGCAAGAATTCAAAATCCTATAAATGGATTAGGTGACTGACTGCATCCCACTAAGGATTTAATTGTGGTACATAATTTTAGACATGTTCATATACTTGAACATTTTTGCTAATCTTGCTCACACCACCTAAAATTTATCTAAGTGTCTTTTTGAGGTGGAAGCCAAAAATTTCTTAGCAACACAGAAGAACAGAAATAGTCTTGAGGGTGGAAAAGGAAAGGCTGGATTTGGAAATGGGATGTAATGGGAGCAGGCAGGAAGCTGATGACCTGCACGGGGCTGGGGCACTGTGGTTATTAATTGTTGTGGTGTTGTTGTGGGTCCCAGGATGAGGTGAGAGATGAGAATAGATTCCAAGTTCTCACAAGGCTGATATATTGTATTGTATTACTAGAACTATACTAAAGATAGAGAAAAGGAGACATCAGAAGGCTAGAAAAGAATGATAATAAAAAACCTGTGACTGACCAGAGTCCCAGCTGGACTGGGATTGGTCATTAAGTAAAAACAATTCACATGGAACCGATCAAAGATGAACCTGTTGGTGAGCAGCCTCCAGACCACATTCCAAGCAATCAGAAAATTATTGTTTACATTTCTTTTCTGAGGCTTCTCAGCTTCTCAGGGAAAAATCCTGGTGAAGGGATTTTTCATGAAATTTGTCGGAGACAGGGCACCAATTCAGGGCCTCTGGTTTTACCAGTTGTGCAAAACTGGTTTTATAAGTGATGGGTTTTATCCACTGGTGCTGCAGAGACAAAGTGGTTTGGTTCAGTTTCCTTCAGGAATTTCTCTTTCGTCTCTCTCTGATGGATAAATTAATGAAACTCAGGGACTGGTGGTAAAACATTCTGAGGGTTACAAACCTTGCCCATCAATGGAGGAGAAACTCATCTCTCTTCACAATTAGTGAATTCATTTTACTGTATGCAAAGTCCCTTGAGCTTTGGAAACACCACGGCATCATCAGGTATTTAAATCTTACATTCCCAAAAACCAGGATCTGAGTGTGTTTCTTCCCCTCTTATCATTGTTGCTGCTTTTAATGAAAGGATGGGACCATTTTCAGGCTAAGAACGATTTATTGCTCAGATAAACATCAGCATCAGAGGCTGTGAGGTTTTAGAGGAGCAAGAACTGGGCCATAGCCCAGAGTAGTCCAAAGTTCTTTGTTACAAGGCAATACAGAACTTTCTAACCCAACACACAGTTGCCATAGGGTTTATTTTGCTTTTCTAACCCATCACCTTTATTAATTTTGCTGCACTGTGCGTATTTTTGCCCAATGGGCTTCTGTCTCACATGCACACACACACACACACACTTCTATTATAACTTCTAAACTCTGAGCTGCTCTCTACAACCACACCCCTGCACTATAAACCCTTCACCATCTTACCAATGCAGTCTCTCGCTTACTTAAGGCATATTCTTTCTTACAACTACAGAAACGTAAGTTCATTATTTTTCTGCTTAATATCTGTGTATTTTATTTCTACATCAACCCAAGCTTCTCCCAAGGCTGCACATCAAACCCTCCCGTGTCTGTGGAAGTTTCTATTTTTGTGTGTCTGTCTCTCTGTCTGTCCGTCCGGCCGATCCCGACTGTTCATGACGCAGCGCTGGGAACGGGCAGCGCCACCTGCTGGCCGAACCCCGCCACTGCCGGCCCCGGGCGCTTCCCCAAAGCTTTGCCTGCTAAACGAGCTTCATTAGCAAAGATTAATTAACGTGCCTTCCGTTTTATTTTCCCCTGGTTTGCTGCAGATTGAAAAGCTGGCCTCGCCACCTCGCCGCCGATGCTGTTGCAGAGGTGCTGGGCAATGCTTTGTGGAGCTGGGCATTGAGGGTGTTAGGTGGGTCCCCCTTTTAATTGCAGAGACTATAACTCTCATAACAGTGATGTCCAGCTTGCCTTGGTCGAAACCATAAATCCTTGAGGTGATGTTCATCTTCCTTTCTCAAACTGTTTTTCTCTTTTTCTCTGCTTCAATAGGGCGTGAGATAAGCATGTTTCCTTTATTTATATTCCAAAGCTATAGTTTCAAGGTTACAAGTAATATTCTAAAATTATACTTCAGAAGGTTATTATAGCTGAGCTCTTTAAGGATTAACTACAAGCAAAAAGCAAGATCCTTAACGCTTTAATGTTCCTAAATCAACCAGGGTTAATTGCAAACAAAAGATAGGTTCAAAGGCCTTTTTCCATGCTTTACTTTTCTCAGTTATTATTAGAATTCGAATTTGCAACTGTCCCATGGTCGCTCTCCACATATTTCGCAATCACAGATACACACGTTGCCTGTTTGTACCTGACACGAAACACAGCTTTGTATTTCACAAGGGAGAGGAAAATGCTGTCGTGTTGGACATACATACATGTGAGAATGGCAGAAATCTGACCCTCCAGATCCTCAAGGGTATTCCTGCATCTAATTAATATATTGGAAATAAATGACTTTGGGGAATTGGCCTCTGATTTTAATGGAGAGCTGCAGCAATAAGGAGAAGAGATTTGGATAAATGCTATCCATTCCCAGCCTCTTGGGATTACTTAATAAAACTGACATGTCTGATCTGTGTGAATAGGTGGTCTGCTTTGGAAACCCTTATTCTTTTGTGTGTGATAAACCACAAATTGAATCTTGTTTAAAAATAAAGTCCAAAACAAAACAACCAAACTTAAGGAAGTTTTTCTTTGAAGAGTTTTACAGCTGTACCATTTATACAATATATTTACCAGAGAACAAAGGGCTGTCATGACAATTCGGGATTTTACACCAATGTTGGTAAAAATTTCCAGATCAAGCGCAGTAATAAGCATAATGTTGATTTTCAGAGTAAGAATGATAAAAATCTCTTCTAGTATACAGGCATAAGATGTTTTAATTTAAGAGGTGACTGGAAAAAAATCTGGCAAAAGTAGTTTTATGTCTTTCTGATGTATTACTTTGCAGTTCTATCATCTGTCATCTGACCTTACTCCTGTGTAAAAGACACAAAACACTGTCTTCTACTTGAAGCAAGTGCTCAATTTATATAAATCATAAAAAGAATAGATCATTTATATTTGATGGATATAAATAATAAATTTTTTTGGAAATGTGGAAATTTTGACTAAGTCTCCCAAATTCATTATATTTAGTCATGAAATATAATTCTGGTTGGTTTTTTAAAATCCAGATTGTTTTACCTACCCCTTAGAAATGTGTCAGAAGAATTAACTGATATTTTAAAAACATGTCCAGATCTGGAAGCAAAGGATGAAAATGGCAATCAAACTGTTTGAAAACAAGACTAGTTTTAATATCTTCCAGTTTTAATCTTGGTATGATAGACTTATTCAAATATCCCATTTCCAAATACAGCACCTGAACTGGAATTCAGCTTTCACTATTTTGTGGGCAGATTTATTGAACTGGTTCCCTCTGAGCTGCTTATTTATCTGATTTCCTGGGTACAATGTGTTAAGACATCAGAGGGGAAAATTCCAAGTGCAAGTGACTGATACTGATTCCTGGTTGCTACATCACTGAAATATTTTTAAGTGCAGCAGATTCCTTTCATTTTTGTGTAGTAGATTTATCTCTGTTAAGCAGAATGCTGGAGCTTCTGGAGGCTGTCGGGTTCTGGCACAGAATTCTTTAGCCAGAAATAAAGACTTGTTTTGGAAGCATTGGATACCTCAAGCATTGGTGGCCTTCATTCCTGTCAACAGATTTGGGGCTGGTAGAAGTGTCCCCTTCCTCACACCATAAGTGTTATCTTTAAATTTGAGAATCCTTTTCATGTTCTGTCAGGCTCTGGGTGATAAGAGAGAGATTAGAGGACTTGGGGAGTCTCTAGAGAGGTAATATTTTTTTTTTTTATTTTTTTTCTTTTTTTTTTGTCCTATTCTAAATTTTAAAAAAGAAAAATACTAACACTGAAGTCTGAAATCAGGTGAAGATCAGGTTGGATGAAGTCAGTCAAGTCAAATAATGGTAGATATGACTATGGGGCTAAGGAAAAAAGCAGTAATAGGTTGTTATCTGTGACCTGTATAAATACCTTTGTGCTGTGATTGAAATAGAAATTTGCAAATATTCTGGTGTGTGTGTGTGTGTGTGTGTGCATGACTTGCTGGCATTGCCTAAATGTTGTTGTCTCCATACTTTGATAATATTTTTCAATCTCAGCTCCTCAATTCACAATGACAATTTTTCTAGGTCAGTCTTAAGGAAGTGTGAAATCTGGCATCAGAATTTAGGACAGAATTTATTCCTGTCCTAAATGTCTGCATGAGAATTTCTGGATTTTTAGTAGTCCCTGGAGGATCTTTAATTATCCCTGAGAAGCCTTAATGATGGAGATCCTCTTCCCACTGTGGGACAAGGGTATAGAGCTCTGTTGGTGCTTCACAAACCTCCTGGAAACTTCAGGCACTAAGACTAATTGTTGTTAAAATACCTTTTCTGACATTCACCTAATAATGCAGATTTCCTGCTGCATCCCACTCCACAGAATTAGCTAAGACTGCCTTGTGTTAATTGAGGCCTGCATGTTAATTGAGGTCTATCTGCTGAAACTTTCATAGAGTCTGAGTGGTTTTTTCATTAGAATTTATTTTGGGGAGTTTGGTTTTGTTCAATTGGCTTATAAATGCAATTAGAGTTAGCATATATCCCTAAAGCTGTAATATTTCTTCAGGGAATTGAATTTTCAAGTAAATAGAAATGCTTTGATTGTGTTCAATATTTGCACTTTTAAATCTGAGCTTGGCTTTTCATCTTGGGAATCTAAACAAAGCCCACCAGCATTTTTATGCTTTAGGAGCATCTGTGCTCTAGAGCTGCACTTGGTCTCTAGAATAAGTTATTGCAAACCCCAAATACTGGAAGTTGAAATCCAAACATTTTCCTTGGTTTTTCTTTGCTCCTTATGCTTTCCTCTGAAAGTGCTAAATAGATTCAGACGTTTCTCAGGCTGCAGCCTCATCTTTGTTGAAAGCATTGGGGAATTTAACACACTTTTCAACAGACCAGCCTCCAGCTTTTGGTATGTAAATAAGCTGCTGCTTAGCTCTTGTGTTTTATAGTTTTGATATAACAATTAAGGAAAAATTACTTAATCAGCTCCTGAATAAATGCCCTTTCTAGGAACTGGGAAAGTCAGAGAAGTTAAATTCTAAGCCAGCAGGCAATTTGTGCTAAATCCTGAATCATAAAACCACTGAAGGAGTTTGGGTCCCTCCTTGTTCCCTGATCAAAGGAAGAATAATCAGAAGTTAAATGTAATTAGAGGAGTATTTGTTCCTTGTTATTTCAGGATTACTTTGACAAGCAAAATAGAAGTAATATGGTTGATAACATTAAATATTGAATTCTTTGAGTAATAAATCTCCCAAAATAATTTTCCAGAGAATTTTCTCCAAAAGTGACACAACATTTTAGTAGTCAATCCAGGAGTGACCTGGATTTATTAAAATTTGTTTAAATACCTCACACCTATCTCCTTTATAGAGATATTCATGGGAAATGCAGTAGACTTAGGAAGACTTGACTGCTTTTTCTTGGATTGAACTAAGCCCCCTGTTCTGCCATATTCTGATTGATGCACTGTAAAACATAAATCCTTGATCACTAGAAGTGATTATCAGGTAGAAGATTTGCTATCCATAAGAAATTGCATTATTCATGTGACAAAATTAATCATTGCTAGATTCTATGAAAATACAGCAGTGAAGGTCACTGTGGAGATGCTTTTAACAGTTCAATCAGGAAAAATTTGTAGAGATGGATGAGCTAAGCATATAATCTAACATAAAATTAAAATACATTTGTTTTTACCTGTGGTATTTACAGGGTTCCCCAGAGGGAGGAGGAATTGATGAATCTGACTCCATGTTCTCAGAAGGCTAATTTGTTATTCTATTCTATTCTATTCTATTCTATTCTATTCTATTCTATTCTATTCTATTCTATTCTATTCTATTCTATTCTATTCTATTCTATTCTGCTATACTAAAACTATACTAAAGAATAGAGAAAGGCTAAGCCTTTAGAGAAGGCTAAAAGATAATAATTAAAAACTAGTGACTGCTTCCAGAGCCTCAACACAGCTGGCTGTGGTTGGTCATTAAGTCAAAACAATTCACATGAAACCAATCAAACAATGACCAGTTGGTGAACAATGTCCAAACCACATTCCAAAGCAGCAAACACAGGAGAAGCAAATCATATAATTATTGTTTTCCTTTTTCTCTGAGGCTTCTCAGCTTCCCGGGAGAAGAAATGTTAGCAAAGAGATTTTTCCAGAAAATATGATGCTGACATTTACCTTTATTCCTTTCCTGACAGTTGGTCATGTTTTGTGGTTGACTCTGGCAATAGATTTATCTTTAAAAACCTGCAGAATTTAGTTTTTTCCCAGGGCAGGATGCCACTTCTGCAGCTTGAGCCATGTGGTCCTTGGCTCTATGAGCTGGCTCTGCTCTTCTTAGGATCAAAGAATCCCAATCCACCATGGCAAAAACTCTGGGCAGTGGCTGCTCTTGGAATGGAGTCAGGTTGCATTTATGCCTAAATATTTCAGGCCAATGCATGACAGCAACAAAAGAAAAGAGGATAAATGATGTATCAAGAAAATATAACTTATTGGGACAAATTGATGAAACATAGTATTTTATAGAGAGAATGATTCAATTATGATTATGGCATAGTTGTATATATATATATAACATTGTTAACTTTATTTCAAATACACAAGATGCTTCAAGTCTGTCAGTTTTTACATTAAAAGTGGGGGGGTTTTTGTGATGTTTGGTTGATACTTGGAGTACTTGATATCAAGAAAATATAACTTAGTGGAACAAATTGATGAAACATAGTATTTTATAGAGAGAATGATTCAATTATGATTATGGCATACTTGTATATATATAAAAAAATTGTTAACTTTATTTTAAATACCTAAGATGCTTCAAATCTATCCGTTTTTTTGCTTTAAAAGTGGGGGGGGGGGGGGGGGTTTGTGTTGCTTGGTTGATACCTGGAGTCCCTGGTCCATGATCTTGGCTTATATTTAATATATAATATTTTACATGCATAAAGCAGGGAGAGTGTGGTCTGTGAGAAAAAAACTGGAGATCAATGCAGCCAACATACTCAACATTGCAGCATGGATTAATTTATTGGTTTGGCTTCCACTGGAACCCAGGTAGTTTATTATACCATTATCCAGTTACAGTCCTGTGCTGCTGATTTTCAGGAGTAGTTTCTTTAAACATTAATCTTGCTTCTAAAAATTTGCTGTGGAATTCTAGATTTGATGAGCTGACACAGATCAGACAATGCCATTGCTTTCCTTGTCAAGCAAAGCAGATAAAAATCTGGAATGAACTCTGTGGATCTCTGCACAATTACCAGAGCCACCATCTGTCTCTTGTATTAAGGCAACCTCTGAGTGAGAACATGAAATGAGGGTTAAAAGAATAAAAGCTCATTATTGCTTCTGGTATAATTTTCATCAGCTCCAGTAGGAGTTAGAGTGGGTTTTGAAGCTGGAGTGAATTTTTCTGAAGACTCATCTGTATTCTGAAAGTTGGATAACTTTGTTGCCTTGTCCTGGTTGTTCCTGCACTGCCTACCTGCAGCTGAAAGCACAAATGCAGGAATGCTGTGCAAGGAGTTACTGCTGTGGGTGCTGTGGTCCTGAACAAAAATGAGGATTATTTAAAAGTAAATCTAATGGATTTTTTTGTGTTTTTTTTTAAGGTTGGGATTAAGTGGGTGAGATGGTATTTTTTGTTTGGATTCAGATGTTTATTAGTTCTTATTTATATTACAGTCTTACAAACTACGAGTTCTACAGTACTTTGACAGACTAAGAATGGAGTTGTAGCTCTCTTTTTACAAGGTTTTTCTAAGGATAAACTGTCCCTAGAAATTAAGAAATGACATCTAAATTATTTTATTTTTAACCTCACAACTAACTATCCATGGCCCACAATGCAGACTTTTTTGTCTATTTACACAATACCACTTAAACTTATGAAGGAGAAGGTGAGGATGAAGGATTAGTTTCTGCCTTAAAACTTCTATCTTGTTTTATATATATTATTATATTCTAAAGCTTTAAACTCTAAGTTTTCTCCTATGTGATATTACACCCTTCTATTCAAACTCCACACCCACAATCCCAGTTCTATAATTTAATTTTGGAAGCCTTCTCCACAGCCTCAGGTCAAATGCAGTGTTCTCTTGGGGGTCAGTGTCTGTCGGCACAGAAAGTCTGAAATTCTCAGTAAGCAGGGTTCCAACACAAATCCACACTAATTTTACAGGCTCCAGGGTGAGATTAGCTAGAGAATTGCTCGTTATTGCCTCTCACTTCTCTCCCTTGGCATCCCTCCATAATACTTCTTGCATTTTATATTCAGAATCTGAATGAGCCAAAGAATGCTCTTCTCCAGCATCTCCCTGTTAGCACAGGCACCTGAAGCACCAAGCTGCAAACACCACTTCCCTGAGCACATTCCTGTGATGGACAAATCAATGTGCAGGGAGTCCTTGTTCTCCCTTTGGTGAGAAACAGAATCAGAGCAAAGGGAAAACACCATGGTGACAATCTGTCAGCTGAGTCTTGTTTGCCTTTGAGTTAAATGTTCATGCATGTGGCTCATACTCATGGTTGAAATGAGTGATTATTGTCAAGGTATTTTTGATGAGTGGGAAAACATAAATTATGTTGTTCTTATAACATCAGAAACCTACAAATCCTGACATTGAGAACAAATGTAATTATAAATAACGATAGAAGTGCAAAAAAAAAAAGAATTATTACTATTATAACAGCTCATTAATTTGAAATTATGCCCACAGGCCTTTGTGGAAATACTGACTTCTGAGGCAAATATATAATAAAATTGTCATAAAGTATTTCTAAACATTGTAAATTGGCTTCTTCATAGTATCTCATCCTGCTGTTGAAAGAACTGAAAGTCAAAGTCAGCCTAAGTGACAAGTCCATGCTTAAACCGATATATTGGAAAAAAACATACAGTGTCCTGGGTAGGGACTCAAAATTCCTTTCTATAGCCTAAGACTTATACGGGAACTATGGGCTCTATCTTGGCAAAATTAATAATTTAGGCAATATGGAACACCTTCATCTGGAAAGACCAAAGATTAGATAGAAAGTTTGTTCTGGTTCCTGGAAATTAAAGCACTGCCTGAAACAAATCTTGTGTTTCTCATGCTAAGCACAAACTCCATCAGAGTGAAATGAAATCCCACTTTGCACATGACCTGGCTTGCCCCAGCACTGCTTTGAGCTGCAGAAATAAATTCGGGGTTGCCCAAAAAGAGATCACAGACTGAAGCCTGGTGTATGTTATTAAGAGATTCTCTGGAATTAGGTGAATTCTGGAAGTGAAACACAATTTCTAAACGATGTTTTGTAATCCCTGTTTTTCCCTTTGGTGTGTGTGTGTGACAAATAATCATATTTTATAAAGTCACTGAAGGTCCAAAGCTCAATGAAGGCTGGGGGAAGTTAGCATAAAGTTTGGTCACTGCTCTAAATATTGTTACTTCTTCCAGCATCTTCCAGCTTTGCCTGGAAAGAAAATGTTGGAGGATTTCTAAAAAAATGGGAAAGGGACACAAAATGTGGAGATCTTGCAGAAGTGTTTTTATGGAGCAAAATGCAGAGATCTTGCAGAAGTGTTTTTATGGAGCACATCCTTGTTCTCAAAGGTGAATATATTCTTTCATTTCCATACCAATTTGTATTAGAAGGAAAAAAAAAAACTGGTGGAGACCGTTTTCAACCACATTCATGATCTTTTTTAAAACTGATGTGCATTAAAGGTTCACAGGAGTTAAAAAAAATACCAACACCCTCCTCAAACAGACCCTGTGGAATCCATCAAGTGATGCTGCTTTTAATTCCCCCTCCTCAGACTGGTTTGCTTTAATTATGATATATTCCTGTCCATGCAGCACCCAGCTAGGAGGCTGTTGCCCTATGCACTTAAGAACACTAAACAGAAATACATTCTGATGAAACTGAGACATTCCTGATATCTAGTAACTGTGCAAAGCATGTGGCACACATATTCCAAGTGTCTTGGGAGACAAGTGCCAGCCTTTCTGATTAGGAGCTTTCCTGCATGAATTCCTCCTGGAATTGCCCTGTTTTAAGAATCTGTTGTGATATTAAGGTTGTTTATTATTCTGTGTTGTTTCTCATAACTAGACATCTTTTAAGCATCTGGTGGGTGGGTGGCATTGACTGAGGATTTTGAGACTGTCTGTAATTCTGGCACCAGAGTTACCCTGTGGATTTAGCACCGTTTTTGTACAGGAGTCTGAAGTGACAGAACCCATAAATAATGTACAAAGCTGTACATTACAACAGAAGGATACAAACTTATGCCTCCTGTTAGTATTAAAAAAAAAAATGAGAAGGAGACATCTGAAAAGTGCAATTGTGAAATTAGAGATTGGCTCACAGATACATGTGCATTTCTGCTTAGCTATGACCTAAGGTACACCTACCAATGGGTGTAATTTGATTTTTTTTTTTTTTTGAAATCTGATGATAGAAGGTAGATTTTTAAAAGAATGGGTAAAATCCCTCTTAATCTGATGACAATATTCCACTTTGGACTGGAGATGTTTCAGCTTTCTCTGGTTAATTAGGGACTGCTGATGAATTTGCCAGACCATTTAAAAATATCTTGACAATTTTCTCTTGCAGGTGCCATGCCTCTAACTTTGACTTACACTTTCCAAACCCTGCTGCCTCTGGGCTCTAGTGTTTTCCAAGTCACGTTAGCTAGGCATGAAGGACCCTTTTAAAACACTGAGGAAATCCCACTTTTAGCAAAGCTGTGCACAACACTTCTACTCTGTAGTGTGGTATAAATCGTTTGATTAGTTTCTTGCACATACTTTTGGAATGAAAATATCTGATCCTTTCCAAAATTCTATTGCCTCACTGTTTCTACAACATTCAGCGTTGTTTTCTGCCTTCACTAAACATTAAGTGTGCACTTCAAGTTCTCTTTGCAACAAGACTAAATGTTTTAAGAGCTAACTGATAAAATGGAGCATTTGTCTGCCATTACAACCCAAAATACAGCTTTTGTCATTTGGCAGAACATATGTTCTGGGGGACGGACAGTGGTGAAGACCTACAGAAATCCAAACACCTAAACAAGAAGTGAAACAAAGCAGCACAAATTCATTAGTGGCAAACCACTTGAGGCACCAGTAGTCTAATGCTCTACTGCTGCAGACAATTATAATCCCAGAGGAAGGCTTCCCCGGCAGCATTTCAGGGGAAGGCTTATATTTTCATTATGAGGGAGTACTCTTGAAAAATATCCTTAATTAGGTCAGGACTGACTGAGGTTTCTTTAGCACAAGCTACAAGTGTCTTCTTCTTTTTATTTTTACTGTTGTCCAGCTGTTTATTGCAATCTGTTCCATAAAAATCAGAAGAAAGGTGATAATATGCAAAGAGTGATGATTTGGACACTGGTCTGTTGCTTCACCATCTCTACTGAGTCACAGTCATTTTGTGACCTTTAATTTTCACCTTTTCTGAAAAATATTATTTTTCTTAGCTTTGGGAACAGTCAGTAGTAAGAGATGTCTTGATATCTTTTGTAGCTCAAAAATATGCAATTCTGCAACAGCTGAGTCATCAGAAACCTCTTAAAAAGTAAAGATGGAATTTTTACTGGGCTTATTTTACCACCTAAGCCCTGTGTCTCCACAAAGCCAGGCTCCTGAACACAGTTCCTTAAAATGTCCCCAGGTGTGTTTGGTTTGGTGTGGATTCAGTGCCTCTGTGAAATGCTAACCTGTTTTCAGGGGGGTTTACCTTCCATTTCCAAGGAAATGTGCTTCTGACCAAGCACAAAAACATGTGAAAAAGCCTTAAAATCAGTCTTTCAGTTACAAGAATGGAATGAGATGCCTCATATTCATATGAAGGTGGTTTGGCCATAATCTTGGAGTAATTTCTCCACATCCCAGAATGGGATATGCTCCAGCCACAGATCTCGCACTCTTTCTTCATCGTTTTCAGATTATTGCAAATTATTACTGTTCTTTCTCTCAGGGGCTCTGAGACCACAAGGACCTAAAAATTATCACAAAGTAACTTTGACACAAATGCCTCCTCTTTTCTGAGAATCTTTTGCCTTCACACCTCTAATCACTGAATTTGGATCATGTAAAAATCATGTCTTCCTTTATTTCATATCTGACTCACCCAAAACACCACCAGAAACACTCAGATACTGCCGATGAGTCCTGCAAATAAATATTCAGGGCTGCTGTATTTTGTATTTGTTTTACTCATATTGCCATTGGTTCCTGCAGTCTATACTGAATTTTGTTTGGCTTTGACAATCATTTTTTAGATCAGTTATAAATATGGTCCATCAAGGTCCTGTTCTGTGTTTGCCAGCTTCACTTTGAGGAGCACACAGTAATGAGGTGCTGCTTAAAAAACATATTTCCCCAACTTGTAAGGGTTTCTAGTTTTTTTTTTCCAGAGTGATGTTTTTGCCTTTTGAATTTTTAAATGGATAATGTGCACCCTCAGAGGTACCACCCTTCATTATTTAGCATGTTATTTATGGTAAAATCAAAGTGTGACATTTATTTCTGTCTTTGAACAAAAATTGAAATGATGAAAAAAAACATCCAAACTGTTTCTAAATGCTAAATTTATTTATTTTCTTGGTAATTAAATGAATGCTTGGGCATTAATGATCAGCTACTGTAATGTCCTGCCCTTGCTGTAGTAAATGCTGATGCCTTTACAAAGGGAAGGTAAATTATGTTGTATATTTTCACAAATTAGTTAAGACTTTGTGTGTGTAAGAGTGCATAATTTAGCATCTGTGTCAGGTTGAACAAAGAAAACACTGAAGAAATGAGATTATTTAAAAAATGCAGCACAGCTAGGTTCTAAATTCTTTCAGGGTATCCTACTGATGACTTTGCAGCTTTAGGTGCTCAAGTCTTATCCTGATACCTTTCATCACCAGGCTATGGGCTTCAAAAAGCTGAAATTCCTTAAATTTGTAATTTTAAAGGTGTTTTTGAACCCTAGTTCACTTATGGCCACTAGCTCCAGGTACACAGGTGGGTGTTATTTACTCCTAGCTTCCAGGTTCTTATTTTTGATTGTCTATTCCTCCAGAAATCATGAAGTGCTGGGTTTTCTCTGTCTCTGGAAAATCCTACTCATATTTATCTTTTCCTCAGTATGTTTCAACAGTTGTAATTCAAACCTTTTTTGTGTTTCCTATGAGCCCTCACACATTGCATAAATTAAATTGTGACGACCTGCATGGGACCATAAATTCTTGCAATCAAAGGAAATACTCTAAGAATTTGCCACTCCAGGCAGTAATTTTAGGTCTAATTTTCTCACAGAAAAGCATTTATGAGTGACCCATTTTGTCTCCAGCTGTTCCTCATGTTGCAAGGTACTTTTCTCATGAGCAGATTTTTCTAAATATTCCACAGTAATTTTTCAAAAATGTCCTATTTCATCAAGTATAATTTAGATTTTTTCCTGTGTGTGAGGTATTCCTTCTTCAATAACTCATTGTTCTTTTAGAGACATCTTCCCTGTTTCAGTGGGAGAGTTTGGAAGGTGCAGGAATTCATTTTGAATCCCAAAAAAGCTCTGCCTGCATTTTCAGGGTATGGGACAGTTTTTGCCTCAGAGGTTGTGAGTAACCTCCCTGTGTGGCGATTTGTCCTTTGATGAAATGTCCAGGTCAAGAAGACAGCTTATTTCATTATTTTTCTCTCAATTTCAGTAATCTCAGGCTTTGGCTTTTTAAAAAAAGGATATGGTTTCCATAGTTACAAGTTTAAATCACCTTTGATGCCACTACCTTTGTGCACATATCTTACAAAAGTATCTTGCTATGTTTTTAGATAGCTTCAATTTTCAAATAATTTCTGAGGACAAGCTAAAATGTATTTTCTCTTCCAAATGTTTTTTAATTTTCAAAAACTCTTATCTCGAACTTATAGTGAACAGACTGCAAGTGTTTTTTTTCCTTATCAAACAGTGGAAAACAAAAATGTCCTACCAGGCTGGGATTTAGTTTGTGACAAACCAAGAGAGGTGCTTCTGTGCATGTTATTATAAACCTTAACCCTGCTAAATAATCTGTTAAAAGTTTTATAGCCTGAGCAGGGCATTCTTTGCTCTGAAGTTTCATAGGATTGCTCCTGTGGTGCAGTATCAATAATTGTTTTTAGGATTAATTTTTCATAAATGGGTCTCCTGTGGAACTGAGTGAGCAGTAACAAGATTTGTATCAGTGACTGAAAGAACATGAAGACTTTCCTTTCACAAAATACTGAAAATTTCACTTTATGGCTTCTGGATTGCTGTCTCAAGTCATTCGTGGTGTCCATCTTAATAATGGATCTAATGAGTGGACGCAGAAGTAGGAGATATTTTTATATATATATATATATATATTTAATTTATTTATTTATTTATGTGCCTCTTAGAGAACTAACCAAACTTTTCTGTGTGAAAATAATTTTTTTCATACATTTTACTAATAAAATCATTTAACTGTCAAGGAAGGGAGAAGGATGGAAGGATGCACCAACCCAACTATAAATGTATTTCATCGCTGTGATAATGTCATTGTTTGTTAACCTTAAAGGCAATTCAGGATTTTCAAGGTCTTCATTCAAATAATTTGGGCAGCTGCCATGTTATGATGTTTATTTTAGCACAAATTTACTTGACTGGTAATTTTGGATAAGATTTCTGACAATTATAAGGACTTTGGAAGAGCAGTTTCTACAATAACTGTTTCAGGCCCATTTCCCTTAAGTTTGTTCTGACTAAAATAATAAAATGAGCAAATTGAGCCTCTGCCATTTTTAGTCTGCAGTAATTTTAACTGCAGTAATTTTTTCTTTCTTTTTTTGTAATTTTAATGACACTTATTAATGTAATTTTGTAACTTTAACTGCAGTTATTAATTATTAATTATTTAAAATTAACTATTAGTGACTACTTATTTTAAATTACCTACTAGCAATAATGTTATTAATTAATAAAAATTATACATCATTATATAATGTACATCTATAAAATATTATTATATTACATCATAACCAATTATTTATTATGGGCATTTATTACTTGTACATTTATTGATTATGAAATATTTTTTATGCTGTGATTAATGTAGTTCAGTTCCACAATGCAATTTCTTCATATCCTTACATTTGAGAGTAAAGGACTGCTTATTTCTCATGGACCCTTTCATCATAACCTTCTTGTGGAATTGTTTTACTCTAAGAAAACCTTGACTTTAACAAAAAAAAAAAAAAAAAAAATTAAAAAAGGTAGTTTAGCTTATTCTTGAGGGAGAGTACAATGCTTCTGAATTATATTAATTGACATTATTTGAGAGATTAGAAGTGAAATGAATCAGACTATTTTGAAAGAAGGTCAGAAGGGAAATGAAACAGCATTTTGAAGGATAAGAAGCAAATTAAGCATATTTTACTAACAGCAGAAACTTTCAGTTATCTGCATAGAAAAGAAAAGTTACTGGTATAAAACTTGGTTTTTTTGGACACTGGTATTTTACACTTGACTTTCTAATGTGACAGTGCGAAGTAATGAAAAATAATCAGAATGACTGAAGGGGACTGATGAAGTGTAATATTATGTTATACTTTGGGCAGGGGAAGGCAGGACAATTGGTAATTTGAGAAATCCATGCCCTGTCATTGCTTCTGTGATTTAATTTTAAAAAGGAAGAAAAAAAGGCAGATATGTTTTGTAAATGTGTTGGATTCTAGGCTTGTTTTGTACAAGGGTTAGAGCAGCATAAATAATTCTGTGTCCAGAATTTCCCTTGATAATTCTTTGGGTTCATCCAGAACCATTCCAAGTGAATTTCTGTCAGTTTTCAGAACCAAAATCTGGATGGAGCCTGCCAGACTTCATTGTCTGCTCAGGCAAAAACCTGACCTGGGAAAAAATAGATACTGAAAAAAAAAATTTAAAAAATAGAAGTAATTTGCTGACAACTTGCCAGTCCTGGCTGTGCTTGTGGTGACTGGTGGATTGTGTGTCAGGGAACGGGACATCCTCTCCCAGGGAACCTCTGGGGAGATCTGTCACTGTCATATTTTCTGAAAAATCCCTTCACCAGGATTTCTGTCCTGGGAAGCTGAGAAGCCTCAGAGAAAAAGGGAAACGATAATTATCTCATTGGCTTCTCCTGTGTTTTGCTGATTTGGAATGTGGTTTGGACATTGTTTACCAACTGGTCATCGTTTGATTGGTTTCATGTGAATTGTTTTGACTTAATGACCAATCACAGTCCAGCTGTGTTGGGACTCTGGAAGGAGTCACAGGTTTTTCATTGTTATCTTTTAGCCTTCTGTCTGTATCCTTTATTCTTTAGTATAGTTTAGTATAGCATTCTATAATGTAATATAATATAAAATAATAAATTAGCCTTCTGAGAACATGGAGTCAGATTCATCATTTCCTCCCCAAAAATGCCACAGAGATCCATCAAGGACCCCACTCCCAGCTGCCATTCCCAAGCATTTCCCAGCAAAATGCATCCCTGTCTCTCTCTGTTCATACCATTAAGGAAAACTTGGGAAATACTTCCCAAAGTTGAGCTTGCAAACTAAACTATAGCAGAATTTGGGACACCAAGACCCAGGAGCTTGCTGGAGATGTTGTTTCATGGCATTCTCCAGGATTGCTCTCCCACACAAAGTTCCCTTTATTCTGCAGGCTATAAAATACCTGCCTTTCACCAACCCATCAGTGTCTTCCTCTCTTCATCCCCTTCATCATCCTCTTTACTTCACAGGTACCAATTCTCTCTCTCCTCAGAGATCTCCTGATGAGCGTGTGCCCAGCTAAACTCTGGGAGATGGCTGTGAATGTGCACTTGGCTTTGTAACATAACTCATTCTCAGACCCTGCAGAAGGGCTGCTGTGTTTGAAAGCTTGGAGATTTTTTTTCAGCCATACCAGCTGCTCTGGGAAAAGATATTTCCTCCTCCCACAAACCCTGTTCTGCATTACCAGCTTGCAATTTTAGCCTTGTATGCTGATGACAATTAAAATATGCCCACAGAACACACAATGAAGTGCATTGTTAACATACCTTTGCTTATTTGATCTTCCATCTCTTTACCAAGAAAGAAATGATAACTTTTTAATGTGTAATAATTTTTTCCCCATGTATATGAATATCCATATTTGAAATGGCTTCATAGATGTATATTTCACCCACTTGCTGTCAGATAGTTTAGATTCCTTTTTAAATTACAGACACAAAACTTCCTTTGATATAAAAATGATGTGGGGCTGCAAATCTTCAGAAGATTTCCCAAAGCTCCTTTAATATTTGAGCTGGAAATCTGAGATTTAAGAAACTTTCTTGGAGAACTATTGGGGTTTTTTTTCCAATATCCCCAACTGCAGGGATTCTCTGGGCAGTCACTTTGTCTGAGCTCCTGGTGATCCACAGGAATATTTGTGGATCTAGCAATACTTGGCATAATTTGAATTTCACAAATAAATAATTTCTCACTTTGTCTGAACTCCTGGTGATCCACAGGAATATTTGTGGATCTAGCACTACTTGGCATAATTTTAATTTCACAAATAAACTGAAAGAAAACTTTCCAAAAAACCTTTCACTGTGCACAAGCTGCTTTGCAGCCATGTTCTGATACTTGTAGAGCTTTAACAAATTGCAATAATAATAGGTATTGTCTGTTCTTAGGTGTGTTTTTACCTGGAGATGTTCTGCTACCCTGTCTGAGAAGGAACTGAGCTACAGAGAGATGTGGTGACAGGATAAATTCTGGAATTCCAAGTCTCCTCTTAGTCCTGCATTCTCAGCTTGCCCATGCTCTGTCCTTGATGGGACCTTGTGCCAGATGAACACTTCCCCCCTTTAGAATTCATTGTATTTCCAAATATTTAAATTCCCATCAGGCTGGAGGCAGGAGTAGCTGATTTAGATTCCCAGGGACAATGGGCTTGTAAGGGAAGTGTCAGCAGTCCATAAACCACAGGAGTGCTGCACTTGGCAGCCTGATGCTCAAATAAACCTGCCAGCTAATGATGAAAGAAGATGCAGTGGTCTAGCATGGTACAGTAAATATTTCCTTTAAAAGGAATGGCTGCTGAGTGCAGCAGGAGAACAGGGGCAAAAGAAATTCATATCACCTAGCAGGAGGTTGTTGTAAAGAGCTTGCTTGGGAGACAATCCTATGCTGCAAGTATCAGCTTGAAGTGCAGCCCCTGTTCCCAAATGTGTCAGCCAGTTCACTGATGGTATCACCTTATATTTATCATTTATTCTTGATTTTTTTCTATCTTGATTTCATGGTCAGAAATCCCAAAGAATTTTTCATCCTTCCCTTATCTGCCTGGCTATGAGTTTATGTTGTTTTTACTTTCTGGGTTGGGTTTTTTTTGCTGTTTAGTTTTGGTTTTGAGGTTTTTTTTGGAGTCTGAAGATGATGTCATTCTTGCTTTAGGACCTGTTGTGTTCATGGGATGTGTTACTTCCACATTTTCCTTCCATATTTGCAGTCTGATTAGGACCTATTCTAACCAGAGTTGACTGAAGATTTAATTGCTATATCACTATCAAAATGCTTTTTGGAAAAGAGGATAGATTGATTGAGTAAATAATGGGCATGTATAAAATTTGGTGAGTGTATTTTTATAAATTATTTGTCTAGATAGAAACCATTTATTTTCTTAGACAATGTAAGTTGTTTTTTTTTATGTTCTTCCTGGCAAAACATCCAGCCTGAAACTTGGTAAAAAAAGATTTTTTTTCTGTATGCAAAGTTTCATTTATATTCTGACTTTGAGAGCTCAGCTACAGAAAAAAATAGGAACTTTATCACATACCTCATGTCTTGGAGAAGTACAAATAGAGGGTGAACAGGTGAAAGCAACAGCCAATCTGCTGGTGTTAAGCAATTCAGGGAGGAAAATGTGGTGATAAGAGAACACTGAACAGCTGACTCTGAACAGTGAACATGCCAAAAAGCTGAATTCAGTCTGGTTATTGCCCATTAGTATTTTAGCCAGATATAGTCAGGTTAGAGGCACTGAGGTCAAGGCAAATGCAGAAGAACATGCAGTCACATAAATCAGTGACAGGTGATTCAGTAAACTACTAAAAAGATGCTGAATTTTAGGTTGGCATTGAGGTTTTAAATTAACACAAATGCCTGCAGAGTTGTTGTGTGGCTTAGTTGGAAGGAGCAGAGATGCAATTTAGGGGGAGGTTTTATGGTTTTTTTCTCTCCTGTCCATGGAAACTGGGAAGTTCCTAAAGGCAAAAGCTGCTCAGGGAGAAAGTTGAGTGTAATTGGAGGGGATGTGACCTCCAAAATAGAAATGTGGTGATGCCCAGGTTTGCAGCAGTGAATTTCCTTGGGGGTAAATGAAGCTGATACTGGGCTTGGAGGAACCAGTTGTTAATTCTGCTCTTGGGAGTTTTCAGGGATTCCCAAGATAGATCTCGAGTAGCTGTGTGGGATAAAGGGAGAGATTTTTTAAGAACATATTTACTTTCTGATATTGGAAGGAACCCTGAGCTAAATGTTCTAAGAAGCCTGGGTCTTTCCTTAGCAAACCTCCTCCCCAAAATAGACTCTGTGTGGAAGATAAGCTTCTGTCAACTTCTCATCTTGAAAAATCCATTCAAGAGCGGCCTTAGTTTAAATCACATTCTGCCTTTGTTATCCACAGTGCTGAGTAGACTTTTCTAGATCTTTTGCAGCCTCTGTGCTATTTCAAAACATGGTTTTTGTCCCACAGTTTTCCAGTTTCATTGAGGTTTTGCCCCATTTGAGCCCAGGAGGAACCTGCACAGGGCTGCTCTCTCTGCCTCTGTTTCTCTCAGCACCTTCAGTAATAAGCATGATGCTACTCTCACCATGTCAGGGACAAAACCTTTCTATAAAATGCCCTGGAAATGAAAACTCTCTGCATTGTCAGTGTGAAAATATGCAGAGAGCATGCATGACTGAACAGGCAAATACAAGGAGCTGCTGGGAAGTTTAATTTTGGAGATACATGGTATTGACTGACGGGTGTAAATGGCAAACAGACCTCTGCAAACATTTACTGTCATTACTTGTCACTGCTTGGATTCTGGAGAGAAAAGAAGTGGAGAACAGTGCTACAGAGAAGTAAGAAATCATTTTAAGTGCCTCCCAAGCTCTTTACTTTGTCTAATAGGACAGCAGATATCTCTGCATCCCTTTCTTTCATGCCCTTTCAGACAGCATGAACTGTATGAGAAAAGCCTCATTCTTGCTGTAGGTACAGGGGGGTTTTAATAGCAGGAGGGTTATTATTCCATCTAAATCAATAGAGGGAGTTTCTGTCTTGTTTAAGAAAAACTGACTGTGACTGCTGCAGCGGTGGAAAAGGAGAGAGATGCAAATTAGACTAATAGCTAAATCTATAGTGAGACACAAAGGTCTGAAAATGAGATAAGCACCTTGGAAAGTGCAATCCTCAGATGCCCTTCTTGCCCTCACAGAAGGTTTTATTGCAGATTGTGTTGAGGTTTTATTGCAGATTGTGTTGCAGTGTTGTTTCCCAGGCATCCAGAGCCTGCTCCTTCCTTCCCAGCCAGCCAGACCCTTCCTTTGCCTGAGCAGCAGCATCCTCTGCCCTGGCACCTGTGAGCAAGGGCATGTCTTGCTCATGAGGAAAAGTTAAAAGTCACTTTTGGACATTTTCCTCAGCTTGCATCTCCTAATTTGGCAGAGGTATTCAGAATGCACTCAGGGCAAACTTTTGATGGTAGGTGACCACCTGAACCCCTGGAGAGCTTTTGATCCCAATACAATTCCCAATACAATTAATGTCTGAGGAGGAGAAGGAAAAGGCACCCTGGATCTATCTCCAGAAAATCCATTCTAATTGATACAACACCCACCATCTCCTTTCTTTCATTTCAGCATCAGTTCAACTTTAGAAGTCTATAATTTCTATGAGGGACTGAGAGTGCTTTGAGAAGATTTAAATTTTCACAATGAGCAGCTCCTGAGAGATGAGGATCTGAGGACTTGCAAACCAAGCAAGGAGCTGAAACCCATTTGTCTCTGACATTCTACAGGAATATTTTAATCATTAGCTCTTGTAGAAGAGTGGGTAACATTCCAGACATCTTGTGAAAGACTTGTATCCCCCTGTTATTATTATTATTTCTGTATTTTTAATATATTTTTATATTTTTTATTTTTAATATATAAAATATATTTTTATGTTTTATACTTTTATTTATAGAAAATACTAAAGCTCCTGGGGTTAGGGAGGTAAATCCTACAGCCCAGGGAAGTTTTCAACCACCTGATGGTTGTGAGATTTAGGGCACCAGCCATCCTGATGTGTTATTTTGGCTGGGTTTTTGGCCTCTTGCTCTGAGAGCTGGCTCTTTTAAGGGGTCTAATATTCATGTAATCAGTTTATATATTTACCTGAGGCACTGGTTACTTTGAGGTCTATGGCCTCTAAAATCGGGTGTTGTGTAGCCAAGTATTGCATTGCACATTGCTGCTTTGCAGACAATTCCCAAGACTTCAAACAACTAACTGAAATCATAGAAGCAGAAGGGAAAAAAACCTATTAAATGCCCCCTATCATATCTTCCAGTCAATGCAGGGGTATTCTGCAGTAGTTAAAGCAGCCTTCTAAAATACCAATTGAAAAAACGGGCTCCTTTTCTGGGGAAGCAAAAAGGGAGAAAGACTGCTGACACTGCGGAATGAGTTTTGTTTGTTAGGAAAGTCCACTTTGTGGAGTGAGGGGGAAGGGAGAGAGAGTTCCCTGCAACCATTACAGCTCCATCAGATGCAATATTATCCCAGTGATGATTGTTATGCCTAATAGTCATGGACAGCAACTTTCTTCATCCTAGAAAGTGCACAAAGGAAAGCAGTCTCCCAGATGCAAGGCTTCCTCTGTTAAATTTGCCCTGGATGGTTGGGCTCATCAGTCTGCATGCATCTCTGACTGATACACCATGCTGGATGCTTCAGGCAAACACACACTAATTGCTAGAACAAATAGAAAACCCCGAGGATGCCCATGCTTAATGACATTGCCCATACTCTACACTGTCTCTACAACAAATTACTCATTTCATGGCTGTAGGCAATGCAGGTTAATTTGTCTGTATCAGTTGCTAAGTTGAAGCATTCACTTTTAGCAAGACACTGTGCTATGCCTTTCTAGGAAACTTTACAATGCTTTTCGACAAAAAAGCACCAAAAGTAACAGCCCAGGCCATTTCAGGAATTAAAAACTAAGAGACATAAAATCTACTGGAAGCTAAGAGTCAATAGATGCTGATGAAACAGTTACCATATAAACCCCCCAAAAATCTGAAGAGGACTAAAAACACTTTGAGGAGTGTTGAGTTAGAGCACAACACTGGCTCAAAACAAAGGTGGATTGTGCAGAAGCCTGTGCAGTTCCTGTCAGGAATGCTTTAGTCAGGTAATTGCTTTTCAATCAATCTCAGCAAAAGAAATGAGAAGTCAAATATCAAATTAATCAAATTCACAGGCATCTTTGGCTGAGGGACCTGCATAAAGCAAAGCTTATTCTCATAAATGAATGAGGTGAAGATCATGGTCAAATGAGACCCAAGAGTTTATGACATTGCTGAACTGTAGTCACTTAATTACCCACATGAACATGGGGCTTTGGAAGCATGAAACTAAATATTCTGCATTACCGTGCCAACTGAAAGCTTCAGTAGCAAAAGCAGGCTGAGTATTGTTGCCTTAAAGGTGATGGATTGATTTGCCCTCATGCTGCCAGGTTGGGTGGAGGGAGCAGACTGAATGGAACGTGGTGTGTGACACTGGAAAGTCAGGGTTGCTCATTCTCCCTCCTCCAGCAGTGTGACAGGGGTCTCAGGCTGGGGGAAGAGACAAGGACCTGACTCCATGTTTCAGAAGGCTTGATTTATCTTTTTATGATATATTTTACATTAAAACTATACTAAAAGAATAGAAGAAAAGATTTCATCAGAAGACTGGCTAAGAATAAAATAAGAAAGAATGATAACAAAAGCTTCTGTCTCGGAAGGAGAGTCCAAGCCAGCTGACTGTGATTGTTTCTAATTAATTGGTCATTAATTAGAAACAACTAAAATGGACCAATCCCAGATGCACCTGTTGCATTCCACAGCAGCAGATAATCATTGTTTACATTTTGTTTCTGAGGCCTCTCAGCTTCTCAGGAGGAAAAATCCTAAAGAAAGGATTTTCCATAAAAGATGTCTGCGACACAGCGGGATGAGAGGAACAGGAAAAGCATCTTGTGCTGCAAAGACCTCTTCTCCTTCCCTAATCAAACTCTTTCCTCAGCAGTGGAAGTCCCTGCAGTCAGCCCCAGCCTCTGTAGCAGGTATGTCTAAGCAGGCATGTCCTCACTAATGGGATTTTACCACTCAGTTTGGGACCAGAGCTGGACTGCCACCCTTCACAGACCTGGAGGGACATTGCCAGTACCTCTGTGTTTGCAGCAAAAGCTAACATCTCACCCAACCAATCCCATCTTTGTTAACATAATCTTTAGTGAATGAAGAATTTGAGGCTGTGACAATTTACGTTCTTTAGAAGCATGTAACAGACTGAAATACAAACAAGTTTACACAGTAGCAAAGCTCTTGGCAAGTAATCTTTCAGAAAACAAAGGTCCTGCATCCTCACAGACACCTAAATAAACACCTCTATTTGACACACAACGTGAGGTTGATGCTGTGGTCTCTAAAATCTTTGAGGTCTATGGTCTCTAAAATCAGGTGTTGTGTAGCCAAGCATTGCATTGCACATTGTTGCTTTGTAGACAATTTGGAAGTTGCTAATCAACTTCCAAAGGTAAGTTTGGAACCCAAAAATTTGCAAATCTGATGCCAACAAATGCCTTAGTGGGATCCAGGAGGACTTCAAACTACTTGCTGTTTCCCCTACATCTTGGAAGCTGTGCATAAACGCAGTTGGATCCATCTATCTGCTACAGTCCTATCCTGGAGAAAGGGGCTAGAAAGGGATTTGTGCCCTCTTGTGCATCTGTCATCCTGAAATGACCTGATTCAGGTCCTCCTTGAAGACCTTCCCTGCTTTCTCCTCCACTTACAAAGCAGTGGAGGGAGAGAGAGAGAGAGAGAGAAGAGCATCTTAGGATCAAACCCCTGGAGTTAGGGACCCCAGGGATCTAGGTTCACTTTCTTTTCTCCCACCGTTGTAATCTTCTTTTGTGGATTTAGATGAGTCATTCAGCCTCGTCTCGCCTCAGCGTGCCTTGTGTAAAGGCAGAATAACGACCCGTGCTCTCTGCTGCGGGCATCTGCTGGGATTTCCCGGGTGCTGGGAGGGGCAGACCTGCCACGCTCCCCGAGGTGAGTGGAGCAGCGCTGGCAGCTGCTGGGAGCACCCAGAGACCCGCACATCCTGCGGCTCTGATGGGGACGGGGACCTGGTGTTTGTGGCACAGCCACCTCCTTGTCCGCCTCTGTCCCCTCCGTGGTACCCGAGGAGCTGCAGGGAGCACACACACACCCACACACCCTGCGACTCTGATGCGGGCACTGTGACAGGCTGCTGGGGACACGGACCTCGTGTTTGTGGCACAGGCACCTCCCTGTCCCCTCTGTCCCCTTCTATCCTCTCCGTGGTACCCAAGGAGCTGCAGGGAGCACAGACACACATCTGCACATCCTGCGGCTCTGATGTGCACTGTGACAGGCTGCTGGGGACACGGACCTCGTGTTTGTGGCACAGGCACCTCCCTGTCCCCTCTGTCCCTCCGTGGTACCCGAGGAGCCGCAGCGATGCTCCTGGCGCGCAGCGGGCAGGGCTGTCGGTCTGTCCGCGCTGTTTAGTCGGTGATGTTTATCACGTCTGCTGCTTCGCAGGAGGACGGGACGCCCGAGGGGGTGTGGGGGGAATTCTTTGAGCCTTGTTATCCCTACAGTAACTACTGACGACTTTGGCAGGAATGCGGGTGATTGATTTCAGCTCTGGGGGGCTCAGCAGCGTCCCCTGCCCCTCTCCCACCGAACCCTGTGAATTCAAACACCGCCGAGCCGCTAAAACAAAACAGCACTTCACTCCGGGATCTGGGCAAGATCACACTTCCCTCCCTCCTTCCTCCCCTCCCGCCGTCCCCTCCCTCTCTGCCCCCTCGCTGCTTTTCCCCTCCCTCCGCCGGCAGAGCCCAGCCCAGCCGTGCCGTGCCGTGCCGAGCCGAGCCGAGCCGAGCCGAGCCGGCAGCCTCACGCCGGGGCCCGGGGCTGCCCGGAGCGCTCAGCCCGAGCTGCCCAGCCCTGCCCAGCCCTGCCCGGCCCTGCCGTGCCCCCCAAAAGTTGTGCGGAGCGCCGAGGATGGGAGCGCATCTGCAGCCGCTGGCCCTGCGGCTCCTGGCGCTGACTTTCCCCTTGGTGGCCAAGGGTTTTCCCGACGAAACCTTGGAGAAAGCCGCGAAATCCGAGGGATATTGCAGCCGGATCCTGCGAGCCCAAGGCACCCGGAGGGAAGGGTACAATGAATTCAGCCTCAGGGTGGAGGGCGATCCGGAATTTTACAAGCCTGGGAACAGTTACCGGGGTAAGTTGGGCATCCTCCGCATCCCTTACTGGCGAGAATGGTGAGGATGAGGGGCTGTGGAGCTGTAGCGTGGCTCTGCCTGTCATCTCCGATCCCTCTTGCCGTGTGCGTGTGTGAGTGTGTGGGTTAAGGCAGGGCGATGCACCCCACGCATTACTTTATTGGGGATGCTGCTCCCATGGCAAGTGAGAGCAGTTGGGTTTCGGTGATCACTTTACTCCCAAGCACTCCTCCTCATTAAGAGGAATTTCCCTTCTTTTACGAACCCTCTGTACAAGCTCAGCGCTCGCACAAGATCGCAAGTTGCAGCGATGCAAAGTGCACTCTTCCCCGCTTCTGTGGGATTCCTTCCCATCCCTTTAAATATAACCCAGGGCAAGGGAGAAGCTTTAGCATTTAGCAGGGAGGAGAGGAAGATCGGAGCTCATCGTTCCTGCCCTGAAATATGAATGTTAACATAATGAGTTAGCATATGGGCAAACATGATGCAGCACGCTGCCAACTTCCCACATTTTCCACTTACGTTTATCCCACCCCATTTTTAAATTTTTTTTTTCTGGGCAAATGAACAGATGGTTCAAACAGGAAAGAGGCAGAGACAGTGCTAACGACCACTGTAAATAAGAGATGGAGGGAGGCATTCGTTCTTCCCTGAGAATGTCACATACAGTCCTTGGAATGAACTTCCAAAGCACATTTGGGTGTATTTTACTAATTAATAGGCAAAGACAGGTTTTGGTCACTTTTTCTGCCTCACTGTATAATGCCTTCAGAAATAAACCTACTTGGAATGTAGTGTTACTCTTGTATTTTAAAAGCACTTTAAAGAGAACTTGGACATTTTTAGGTACCATAACTCACGTACTTTTAGGAAAAAAGATATTGGGAAATCCTTCAAAGTGTTTCTTAGATCCAGGGTAAAGAGCAATGTTTTCCCATTGCATGAACATGGGAATCTCAGTATATATAGGGAGAAAAAAGTATGCATACATCATAATCATTCAAAGGCTGGGAAGTGCATCTGCAGCAGTGGTTCACCTGTTTTGAGCACCAGTCTGTAACTTTGCATGCTACTGATTTGATTTTTTTTCCCCCAAAACTGTTTTATTTTAACACACTGTGAGGAAATGCATGTTACCCACAAGCTGGGTAGCTGTTCCAGACATTGGGATCAGTACCTGGAGTCTAGAAGATTTCATGTGGTATGTCAGCTTGATACATCTACTAAGCAGCATAAAGATGTGCCAAATTTTTTGATAGTGACAAAAGCGAACATTCGTTAAAAGTTTTGGGATTCACTTCTGTGAAAGCGTTACTGGACATTTTCAGTCATCTACCAAAGAAGTTTCTTTTGCATAGAAATGTAGGAAGAAACTCCCAGATGAATTAGCAGAACTAATTTTCTGGAGATATTAGGTCTTGGCATTAGGAACTCAATTAATAAAATCACATTAGGCTATTATAGCTGCTTGGAAGTGAGAAAATTACAGCTAATGGTAAAAAGTTAAAATGTAGAACAGAATATGTGCCTGCATTTCTGATCCTTAGGGCTGAAGTATTCAGGTGGCACGATGGGGTGTGTAAATTATTCTTTGAGGGCACATTCCTGAATGCTTGGAAGAACACAGATAAATGTTGCTGTAACATAGCAGTAGTTAAAACTGACAATATACAGAAAGTTTTGAGAGCTTGCTTTCAAAGCCATTTCTACAGTCCAACTGGAACTTTATTACTATTTTATGCAAAGGATGGAAAATCTAAGCAAATATTAAAAAAAAAAAAGAGATGTCATGACAGGTCTGTGGGGTTTTGTTTGTTTGTATTTATTCATCTGCAAATTACTCTACATGCAACATGGCAGAAGACTTGCACAACCTCCTTAGCACTGGAGGTTTCCTGTTTCCGTGGCCCCTGCCTGAATTGATGCATCTGGATCCTTGGCACATTCCCTAGTGGGCTCTTGGAACAAACTAGGTATTTTCAAGGTGGATAACACAGGAATTATCTGTGCATGCAAGTGTGCTCCACAAAAGTCTCAGTGTAGGGACATCCATTTGTCTTCATGCCACCAGTGGATGTGACACTTGAGGCTCTCAAGGAGGAAATATCTCAGCACTCTTGCAGTGCGAGAATCAGAAGCCCACACTGTTTGGAGGAGTTTTTATGGCTCCCCTGCAGTTATTCACCTTTAGATCAATCAGAATCTATTTGCCCTGAGGAGGAAGCCCTGGGGGGATCTGTGTGTAAGGAGCTGTGAAGCCTCAGTTTTCCACCTCTGGAGCTGTGATAGAAAACAGCAGCCCTGGGCACTGAGTGACTTCTCTGGGTGGGCATTCACCTCCTCTGCCTGGCAGCAGTGAATAAGGGCACGTTCTCCTGCCAGACAATTAAAAATGTCTCCCTGCAGGACCAGGTTTGTGGGCACACCATCCTAGGGTCGAGGTCCTCTCCTCCCTGCTGGGCACCTGGAGGGAGCCGCTCTGGCTTCCACTGAAGGTCAGGGTTCTCACTGCCTTCACAAATGAGCCTGAATCTGGATGGTGATACAGGGTAATGATCCTTGAAAATACTCAGTCCTGGCTTTATTGATTGTAGAGTTAGATTAATGATTGCATGAGATTTCCATGAAAAAATGAGGTGAGTTTTGTGCTATTAAAATGTAAATAAACTTGCTTCTACAAAAAGGCAGTAGTTTGCCCTTTTCACATGCTAACATGCAGCAGACCTACTTTTTGCTATTATATCATGAAAGGATTATTCTGAAGAAGAAAAGGAGAACTACACTAGTTATAGTCTAGTTCTTACATATACCTTCTGTGTGCATGCTGTTTCTGGTTTTAGTGGAATTTCCACTTGTAGGTCAGTTCACTTTCTCAGTTTTTGAGGAAAGGATCACTTAAGATGTTATGCTCCATTACATTGCTTTGGGGACTTTTCTTCTAAACAATGTTGAGTCTTTTTCTTTCCATTTCTTTCTTCCCCTCTCAACGTGCAAACACTTTGCAAGCAAGCAGTCATTCTGTAAGTACATTAGCCATTCCCACGTTTCACAAACTACGGGTGAAATTTGGAACCTGTGTTTTTTGGTACTTGTGCAGTGTACAACACAGGATGTGTAGGATGAGAATAATCAGATTTCCTGCCTGAAACCAAAGGAGCAAGTGCTTTGATCAGTCCACCTTCAGCTTGGGACACTGGGGAAAGAGGAACGTGTTGAAGGCGTGTGCCAAAGTGCAACTTGTAAAGTAATTAGAGATTTGCCAGAGGGATGGAAGCAGACAAAAAGTAACTGCAGATTTGTAATCTTCCCTTTAAAGTGAAGTCCTTAACTCCGATCCTTGCAGGAAGTTCCTATCATTCAGTGAAAGTTAATTAGTGTGAAGGCGGTGTGAGCAGGACACAGCTGCTGTTCAAAACGCCGGAGTTCAGCCCAAGAACTCTCAGCTCTTATGCAACAAAGAGCCGCTCCCTTGTGAAAAACAGATGTGCTCTGACAGCTTCCCAGTGCTGCCCGTGCTGGAACACCCAGTGCGGGGCAGAGACTCCAGAACAGCTCTGGCTTTTGGGATAAATCCCCGTGTGCTGTGGTGCCGCCTGAGCGCGCCTGGTTCCGAGCACCGACAGAAACCTTCCCAGCCCAGGTGTTCCCCGGCGTTCTGGCCTAGCAAAGCACAGGCCCCGAAGGTGTAAATCCCAAAGCATACATCCCCGAAGGTGCAAATCCCTAAATCCCCAGGACTGCTCTGCTCCGTGCGCTCCCGGTCCATCCGTGCGCGGCACCGCGCTCCGGAGCAGCCGCGCACGGATGGACCCGGCTGAACCCCGGGGCTGGGCTCGGATTGTTTGGCTTTGGGGCTGGATTTGGTTTGTTTGGCTTTGGGCTGGATGAGTTCCCGAGCCCAGCTGCCTGGATGAGGCTGCTGAGTGAGCAGCGCCGGCTGGGGGTGGGCGCATCCCTCCCATTTATCCGAGGTTAAAATCACCGCAAACCGCAGCGGGGGCACTGCTCACCCCAGGCATTCAAAAACTATGAGTCAGGCTTTGGAATCGCCTTCCTTTCTGATGTTTCTGTAGCGTTTCAGGTCTTCTCTCTGTTTTATAGGTAGGTGTTCAGAATTTGGAAAGCTGTTTGTGACTTGGTGAGGAAAAGGAAAACTTGTTGAGTCAACTCACAGCTGGATTCTCTGCTTACTTGCACGCATATTTGAGTGTTTCTGGTGTAACCTTTAACTCACAGTGACTCAGAGTCTTTAATTGCATATGATATGGAAAAATTTGTTGCATGTAAAAGGCCTTTATGGCAGTTAATTTCTAAGAATCACTGCTCAAGCAGCAGTAATGTGTTCATCTCTGTTGAGTTCAGCAGTGTGCTGTTCTCAGTCATCGCAGCTGAGAGGCTGCCTGTGGGTTTTCATTTAGCCAGAGCTGCAGAAGTTTGCAAAACTGAACTAATCATGCTAATTATTGGGCAGAAAATGAATTAATGGATTGGAGCAATACTTTGTAAAGTAAGCAGAAATTTTAATGGCATTATGCTGCTATCCCATTTTGGAATATAATATGTGAAATTTTCTTTCTCCCCTAAAATCACTACATTTAAGCCCATCATAAGGTTCCATGGAATGAAAATCTTGAGAGTTGGGGGACTTCTATTGTGCCCATCACTGCCCCGGATTTGTACAGGTGTTTGCAGGTTTATAGGTCAAAGAAATGGCACTTACACAAAAGTTTGAAAATTGAAATCAATCTCTCCAATCCTTTCTTTTTTCCACATATAGTCAGAAAAGTTAGGTGTTTGTACAGGCACCATGAGTTTTAGACCCAAATACAGCTGAATAATGCTATATATTTTCAATTAGCCTATTTTATATTTTCCTGCTACTGAATTTCTGGATCAAAGAGCTCTCCATATGTTCCAAATGAACTCTGGGGCATATTGTGAAATCCATATCTTTTAAGGGCAATCTGTAATTTTTAGCAGTGTGATTCAACCCCTTGCAGCCTAATTGTGTGAGAGGGAGTCTCTTGTGGATACTCTTCTATGGAGCAGCCTTGGTAGTTGTAATTTGCTCTGAAAACTGTGGGTGGTCTTCAGTTTTTATTGTGCCTGTCAGGGTTGGAGAGTGTAACAATAAAGTACCACGAGTGACTCTGCAATTTATGCTTAAAGTAAAAGCTGCTTAAAACATTGAGAGTTCAATTTTCTGTCTCTTTTAGTTTAATTGTAGAATAACTTCTTTTCCCCTTAAAATTTACCCCTGTTTCAGGAAAGGATTGCTGTAAGTTGTTGAAGAGAGTTTGGTAATTTCAAAAGCCCTGCCTCAAAATTCTGCTTCATTCTCTCTTTCTGATAGTGTTCAAACGAGCCTCAACTGAGGACCCTGAGATTATCTCAGCTGTTTAGAGCCTGGTGCTAAAAATGTGGCTTCAATCCCTGTAGGGGCCATTCACTTCAGAGCTGGATTTGAAGATCCTTGTGGGTGCCTTCCAACCCAGAATATCCCGGAATTCTGTGAACTCAGGTGCTGCTGATGGTGAACAGATCACACAAAGCTGTCTTGCACTGGCATCAAATCAGGGATTTAATCCTGCTACTGAGCATGGTGAAATCAGATTAGTCAGCACCACATTTGCTGTGCTCTGCTGGTGGATCCAGGGCTGCCTTCCTGCTCAGGACAGGTGTGTGAACAAGGAGGGTGTTTGCTGCTCTGTGGGATTGCTTTGGCAATCAGAGCTGGCAGCACAACCTTTGGGGGTCAGCTTCAGCCAGGAGTTTAATGTGTCCTGTTTTGCCCTGAGGATGAAGCAGAGGAAGGATATTTTGAGATTCCCCCCTTTCCAGAAGCGGGAGTGTTGCGTTGAGCAGGCAATGTGGTCATCTGGCATTACAGGCAGAGAGACTTTCTGTGCACTAAAGTACTTTGTCTGTGCTTAGAACTGAACAAAAAACCCATGAAATCAAATGTTTAGGGATGCTCCTTTACATCTAACACCCCCTCACCCCCCCAAAAAACAAACAAAAAAACCCTCACAAAGAAAAAAAACCCAAAGTAGAAAAACTCCTAACCCCCAAACCACCACCAAAACAACCCTTCTGTAGATCTGAGCAGATTATCAATCTGGTTTAAAAAAAAAAGTGGGAGGAAAAGAGGAAAAAAGCTGAGTTACTTCATGCCAGTCTTTCTCAGTTGATGTGGAAACTTGGACTGAACATTTTGTATTCTGTCTGGCTTGGCTCCCTGTTGTCAGCGCTCTAACTTTGGCTAATGCCAACGCAGAGCGCACACCTTTCAAGCTGTGAAACAACATGCAGGTGGCTGATTTCACAGCTGATGGTTTGTTTTTGTTGTTTCCCTGCTCATCACACCCCAGTGACGCTGTCTGCTGCCACTCCTGCCTACTTCCGAGGCTTCACCTTGATCGCCCTCAAGGAAGGGAAAGAAGGAGACAAAGAAGAAGACCATGCAGGATCTTTCCAGGTGAGAGAACTTTCCCTAACCTACGCCCCCAGGAGTCTTCTTTACTGTTTGCCTGGCTCAAAGAGAGGTTTTATGGGCACAGCAGAGTGCAGACTGTGTTTTGATAAGCATAAATGTTTGTGGGTGTTGCCATGAGGACAGCATAAAATGTTTTATATTCCACGCCTGTGGCATTTTTGGGGTCCCCCGTGGCAGGAAGGAAATGATGAATGTGACTCCATGTTCTTAGAAGGCTATTATATTATATTATAATATCCTATTCTAAAGAATATTCTATACTAAAGAATAGTCTATTCTTTAGTATCATTTTAGTATAGCATAATATATTATGCTATACTAAAACTATACTAAAGAATAGAGAAAGAATACAGCAGAAGGCTAAAAGACAATAATGAAAAACCTGTGACTCTCTCCTCAGAGTCTGACACAGTTGGACAGTGATTTTTCATTAAGTTAAAACAATTCACATGAACTAATGAAACCTGAACATCTGTTTTGGATAAACAATCTCCAACCACATTCCAAAGCAGCAAAACACAGGAGAAGCAAATGAGACAATTATTGTTTTCATTTTCCCCTGAGGCTTCTCAGCTTCCCAGGAGAAGAAATCCTGGCAAAGGGATTTTTCAGAAAATATGGCAGTGGCACCATGTGTGTTCAAGGAGTCAAGGCTCCTGTACCTGGACTGCAGGCTGCCTCCCCTCATTCCTACAGCTAAAAATGAGCATCAGTTATTTGAACTAGAGCCTAGGACACCTGAACCTTTTATCCAAAGTGAATATCACTATTGGTCTATTCATATTTTGGCTTTTGTGTTTCTCTGCCCTGATATTTTTGTCCACTGAGATGTAGAACCTGACTCTGAGAAGTGTTTACCATGACTGTAATGACTGTTTTATCATTCATAAATTAGATTCTGCTGTTTTATTTATGCTCAGTAGTACTTTACTTAATGAACACATTCAGTGGGATGAAATGTTTGTTATTAAAAGGATTAGAATCCAGAGGGATGATTCACAAACTGGTATTTTCAGCCACTCCATGCAGGGAATTCTGGAAAATGAGAGTATATGTAATATTTATGAAAGAAGGTAGAAATTATTTAAGTAGGTTTGGTTCTCACATGAGGTATTGTTTGCTGTTTGATTTTCTAGGCTTATAAATATTGTTGAATTGCATTGATTACAATTTATAGTATGAGTAATAATATTGATAGTAATTTTAATAGTGATTTTTAGGCGAAGATTTCACTTGCCTTGGCTTTCAAGGTTTTCAAGGGAAATACTCAAGTTTCAATTTTAGTGATCTGCAAGGAGCCAGAAATGAACACATTTTCCTATATTTGTTCTATATTTTTTGTATGTAGTAAATATGATGTGCAAACTCAAGAAGTAATTGCCCAGTTTTCTTGCTGAGTTTGCTTAGAGGCCTCTGTCTGATTTTCATACACTTTGTAAGAAAATCTAGAATAAGTGAGAACTTCTTTGAGGTTGGAATAACTCCATCTTCCTTAAAATGAAACAAATTCCTGTTTGGGAGTAATCTTTTTAATATGTACTTTTGATAAGGTTGGATTTTTAAATAAGCTGGTATTGAAGGATCAGCTACTGCTAAGAAATAGAAATAGTGATGTTTCATCTATTTTAAAAGAAGCTTGTTACCATTAATTTCTTCATTTCAGTCGTTAGTATCTCTGTGGCTGTGGCTAATGGGAAAAATTTGGCCTGAGTTTTGTCTTTATTTCTAATTCTGAGCAACTCACTAAGCTTTGCTGAAGTACAGAGGCATTTTGAAGTTAGCAGAGTGGGAAGTAAATGGAAATTCTATATAGATGGATAAAAAAAATCCCAGTGGATCTCAGTTGAGGGAAGATTGTTTAATTAAGTGCATTGTATGGGTTACAATCTGAACTCAATGTTCTTATGGGCAGGTGGGAGTCTCAAAGGTTATTCATAACTACATTTGTATATCTGTGGTTTAAACAGTACTCACCATGCTCATCCCACGTTAGCACAACTCCCTGAAGTTTATTCAGATGGTGTCTGCCTGTTCTGCCTCTGTGCATACAGATGTAAGATTCTCATTTAAGAATTCAAAGAATGCTTGCAGTGGTAAATACAGACATCCCTTGTACCATGGCTGGGTGGTAGCAACCAGGAGAAAAAAGATTCAAGTGTTTGCACCTGTATTTTTATTAGAAAGTGAAGATGCCAAGGGTGGCTGAACAGCTGTGCAGAGTAAGAAAGAGCTGTGTGTGTACAGTAACGTGGATGCCACTTGCAGCTCTGTTTTCCCTGTGTTCAGATGGAGCATATACCATCCAACAGCTCACACAGTGCAGCAGAACTTGGGGAAAATTCCTTAACAGTGGCATGAGACTGAATGCTGCTTTTGGACTACACCTCTGCCTCCATGAGGAGACACATCCACAGCCCATAGCCTGGTCAAAAGGAAGCACTGCTTGAAGCAAGTGTTTCATTGGTGTGGGATTCACATTCTCTGAACAGAGAGACAAAATTCTCTCTCTCAGGTTTTTTCCTGGAGAAGCAGAGAAAAGAATGATCAAAACACTTCTTATCTCATTTGCTGCCCCTGTGTTTGTGCACAAGTGGAGTGCATTGTGGAAGATTGTTTACCTGAAGGGATTTGGTGATTGGCTTCTGGTGTGAGTGTTTTGTTTTCTTGGCCAATCTCTGCAAGCTATGTCCTGACAGTCACTCAGGGGGCAATCACGAGATTTTGTTCAGTTGAGTTCTTGTTCGGTTTCAGTTTAGATGTAGTGTAATATAGTACAAAATAATATAGTATAATAAAGTAATTAATTAGCCTTCTGTTACAATGGAATCCTGCCCATCATTCTTCCTGCCTGTCGGGCAAAATTCCACCAATACACTGGCATCAGAAAACTTCCTGGTGTAACCAAAGAATGGCATGAAATGGGAGCTGACCAAGTAAGACTCTACTTCCATGACTTAGAGCCCGTCAAACACTTGATTTACATGCCTCAAACTGTGAATTCCAGCAGGTTTCCTGGAGAAGGCCTGGCTGCACTCTGTGCTCACTCAGGACCAAGCCCCTGGTGTCAGACTGGGCAGCAGGGAGGGCGGTACCTCGAAGCTCTGTGAAGGAGCATGTGCTGGTAAAGAAGAGCTGTCATGGAGTTTTTGACAGGGATGTGGCACACCTAGAATTTAGAATTACACTGTTCTCAGGGACCCAGTGCAGCTGGAGCAGGGGGAGTCCTGCAGCCCATGTGAGCAGCTGCTGTAACCCCCTCATGGCTCATTGCTCCTGTGTCACTCTGCAGGTCACCACGTACAGTCAGTCTTCATTAATCATCAGGCTGCAGGGTTGTGATCCTAAAAATAGCACAGCTGTTAAAATTTGTGGTTGGACAGGTATTTTTTTCTGTACACTTTCTGGTTATTCCTATACTTGAGACCTTTACAGATGTTTGGTGTGGACTCCACCATCCTAAATCTGTTCTCCTCTGAGAAAACTGAGACTTTAAAATCTGATTTTACTGTTTGTTTACTCAATGCAGTCAAACTTCCTTGGTTTTTTTGTCCTTGTAGTGCGCACAAGACACGATCCAGCCTTAAAATAAATTACTCTGTCTCCCAGAAACACGTGTTAAATAGCAAAATTAAATATGGCTAGGGAATCCAAGATGCCAAATCCAGTCATAGAAATCTGGGGATATAGAATAGGGCTCCTCCTTATGCCAGCAGTAATTGTACAGCTCAGTGAGGCCCTCTGAAAGCTCTGGGTATCTGTCCCATTGGCCTCTTTACACAAACCATTCCCAGCTCTTGTCATGCAGACTGCTGATCCTTCTCTTTTGTAATGTTTAGCAACAGTCTGCAAATCGTTTGGAAGGCAAATTAAACCCCAGGGCAGCAATCACCACTGGCTGACTGCAGAAGAGTGTCTGTACAGGCCATTTGAATCAACATATGCATGCAGTGTAATAGATTCGGTCTGATAAATAATGTACAATATCACAAATGTAGCGCTGAACCTCATCTCATCTATCTTCCTTGTTCTCTGAGGAAGGATAAATATTCCAAGGAAATTTTTGGTGGATGTTTTGTCAATCCGTTCTGAAGTGTTGAACAAGAAGAACAAATTCATCTCTCCAAGTTTAAACACTTCAATCTATTGTATTTAATAGAAAATTTAAGGAGAACTTTGTAGATATTTTACTAACATCCAAACTGAGTCTTCACTAATAGTGGTTAAATTGCTCTCTTATGAAATTGTTTTCCTGAATTAAGAATTTTCTTGACACATTATGAGGAAGGTAGTCTGAAGTTTCCTTTATTCCCCCTCCAATTCCAAACACACTCTACCTGTTCATTACTCAAATATTCATATTTTCATTGTATCTCCTTCCAGCTTTGCTTTTTCTGCAGTCGAGATTCCAGTCTTACATTCCTCAGAATTGTACACAGGAGTTGATCTGGACTCTCAGAATAAAATCACAGTATTTGGATACAGTTATACCTGAAGTGGCACAGCTTTGGAGTTCCTGGTGTTCAGGAAGGATTTTCTCAGTCCGTGGTTTTTTGTTCTTTTTTTTTTAATGTAGAGCTTCATCTGATTTATCAAGGAAGTTATGAACTGCAATCCTGTCCTTCAGGATGCCATTCATTCCTCCAAAAGAGGGTACTATTTGTGAACATAGCTGATAATTAAACACTAAATAAAGAAAAATATTGAAATTTTTTTTAAATTAAGATATTAATTATAAATAGTAATGAAATAATATATAAAATATATAAATATAAAATAATAAAAATAATTTTATAAAATATTTATAGATAAATATATAATTTTATATAAGTATTTAATTATATATAATTATATATAAATAATATAAATTTATATAAAATATATTAATAATTATATATAACAATTTTTATATAAATGTATAATTTGTATAAAATTATTTAATTATATATAATTATATAAACATATATAAATAATATAAATATATATAATACATATAAAATATATAAATAATTATATATATGTAAAATGGTGTGCAAACATGATCTCTTTCATATACAGTGATAAGCTGAATCACAAAGACTCAAAATTAGGCACTTCCTTGTACTGCTTTGGCATAGTCACTTTCTAGATTTGTATCTTACACCTGCATTTTGGTGATAGTTTAGTGTTAAATGCCTTCAGCATAGTAGTTCCTCTGGAGGTGTCCTTTTGCCTATTTTTTGCTCCAGAGTGAACCAGAAAAATTCTTAGTTTAGGTGCCTGAATTTGACGACCCACCTGTGCACAAGCAATGTAATAAAGTGAGCAGGCACAGCAGCAGCCAGAATAAAGGTTTCATTAAAGATGTGGCATTTATAAAAGCTTGAGGCTGTCCTGAAGAAGAAAACATTTAAGGAAAATTGGAGTAGTCAGCTAAGTAAGGTGAGCAAGGGGTCCTTTATCTCTGGTCCCTGCACCAAGAGCCCAGACATGTCCTTTGTTTTTGGTCAACCCATTCTTTTGATGCTGTTTAGTTGACTGATGTGCTCAGCAAGGCATTTAGATGAAAAGGTATTTTTACAACCTCTTGGAAAAGCAGCTCCTCTAATGCTCTGTTGCAGCATTTTATAGGAATCTTACATTTTCTTGATACAGTGCATTTTGAAAGAAGCAGTCTTAAAAGTCTTTCAGCCATTTCAAATGATTTATTCTCCTATTTCTATGCAAAGGTTGTTTTATGGTTTTTAAGAGAATTAATGACTGCAATTATTTTGTAAGCCTTTAATAATAAAAATTCAGGTATACTTGGGTCATCTTGATGCTCTTTTAGGCTCGTATGTTTGGGGTTTTTAAGCTTGTATCCCAATATAAGCTCATCAGGCTACTTTGTAAATAGCCTATTCTGAGGTGCATGAATTGATGTAGTTTTCTTTAACAGGCCCAGAACTTCTAAGTATTTTGCTCATGTTTGCATTCTCCACATTCCCTGTCCCAGCATCTCATCACTGAGACAGAGTCTGTCATCTTACTCCTTAGAAGCATGTGGAGGTAATGATCCAAAGCTGTAATTACAGGAGTATTTTAAACGGAATATGCCAGGTATAGGATTTGTAGACTAAGCAGGTAGACATGAACTCTGAGTCTGTAAAATTTAAATCTCTTGTTCTTTTGCATTTACAAGAGTATTCCCACATTTTCTTTCTGTAAGAATCACTGCAAATATTATTCTAGGCATAAACCCCCTATCTATCATGATGGAAAACCAAACTCCCGTTCACCTTTCTAGTAGGGTGGAATTGTTTAACCTTGATGAACACTTTCACACATTTTTTCCAGAACTCCAGATTCTCTATCCTTAATATTCAGGGATTAAAAATGAGCTTAAAAATAAAAATCCCCAAAAAAGTATCTGCCACTGCCAGTTTTAGCACTGACTGGAAAATGTGAGCACTTTGAGTGAGATTAACTATAAATATCTCTCCTACACTGGAAAAGCCTCAACCGGAACCACTTATAGGCAATATTTTGGTTAAGGAAATTGCCTCAGGAGGTGAGGTAGTTATGCCTTGCTTTAGAGCAGTGAAAGGCGATGTAAGAGAGTGATGGAACTTGCAGAACAGAAGCAGCTTTGATGGTCATTATTTGCCGCTGATGAGGCTGGAGAAAAACCAGACTGGATCCCAACTGTGCAGTTTTTATTCAGTTGTTTTTTTGTTTTTTTTTTTACATTTTTATTCAAGTTTTAGCTTGTGCTATGAATGAGACAAAAAATCTTTACATGGAAATGTTTTTCAGGTTTTGCAAACCAGCTCTGGTTTGTTACACCTTGTTGATTGTGTACTGAGCTGCTGTGTCTTTTAGAATAAATGATTCAAACCATAAAATTTCACAGCCAAAATAAGAAAACATAGGAAATTTCTGAATACTGTTTTGTTATGTATTTTGTTACAGTGGATCTTTGAGCTACTAACACAGGTACAAAGAGGAAATAAATATTAAATTGTACTTGCAGTGTAACTTAGTTCACTGCTGAAGAAAAATGGGATTCAGTCTCTTAGGCTGGTCTCATTCTTCTGATGTCAACTTGCTTATCTCAGCTTTGTTAGAGTGCCTTTTCTGAGGGTTTTCTTGCTACATCACTATCATCACTTTAAAAACCAACGCTTTTAGTTAATTTGGCTTTAGTTTATCTTCTGACATTTCTTTTTTTTCGCTCTTTCCCTATCTTCCTGCTTGGCTGTGGAAAAAAACATCTAACTTCTGGCCACATAAGATTTGGTTCTCTTTCTTTAATCTAATCTAATTTTTCCTCTTTTCTTTATTTAAAAAAAATTATTGTCTTTTTGTCTGCTGGGGAAATGCTTTTTCTTGAGAATGACTTCAAATGATGATTGTATCTCAGTAAGAGCTTATGTTTTTTGGAAAGGGTTATGCCTAAACAAATATTTAATTTGTGATGATTCAAGTTCTGTTTTGGAAAAGTACCAGCCAAAACACAAATGAAAGAAACTCTCTAAAAACAGTAAAACCAAAAACAGGAAGCATGTTTTTTGAGATTGGTTAGCTGAAACTCCAGGCTCCTCTTCAGATCCAAAGCTTATCAGAGCTGGATTATCTCAAGTGTAACTTCTGCCCTTTTTTGCACACTGCCAGTGCAGCAGAGCCAGACTATGTCATGGTAGAATATCAGAATTGCCTAATTAAATCCTCTGTTCAAGAAAAATATCTATTAGTTTATTCTGTTCTTTGGGTTAGCATTAAACTGCAAGACTTCCTGGGTCTAGAGGAACTAGAAGGGTCTAGAAGAGGCTTCTAAAGAGACTCATTTAAGAATTGTTTCCTAGAATTTGGCACTGACACTTAACAAATCAATCCTCAAGAGAGGAAATTATACTGTTCCCTTCTGCCTTGGAGATCCCAGTCTGCTCCTCAGACACATCAGTGTTCAGAGTCCCATTCTGGGGCTCTCTGGGGGTTTTGGGATTATTTGATGCCTGAAGAGGGCTCTGTTCAGGTTCTTGCAGTCCAGAGGCCAGTTTTGCATTTGCAATTGTCTCACCCTGAGACAAAGTCTGGATCCTTCTAATTCTGTTGTATCAATCAGTGAGAGCTGTGTGTTCTTCCCTGGACAGTGTTTAAGTGCACATATCTGTCTCAGTGACTCTAAGGGGATTTACTTCAAATATCCATTTATTTCCAGCCTAGGTAAACTGCCTAACTCATTGTTATTCCCCTCTCAGATAATCTTTCTTCAGATGGTGGCACCTGGGCCATGTGAAATTTTAGTAAAGACATTTAACCCCTCTGGCAGCAGTCAGATGCTTTACAGGTGCCATATGGCTGCTGTCATGGGTTAGAACTCCAGATGTATGTAGGCCCTAGGTTCATTGGAACATCTATTCAGCAGCTCTTCCTTCATTTATAATGCTGCCATTATGCTTTCCATCCTAGATTTCCCTTTTTGTCACCCATAATTCACCCAAGGCAGCCATCAATTCCTCTGGTTTGTTTCGCAGCTGAGAGAGATCAGCACACGTCTCTCTCAGCTCCTATCCCCTCCTGAAATGCCCCAAGAATTCCCTCTGATGAAGTTTTCCTTTCTGCTGAGACCTTCAGCACGTCACTTCCAATCAATGGGGCCTCAGAGCAAGTGTTTGTTCTTTGCACTTCCACTCTGCATCAGGTTAGAGAGCATTTATCAGGCATTGCCTGCAGCCTGGACTGTCTGAGCTATCACTGCCTGTAATCCTCACCCTGATATTATGGATCTGGACACCTGTGCTACCCCCAGAATGACACAGGGCTTTAAAAGGAAGGGTTATTCTGGGAAAATGGCTTCATTCCTCCACTTCTCTCCAAGCAAGCACTGTCAGCTTCCAGCCTGTAATGACAGGCTATGGGCATATGGAGTTATGCCTGTGCCTAAGAGTGTTTTCTCATGATGTGTTTTCTTTTCCCATCATGTGAATTGGGACAGTGGAGAGAGAGGGGAGGAGGGTGAATGAAAGTGATGATAAAGGCTGAGGCTCAGCTTGACAGTTTCTCCAGGCTATACAGAAGAAAAAATATATATAAGAAAAAAAAATATAAAATATAAATAAATATATTTATATATAAAATATAAATATATATATATAATATCTGTAAAAATATATATAAGAAAATGTAACAGAAGAAAACCCTGTTGTCAGTCCTCTGGACTTCTGAAGGTACACAGATGCCAGTAGAAAGTCTCCCAAATAAATTTAAATTGTGGTCCTTCTTTTATTCTTTTTTTTCTTTTTTCCTTTTTTTTTTTTTTGTTTGTTTGTGTGGTTTGTTTTGTTTTGTTTTGTTTTTTTGTTTTCTGGTTCTTTCCCCCTCCACTGTGTTGAGAGGTTTTGGTGACTTCTAAGCAGAATGGCTGTTTTAAATTCAGGAGTTTACCTACCTGACTCATTTAGGAATGGCTGCTGTAGGCAAAATCCATCCTCCAGGCTTCATGGTCAGTTCTCACTGCAGCTCACTGCTGAATTAATTGCTGCTAAACTGAAAGTACTGCTTGCTATGGCTGTTGTCTTGAGAACTGCCTCCTGAATCCAGAAGGCACTTTCGCATTATTCAAATGACAATATTTTTAGCTTCCATTATTCTAGACTGCACATGCAGTCTGCTCAGACCTAGCCCTGAGAGTCCTCCTTCTCAACTCTTCCCTTTCTAATGATGGAAGTGACCTCTCAGTGTTTGCCAAGGATATTGTTTCAGCTCCCACTGCTGCCCTGAGCAGTTGTAATTGATTCTTGTCTTTGCTGTGATGGCTCTCTCTCATGACCTCACAACCCAGGCTCGTTACTCATCTGATCACTGAGCATTTATTTATCCTGCCTCACAATGATGTAAGACCTGCCCAGGAAAAGAGCAAATCCTTGGATTCTGGCACGTTCAACATGTTTGCCTTTTGGTGCTTTGTCTTTACAGACCTCCAGAGATGGTTTTGGTCATTTCACTTCATGCAGTGATGAGTGGAAATCTGTAATGGTGCCCTCAGAATGATGTGCAGCGGCTCACACAACTGAGAAATTTGCCCTCTCGTCCTAATCTCATCAGATGTTTTGCTTCATTGCTGGCCTTTACTCAAGAGACTTTGCAGACATGTTTCTCATCAGGATACTTTGTTTTTCTCTGGTTTGTTTTCTCAGAAAACTGTGCAGTAAAGCTTGGATGTAGCTTTGAGAAGTCTTTTTACCCCTGGCCAGGTTGAGGCTGTTTGGAGTCTCAGACTAAAAAATCCACTTAATGTTGCTCTTTTTTTCCCACTTTTGCAGCACTTGCAAGGTGAAGAGATGAGTCTGACTCCATGTTCTCAGAAGGCTAATTTATTATTTTATGATATTATATTATATTAAAGAATGTTATACTAAAACTATTGCCTCATCTAGCACAATGCTGGACCACTTCAAGGTGAAGGGACCTTGTTCATCTCCGTGAAGTCTGGGATTGTAGGGATAACTCTAGCTGAAAGTGCTTACACAAAAGGTTCTCTTTGGACATACAGACCAAATTCAGTCATCAGAATTTCTCCTGGTCTGTTCTCTCCCATCCTGATTTCCTTCAATCTTTGCTGTCCACCTCAACCAACCTCTGCTTAGTTATCCCCTGAATGAGGTACCCTTCCCTTAAAGAGTTGAGGAAGCATTTGGACAAATGCTCTTGGGCACATGGTGGGACTCTGGGGATGGTCCTGTGCAGGGCCAGGAGCTGGACTCAATGATCCTTGTGGATCCTTCCATGCCAGCACATTCTGTGATTCTGTGACCTTTCCTCTGATCCCAGCCTGTCCCCCTCTGAGGGAGTTTCCTGGTCATGGCCATTGCTGCTCTAAGAATAATGCTTTCATGGATGCTTTCTCACATGGGAAGGTGAGAATTTTGCTCTGACAGCCCTGCTGCCTGTGCAGGACTGACATCCTATGGCTGATGAAGCCAGGGGATGTGGCTTTCACTCCAGGCAGGAGATAAAGTTGTCTCTGCCTTCCCCCTTTGCTCCAATTGCTCTGACCTCCCTCAGCACAAGGCTTACTTTCTGAACTGGTTGAGCCAGGTGCTTTCCTCTCATTTTTGTTCATCATAGCAGGGAATCAGCCATGAGCAGAAATGGCCTCACCACAGAGCCTTCTGAGCCAGGTTGTTTCTCAAGCCATGGTCTGGATGTTCCCATTCCCTCAGGAGTGACTTACAGGAGCTTGACTTATCAATCAAGCTCTAAATATTCAAGGATTTGTTTAGAAATAATGTACCACTGTTGAGTTAGTGAGGGTCCCCAGGATGAGGTGAAGAGATGAGTCTGACTCCATGTTCTCAGAAGGCTGATTTATTATTTTATGATATTATATATCATAAAATAATAAATATCAGAATGCTATACTAAAACTATACTAAAGAAAGAGAAAGGATACAGACAGAAGGGTTCACAAGAATGATAATAAAAACTCATGGCTGACTCCTCAGTCTGACACAGCTGATGGTGATTGGTCATTAATTAAAAACAATTCACATGGAACCAATCAAACATTCACCTGTTGGTAAACAGCAAAACAGGGAGAAGCTAATGAGATAATATTGTTTTTTCTCTGAGCTTTTCATCTTCCCAGGAGAAGAAATCCTGGCAAAGGGATTTTTCAGAAAATATGACAGTGACATAGCACTTGCCGCTATAGTGCTGTAGTTCTGCTTTCTGAAATGATTCTCGACTCCTGCTCCAAGTAGTTGTGCCTTTGGAAGGACCTGTTATTGAGAGTTGCCCAAAATGGAAATCTACATATGAACAATCACTGAAAGGGGACAAGAAAACTTTCTTGTGAGTAATTGTGTTCCTCAGAAGAGGGCTGTAGTTTTTTTTAAACTTATCTCAAACCATCACCCTTCTACTCTGTTTTGTCTCCTTTTTCACTTGCTGTGAGAAAAACTGAAAGTCATATATTGAGTTTCACTTTTCCCATGGTTGCATAAGAGGCACGATGTGAATGCACACAACATGTTCTGCAAACCCAGAATTTTCTGGATTAGGTACTTTTGGTTTCAATGGATGTAGACAAGTGACTATACAATGAATACTGATACAGGCAAGATATTTACATAAGCCATAATTATTGGGAATCTGTTGAACTTTTGGCACAAAAAAGAATTATTTTATCAAACAAATTCTCAAACAAATATTTGCCAGAAGACACTTTGTATTTTTAATGCACAGTTACTTTTGATTCTTAAAACACCATTGAAATTAATTTTCGGACGAGAATAAATCAAGAATAACAAAGAAATTCCCGATCCAGTTGCACAAAAGCTGATGTTTGGCTTTTGAGAATGCTTTTCAGAGTAGTCAGTAATTAGAAAGGGAAATTCCCTGCTGGTGTAGAGCTACCATTTTGTTCCCTGTTCCCTGCATTGTTGCTGGGGGTAGGGTTATTATGCAATCCCTCCCCAGCTCATCCTACCAGACTGCTCACTAATTTGTAGGCTGTAGGTGTAAATTGAAAAGCCTTCATCCTGCTTCTGTTTACTTCACAGATTGAACTGGGCTCCAATTATTCTCCTCTATTGAGTGAATTGAGGCACTGTTGCTGCTCTTGCCTCTTTTTTTCCTCCTTGTGGGTGGGCACAGTTCATTTGAACCTGCTTTTCTTTTCCAAGGAAACGTTTAAAAGACTGAGTGTGTAAGAGGTAGCTTTGGTACTCAGTGTTCCATAACTGTAATGATTATATATCTTGATACAGTCAGTAGTGTAGTAGAGGTTCCTTAGGGCATTGCCAATGTTTATTCATTATTTGTCAGGCACACATCAGGGTTTTGTTCTCCTACAACCCATTTACTCTCTTCTTTTTTTTTTTCTTTTTTTTTCTTTTTTTCTTTTTCTCATTTTCCTCCTAATTTCAGCTGGATGAGCAAAGTTGACTCTGTTTGTATGGGGGACTTAATTATACCTGTTATTGCTTTTTTAAGCCTGTTTGTCACAAACTTATTTTAGCTAACAGACTGCTTTTAAATAGGAAGAAGACAGAGTAGAGGAGAGAGGGGACATAAAGTAGCAAACAAATTGTGAAAATGGAAAAATACTTTTCACCACAATCTCTCTTGAGCAATAGGTACTTTCCCAGGAAAATGAGCTCCCTATTTTATACCATTACACGAGGAATGCCTTCTGGAAGCTTCAGGGAGGTATTTTAAATGGTTGCTAAGGCAGCAGTTTGCCTCTTATTGCTGTCCTTTTGCTCTGGCCTCTCTTTACATGGTACTGTGGGAATCCCACATGGATGAGTAAATGAAAAACCCCCAGTCAGTAAATCACCCCCCCTCACTAATCCTTCCTGTTAAGCAAATCTGCCCACACATTGTGATAAATCCCAGATTAAGATAATCATAAATGTTTTCTGTATTAGCTGCAGTGGGGTTTTTGGACTGTGCAAAGTTTCTTGGCTTCCTTTAGAATCTTTCAGTAACCCAGTTTTGTTGTCCATAAAGATTGTACAAAGTGCTTGTATGAATTAGAGTTGGGTTATGATATATTTAGACACTGGCCTTATATAATGGCCTTAGCTTCAATCCCACGTGTCCAAACAATAATTTCTTAGACATTGTATAAGATTTCCCCAAAAGATGAAAAGGACCCATATGGTAGCTTCTCAAAACTCTCTATTTGTCTATATTTTTTTTCCCCTTTTAGTTCATCTGATGTTCCACTGATTACATTACTTGCAAAATGAATTAAAGCCACGTTCTGAACAGGCAGCTTTGTGTGTGGTGCAGATGTTATTCCACTGGCAGCTTTCACAGGAAGAACACTGTGTACATGGCAGGGTGTTCTTAGGCTTCTGAACCCATTTGCCCTCTCTCTGCTGACTGTGAGAGAGATTTGGGATTTCCTCTTGGGAGGAGCAAACCTGATAAAACCTGTGGAAAAGCTGGTCCTGGAGTTTCACCGTTTCTGGTCATGTTTTTACATCTATACACATCATGTCCTCTAAAAACTTGGGATATGCCTGAGCCTAATGAGCTAAATTTACATAAATATGGAAAGGAGTACTGCAGGATTAAAGACATGATGAACATATAAAGGGAGGATAAAATGTTAAGCTCATTAAGATACTTGAAAAATTCTCTTGAATTTTGAGAAATCCTAGCTAAATGTTTTCCCAGTTAAATTTACTTAGTCTTGTCCTAATGATTCTCCCTTGTCAGTGCTCCGCATTTGCACATTTATGGATATAATACAGCTCTCAAATATTATTTTATATTGTCTTTCTGATTAAGACTCCAAAGTTTTTTACATGAACTAACTTCCATAAGTATTTTTTTTTCCTGGAATGTGAATTTATGATAGGCATTTTGCAGAAGATTAAGTATTGAAGGAACTTGCTCAAGATTACATATCTCACTTGAGCCATGACCAAACTTCAGGGATCCACCTCCCAAGTCAGGAATGTTTCAATAATCATCCATCTCCTTGCATATAAATAGTGCCCATGCATTAAATAACAAATGTTTGTTAAATGTGGAACCTTCCAATCATGATGTGAAATATAATACAGAGATTTTAAAATAGGGGAGCACAGTCTAATTTTATATATTTGGTAGGAACCATAAGAACAATTCCAGTAATAATAGCTGTTGTCCTGGTATGTATCAAAAAGATAAGCAAATCTTTCCTGCTACAGGACTAAAGTGATGAAACCCCTCCAAATACTCTCTTAGCACTCTTAGCAGGCTTAGTCACTTAAACAAATAAATGTGTTTGGATTCATACTGTTTTAGTTCTTCCTGTTGCTTGGCACAGAATCAGAGACAGCAACATTTATATGTATTTTCTGATCACTAACCTGGATGGTGTAATGCCTACTGTGCTCTGTAGAACATGGAAGTGTTGGTTTTATTTTTTTTAAGTGAAAATAAGAAATAATAAGATTCCCATCTATTAAATCTGATCCCTCGCCTTTAATTTTAATACTTCTCTAATTAGTTCATCCTCCAGAGAGTAGCTGTCATTTATCAAGGGTTGGTATCTCCTGCAAATTAATTTTTCTTTTAGATGTGGTTGAGTGTCTGACCATCACAGGAGCTGTTTTTCCCTTTCTGAACCAGGTTTTGTTTTTATTCTTTTTGCTCAAGTTGTTTTACAGTTGCATTCCTTATAGAATTATTTTCTCAAGTATCTGTGCAAAGTTTGTATGATTAGTCTCCAAAAAATGGAAAAGCACAGAAAAAGAACAGATCCAGGGTGCTGACTTTGAGCTTTATGCAGCTTTTCATTGAAATCTATTGAGAATAATTCAGAATAATATTGAAACTATCAAATGCCTCTGAATGAACACTGGTGTGATTGATTATCCCTAACACCTGAGACTCATTTCCTGCATCACCAAAATTCAGCTTTAGGAGTGAGAGATGGTTTAGACCCCTCATGAGTTAGAGCTGCAGGG